>NC_081410.1:580050104-580366354 GCF_030272615.1 Cryptomeria japonica | reverse complement strand
TTTACATAGGCAAGTCAAATTCATTTATAACAATACGAAATACACCTTTTTAGCTGATACCAAATTTCAAGAACAATTAAAATATGGATCTTCTTGTTCAAATACTTCCCATTCTTCTCCTAATCCCCCTACTTCTTCAAATACATCCATTCCCTTCGATGATGTTGTTCCTTCTAGTACTCCTGATTCTTCTACTCAATTGGAATCTCCTCCCAAGGATCTATTTTCTCTCGAAGTAGTGCTCGCAAATGATGATTGGGGATCTCTAGAGTTTACCCCTACTTTTATAGGAGAATATAGGGTACCTTGTAATGGATCTAAGACTCAAAAGGAGAAATCTAAGGAGGAACCTAAAGAGAAACCTACCTTGTTTAAACAACTAAGTAACCATTTTGTGGCTACTTCTAATTCAAATGATTCTTCAAATCCTTCCTCTAATTCATATAGCACTAAAACCTATGAGGCATCACCATCTTCTGATTCAACATCCATTTATGGTCCTAGTTTTCACATTTTAGCTAAGAGTGGCTATGATGGAAATGGTTGTGGTGCAAATGGACAAGGAATTAAAGTTCCTTTAGAACATGATACACATGAAGCTTCATTTGGACTTGGATATAATCCTTCTACACCCACCAAAGCATCTCAAAGACCATCTCTCAATGTGAATGCTATATTTAGTAGTGATGATGACCTCACATCAATTAAATCATCTTTTACTTATTTCAACACTCATCCCCCTCATAAGGAAATCTTGGTGATGAACAAATCTCTTTATGAATCTCCTCAGGAGATTTCTAATCCCACCTATGAAGATTTATTTTCTACTCATTCTAAAATCCCTTCTTCTAGGAATAAGACTTTGATGAGTTACACTTATCCCTTTCCCAAGATTTCTTGTGTGCAAGAAAAGTATGACTTAGTGGACTATTATTTTCCTGTAAACTTCTCTCTTTCTAAAGACCCTTCAAGCTTCATCATCTTATACATGTTTTTAATCTCACTTATAGTAGACCATTTAACATGTCATATTCAAATACCTCATGCAATCTATCATGTATTTAAATAATATTAATGGCTATTATGTTTCTCATCATTGTGTGACATTGGTAGCTCACTTACTAGGGGCTTATTGTCATTCATGATGGTAAAATTTCACATGCAATCATACTTTTGGAAGCAACATAATAGCCTATTTCTATCTCATCTCTTCTCCCTATATATGGGGGGCAAGAGTGATTTCAAACATCTCTCCTTCTTATGATGAAAAATTTCCCTTTTGTGAAGTAGTGTCTTCTATAAGGATTTCTTATTGATTAGGTGTATTCATATTTGAATTCCTTCTCTCATATTGGAACAAGCATCCCTGATGGGGATCTTAAGTACGCATCCTTAATTGGGACCTCCTCCTTTGGTGTCTGAAGTCTTTGATCATTCATCAATTTATTTTCTTCATTGAGTAGTATCTTTTATAATAAACCCTTCTATTTTGCGCACGTGCATATCCTTGATGAGGATCTCTTTCCTTCTTTTAGAAGAGTGTTTTTATAAATAATCTCTTTGATGTCATCTCGATCCTCTTCTCCTTCCAAATCTCTTGCATTCATTCATTCTAGAAGATGTTATATTTATCTAAGACAACTTCTCTTAAAGGTAGATGTCTTTTGAACAAATATATCTTCTCCTCCAAGCATCTCACGTACACTTATATAGCAAGATATCTCTTTTGAACTATCTTATCCTTGTTTGAAGAGCATTCCCTCTTTTGCTTGGATGTATGAAATTGTTGCATGATGGATATCTTCTTGGTGTCGAAGGTAGGCATCCTTGTTCTACTTGCACACACATGCATGAGGTTGAGTGGAAATAATGGTGTTCTCACTCTCCTCCCTTACATGGATGACCCAGACAGACTCTGGGGGCTAGTTGTTCATGTACTTCTCTCCATGGTTCACCTAGTTTTAGGGGTGAGATGTCCATGGTTACTTTTATTCTTCCTTATCTTTGCATTTATTTCCATTTAAATCTTTCATCTTGTGTTAGAGAGCACTCAAATCCTCACTCTCTTTGTCATGTTGGAATTGAGGCTTAGTTCTCTTTCTTACCAAATGATTCTGTTACTACTTACTACAGTTGCCATTAGTTGTAGGTTCAAAGTCATTCTATATACTTTAGTTAGTTATTACTACCAAAATATTCAGTCGGTAAGCATAGAGCAGTCAATTATAGAAGAAAGTAGTCATAGAGCTTAGTATACACTGAGCTGTCTACTGAGTATCACTTCATGTCTACCGAGCAGCAAAAAGGATACACTGAGTGAAACGTGTTACTAGATTCATTGAACCTAGACACACATGGAAAACGTGTTACAAGATCGAGGAACAAAGAACCATTATCACATTGGAAATTGCACTTAATGATTTTGTATGATCTTGAGGTCATCTATCCAATGAAATATTTTGTATGGTTATTCATTCGATAAATCATGTTTGTAAGATTGAAGTAATGAACAAGATCACCGACATAAGAGATCTATTTATACAACATGAATTAAGGATCATAGAGATATATATGAAGCAAGACATGTGTAATAGATAAGGAAGCATTGAGTATTGTGACTATCAGAGACACAGAGGTCACTGAGAAGGATTTCAGAGAACAATCAAGGAACATAGTAAACAGAAGGGTTTACCGAGTTAATCTATGGATTACCGAGGTATGCTATAAGCAAGGTAATCTCATTTTGAGCACATAGAATCTGCTATAACATTTTAGATGTGAAGTTGCAGATATTTGTAAAGATTTTATTGTGATATTTTGAGTTGTAAGAGAAACCTTTAACAGGGTAAAAGACTCTAACAAAGTCTATAAATTGTAAAGCCTTTAACCAGGTCCAACATTTAGAATAAGTGTTGTAAAATCCTTTAGCAAGGTAGATCTAATGATCTTGATACTCCTATCAGGGTAAGCTATTAGAAATAGCTGAACATGTAGCTCTAACCGAGCAACCTTTATTATTGTAGTAGTAAAGTTGTGGGTGCCATCCCCACCGCAGTTTTTCTCTCTAACCAAGAGTTTTTGCATAACCAAAATATATGTGTTATGGAGTGAATCATGTATGATTGTTATTTATTTGTTTTAGCTTTATGTTATGTTACAACAATTTTTGGTTTATGCTTAACAGTAAAGTTATTGTTGAAGAAAGGATTTGAAGTATTGATTCACCCCTCCCCTCTCAGTACATTAGCTTTCCATATTAGGCCTAACAATTGGTATCAGATCTTGAATCTTGGAAAAGGGTTTAACAACCTAAAGAAAAAGATCTTATGAATGGAAGACTATAAACAATCTCTGAGAATTGTGTATCTGCAAGAAGAGTTGGATCATGCTAATCAATTGATTGCAGACATGCAAAGACAAATGCAAAAATCATTGAAAGTCAGAAGAAGGTTGTTTGATGATTTAGAGGACTCTCAAGAGTTAGTGGAACAAATTGAAACATAATCTAAGAATAGTATATCTAAAGAAACTGAAGAGATGATTGGAGAACTGAAAGAAAAGAACAAAGCACTGACTGATCAGCTAAAAGCAATGAAAAGAGGACACAAACATTTTAGCACACAGATGACTGAAAATCTTGATGCATTGAGGACAACCGAGGATAAAGTAAGAGATCTAGAAAGAGAAAAACAACAACTTGAAGCATTAGTATCTAAAAAGAATGCTGAAATCACAAGGTTGACCAGGATTCAACAAAATTTGTCAGATCAATTGGGTTATGCACATTATGAAGCAAATCTAAAAGATGATGAGAATCAAGCATTGAAACTTGAAGTATCAAGGTTGACCGATGAACTTGAAGTAGAGAAGAAATCCAAAGAAACACTGAAGAAGAGTTATGAAGCATCAAAGATGTTGGATGAACAACTGAATACAAGAAGACCCAACAAAGATGTAGGACTCGGTTACAAAGGAAAAGACTCTACCAAGAAGGGAATCCACACTATCGAGAGAGGAGAATCATCAAAGCAAGCTAGAAACAAGAACATCAAAGGAAAGAAGCCTATTTGCAACTACTATGGAAAACATGACATACTACTAACATGTGCCAAATCAGAAAAGGTAAGCAATCGAATGTCACTAGGTCTAATGGTTATTGTTACAATTGCAATAAATATGGTCACACATCTAACCAATGTAGGACAAAGTCTGCTAGCAATTATAAGAAGCCAAAATTCAAAGGGTTTTGTAAAAATTGCAATAGATATGGACATAGTACCGATAAGTGTTGGTTTAAGCAAAATAACTATATGTGGTCTGCACACCAAGCAAATACTAAAGGCTATCGAACTCACACAGATCCTAACCGATAGTATTCTGCAATACCATGAGATTACAATACAAGGATATGGTGTGAATGTTGTGGAAGATATGGACATATAAGTGCCAACTACTTTATAAGGTTTGGAATGAACAACTGAAGATCATGGAGAAATCCTGGTATGACATGTTTTCATTGTCACAAAGTTCGACACTTGGCTAGAGATTGCAAAGATCAACCTAGAGGAGATATTGAAGAAATAAAAAGCAAATTCCAGATGATTTGGAAAAAGAAGGAGATTGTGTCAAATGAAGAAAGAACCTTATCTACTGAGTTAGGTGCACCTATTCCAAATTAATCGGTAAAGGTATAAAGTGACTGCATTCTCTCAAGATTAAATCTTAATAGTTCCTATTTTATCATGTACTTAATTCAAAATCTGCATAGCTAAAGATGCAATAGGAAATTACAAATTTTATCAAGTCTTTTGGAAGCCTGTCTAGTCAGTAAATACAGGAAGTTTGGCTACTCGGTAAAAGCACAAAAAGAAAGGTAAATTGGTTTAGTGGTACCGAGTGCATTTAATGTTTTCTGACCTAACTGCACGAAGCTTGATAAGGTATAATGTGTACTTAAAGCACTTTGCACGGTCATTTTACACTTACCAAGTTTTCAGGAAAGTAGAGCAAGGTGATTCAAAAGCAATCAAACCTCCTCCGAAGCGAAAATCAAGGTATTTACATCAATCACAATGCATTGTCAAGCTAGTTTACTGATCATAGCAGTTGTGAATATCTGTTTTAAATTTTCTAAGTGGGAAGTCTTTACCGTTTGAAGGTTTTCAAACCCTAAGAATCTTTTGATAAGTGATTATCTGAAATCTGCAATGGCACCTAAGATCTAGAAGCCCGTTGTTGTTGAGAACATTGAAAGGCCCTCACTGAAATACTCTCTAACTCCCAAAGTAGCATCTTTACTAGATGATAAAATTGCATTTTTACTCATTCCGGATAGGGTTTTACTAGTTGAGGATGTCAAATTCTTCACTAAGTGTCGTGTTGAGGAACTAGGTCATGTTGAGATCAAGGACACATGATGAATTGTGTATCAATGGGAAATTGGATAGCAAGTATGAACACATTAAAATCAAGGGATTGAACGAAGCCCTAACCTACCTGCGTGTCTTCAAACCCCAATGGGTCAAGTTTGTTCTGAGCAGAGTTCATGATGATTTCATGTGGTTAGAGGAGAAACCATTCAAACTCACCAAGGAAATCATTCATTTGATCACCAGTTACCCTATTTTTGATCATGCCCGAGCTCAGAAAATGATATCACAAAAGGAATTGATCACTTTAACTGGAGTTGAATCTGATTGCAGAGGACTGAAACTGAACAATGTCACTGATGCAGAGCTGAAGTTTTCCATTAGAGTAACAGGTTATTGTTTCTTTCAATCGGCAAGGGAAAATAGTGTACCCTATGCAACAGTCGATTTAGCATATAAAATTGTGAAGAAAGGAATGAAAATTGATCTATGAGAAGTATTGTTAAAAAACATGTTTGAGAATCTAAACACCATAAGGAAGCCAAAGAAAAAAAACTCGGCTAACACATAGAAGTTTGGATCACTTTTGGTATGCATGTTTTTCTATTTTGAGAAATTATTTCCATCAATCGGTAATGTAGTTTGGGAGCTACACCGACCAATCACCCATCAAATCAATGACTTCATCAAAAGGCTAGGTGATAACTTTAATGATATTATGGATGATTACTTTAGCAAGTTTCAAGAAAAGATGCATAGCAGGTATAGAATTCCACCCCAGTTAGTAGAGAAATACAAAGATGACATATGCTTTGAAGTAGACACCGACTACTGCTATGTTAATGCTGTGGAATTGAGAACTCAATCTTTGCCACCTATGGGTTATGAGACTGATTTTGACATCACACAGCAGTAGATAAATGCTTTTCTTACATTACCAAGGCATGCTATCGAGCTGAGATACAGTACATATGAAGAAGTTAAAGAGAAAGTTAAGATGAGCATTGTAGTACCAAAGGCTACAAGGAAAGCAACAAAAATGATCAAGGCTTTAATGGAGAAATTTGGAGAAGGTTCTTCCTCCACACCTGTCAAGGGCACTCTAGTCATCACCGAGGAGGAATCTAAAGCCCAAGAGGCAGCTATTACATTGAGCACCGAGTTTCCTAAAGGGAAAGTTTTGAAAAGGAAGAAACAGGATACATCAAAGGAATCACTGACTCCTTTAGTAAAGCGCCCAAACACAAGATCATCTGTAGCATCACCAAGTAAGAAACCAAAGAATGTTGCCGCACCAAAGGTAACAAAAACTTGTAAGAAATCTACTCGGAGACTCATTTTGACTAAAGAGTCTAGTGACACCGAATCTATAGATGCAAGTAAATTTTAGATTGTCAAGAGTAAAAAGGAAGATGTACATAGTGTTGATAATTTTTGTGCTAATCTAAAGGATTTGGAACATTTAGATATGTAAAATATGACTCCAAATCTGATGCAAAAAAGAGACAAATTGAAGAAGCCGTAATCTGCACTCTTCTTAAATTCTGATTGGTCCCATTGGAAGTAACTAATTCTCTTCCAAAAGAATTGTATTTGCATATTGATAACAGGTGGAAACATGCCATGGACTCAGAAAAGAAGATGAGAGAAAGAAGTCTAGTATATCTCTTTCCAGACATGTCGATAGATGAAATAAGTGAACATCTGAAAAACTACCACTCAAACTTCCTAGTCAAGCAAAGAGCCTTGAAATTGATGAATGGCCTTTATTTGGATGTAGAGAATGAGACCAAGGAAAAATGGCAGGAAATCTTTCGAATCAAGAATGATGGTGAGCAAGTTGAAGTTGAAATAGTTGATGTCACCAAGCAAGATCCTGATATCACTGAGCAAGACCCTACTGACACTATACAAATTGATGAGGATATCATGGACACCGAGGCACAAGAACAGGAAATGATAGAAGGGAATGCATATGCCAAACTGGTATCCAGTGAGTCAGTTTTGGAACAAGTTCAGCCCTATCCTCTGATCACTTAGCCTGTTTCAACCGAGGCCCCTCAGGATACTGAACAAGGAACAAAGGGTCACAAGTCTACAGAAGGAGAAGCTACTTCTCATACCACCGGGGAGCAGACTTCTCAAGCTTCTTCTAGCACTGAAAATGTTACAACTGAGACCCCGACCAAGGATTCACCGAAGGCTACATCAGAGGTTCAAGAAATTGACAAAAGTGTTGCCTCTACCAAGCAACCTACTGAGGGTCAACAAGCCTCCCAAGCCATTTTATTAGTTCAATCAGTGAAAACTAAAGAAAAGAAAATGAAAAAGTGTAGTTTCAAGTTAGATTTGTCAAAACCAATAGTGTTGCCGAATGTAGACATATCCAAATTAAAAGGGCAAGCACTTATTGAATTTGATGAACTATGCAAAGCCAAAGCTAAACAGGAAAAACAAATGGCTATTCAAAAGAAAAACAAAGTACTTCAAAAGGTGAAAGCACTATTAATAGATATGCTACCTGAAGCTACAGTGTCACAAGATGCAGCCATCCATATTCAACTAGATGAACTCCTCAATCAAATAGAGACATCTGGAGTAGACGCATCTGAATATTTGAGCAAATTGAAGGACAAAGAGCTCACTACTAAAATGATTGGAGAGGTACAGAAAGCCATTGCTATTGGCAAAGTAAAACTTGTCAAATTTATTGCTGAGTTGTCCCCTCAACTCAAGCACATTCTTTATTTATTTCAGAAACTCTATACATTCTCTTTATTCATTAAAGATATAAAAAATAAAACAAAAGTGATTGAGAAAGAGATCACCGAGCTCTCTCAAATAAGTTGACCACTAAGTCAAATTCTATTCAGAATTTCTATACCAAATTACAAAAGCTCATGGCTCAACAATTGGAACTTAGGAATGAAGAGCAAAAAATAAGGATGGACATTATGACTCTTCAAACCTTATTCATTCCACACTTGTCCTCTATCCAAGAGTAGACCAACAAGGCTACCTCCCTATCCACTCAACTAGAGGGAAGCACCTTAGATGGGCTAATTTCACTGTTAGCTGACATTACAGCTTAGAATTCACTCATGGATAGTGTCAAGGATGCCCTCTCTGTCATTCTCACCGATGCAAGGACAAAGTACAAATCCATTTTTGACTAGTTTCCTCCACCGAATGGTAACTAAGTTTTGATGTTTGTCAAAAGGGGGAGTATAGTATCAAAGTATCAAAGGGGTAGTGTAGTATACAAGGGGAGTATACCGAGCAGAACAAAGGATCCAAATGCACAATTAATTTTGACAGGGGAAGCAATGAACCAAGCAATTAATACAGAATATTGATCACAACGTATACATAATCAAAGTTTTGTACAGTATATTGATAAGGGGAGTATATCTGAATATACTACTTTATTGACAATTGTATATACTGTCTGATTAGTCAAACTTTGTAAGTATATGTATTTTGAGTTATGACTTTGAAAAAAGTTTTGTCAAACATCTCAACTAATGTCAAAAGGGGAGATTGTTACTACTTACTACAGTTACCATTAGTTGTAGGTTCAAAGTCATTCTATATACTTTAGTCGGTTACTACTACCAAAATATTCAGTCGGTAAGCACAGAGCAGTCGGTTATAGAAGAAAGTAGTCACAGAGCTTAGTATACACTGAGCTATCTACAGAGTATCACTTCATGTCTACCGAGCAGCAAAAAGGATACACCAAGTGAAACATGTTACCAGATTCATTGAACCTAGACACACATGGGAAACGTGTTACAAGATCAAGGAACAAAGAACTGTTATCACATTGGAAATTGCACTTAATGATTTTGTATGATCTTGAGGTCATCTATCCAATGAAATATTTTGTATGGTTATTCATTCGATAAATCATGTTTGTAAGATTGAAGCAATGAACAAGATCATCGACATAAGAGATCTATTTATACAACATGAATTAAGGATCATAGAGATATATATAAAGCAAGACATGTGTAATAGATAAGGAAGCACTGAGTATTGTGACTATCAGAGACACTAAGGTCACTAAGAAGGATTTCAGAGAACAGTCAAGGAATAGAGTAAACAGAAGGGTTTATCGAGTTAATCTATGGATTACTAAGGTATGCTTTAAGTAAGGTAATCTCATTTTGAGCACATAGAATCTGCTATAACATTTTAGATGTGAAGTTGCAGATAATTGTAAAGATTTTATTGTAATATTTTGAGTTGTAAGAGAAACCTTTAACAGGGTAAAAGACTCTAACAAAGTCTATAAATTGTAAAGCCTTTAACCAGGTGCAACATTTAGAACAAGTGTTGTAAAATCCTTTAGCAAGGTAGATCTAACGATCTTGATACTCCTAACAAGGTAAGCTATCAGAAATAGCTGAACATTTAGCTCTAATCGAGCAACCTTTATTATTGCAGTAGTGAAGTTGTGGGTGCCCTCCCCACCGCAGTTTTTCTCTCTAACCAAGAGTTTCTGCGTAACCAAAATATATGTGTTATGAAGTGAATCATTTATGATTGTTATTTATTTGTTTTAGCTTTATGTTATGTTACAACAGTTTTTGGTTTATGCTTAACAGTAAAGTTATTGTTGAAGAAAGGATTTGAAGTACTGATTCACCCCTCCCCTCTCAGTACATTATCTTTCCATATTGGGCCTAACAGATTCTTGATTAGTTTTTATTCTTGTATCAAATCTTCTTATGAGCATTTGTCATCAATATTTTTTCACAATTCGATGGGGTAAACATGATACCCTGTTTCAACTCACTAAAATTAGAAAGTCAAAATAGGGGGGCATATAGCTACCCTCGAATTTTCATCACCTTCCTTAGTAAGCATTCAGGTGATTTTGTGATTTTATCTAACATGTGTTTTTGTAGGGTGCAGATCCTAACTATGTACTACAGATACCACTGGTGGCTTCATCCGACAACTTGTGGATATATCCTTTTTCATGAATGTTTACTTTTCTGTACTTTAGCTTGCATATGCATGTAGTTTCATATGATCACTAAAGTGGGGGCTAAATATATTGTCGTAAATTATACACCCTTGCTAGTGGCATACAATTTCACACTTAGTTTAGCACCTGCCTTAGTGTGTTTGCATCTTGCTTTATTATTTCCCTTTAAGCATTTAATTAATTAATTTAATTAAATCTAAAGTCCTATTTCATCACTTCATATATCATAAAATTGGGCCCTTTACCCTAAGTGTGCCCCTTTTTATTTTATTCCTTCAATAAATCATTTAATCATAAACCCTAATTATGTCCTATTTAGACCTTTAAGGCCCGATTTCGCATATCAAAACACCTCAAAATCAGCTGTAAATTTGGGATTCTCTCTAATATCATCATATTTAATGGATCTAGAAATTTGGTGAAATGTTGGTCAGATCATGGTGGGAATGCACATGGTCCTCATCTTTTTTCCTGAAATTTCAGGAGCACAATTCTATGATATTATAATGCTTAACCCCAAAATATTGGCAGTAAATTCAATTCCTAGGTCAGCCTAAAGGTGAAATTAACGCAAAATTAAGATCTAGGGTTTCATATATAAGAGCTCTCTTTCTTCATTTGAAGACAATGAAGATGGATCTAATCTAAGGGAGTTTTTCAGCAAAGCAAGCATAAGGAGCCTTCTATGTATTGAAAGAGAAGCCTATGTGGAGTCTTAAACAACATTCAACAATATTAATCAAGCATTTGTCAATTATTCATCATCAATTAGGAGCCTTGAAGACATTGAAGAATAATAGGAGATCTAGTGGCAATATCTCTTCCTTGGGGATTGGTATGATTTCATGTTATTTTTATGTCTCTGTATGAGCTTCCTTACATCAATTTGCATTCATTCTTTAGATAACTTAGCATATTTGGTTTGAAGCATTGCTATTTACATGCACATTTACATTTAGGGTTTACTCTCATGCGTAGGGTGTCTCTAGTTTCTTTCATTTTAGAATCTTGCATACACACACAATTATAGCACACACATTTTCAGTACATTATCAACTATTTATGGAGGTGGAAATCATCAATATAGGGGTTTGACTAAGGCAAAACCCCATATAGCCATGCAAACCTTCCCTTTTCAGTTGCAGGTGCAGTTACAGGCATTTAGAGGCAATTTCAGATCTGGAAAAGGCATCAGAACCACTAAGAAGTGCATAAATCTATCAAGGATAGGAGCCTGGTGCCCTAGTCCCTCCATTTTGCAGTCAAATTTGATAGTTTGCAAACTTAGAACCTCTAGTTTGCAATGTCTCAATTACAACTTTCTATCAACCAATAAGAGACAATGGCGTGGCACCCTGGTCCTAAGTAGTTTTGTTCAATTTGCAATATCAGATACACATGCAAAATCCTCCCCCTTTCATGCTTTCAATATCTCAGTTTCAGATCTGCAAGTTTGTTCAATTTCAAGTTCATTTGTGCTTCATTATTTATCTCCTTATCTAGTCGATCATTCAAACCCTAGTTTTTCTCATCATTTGCAACAAGTGGAATAGAAACCCTAAGAGATAATCCTTGGCTCTCTCTTTCTCACAAGAAGTATCCAAAGTGATATGTCTGTCTAGGCTCTTTTGTATTCCCAATGTGTTGGCAAAAGTGGGATTAGGTCCTAGTCACCCGGTCTCACTTTTCCCGCCACCACAAAAATGTTATTCCAAAATAGTTAAATTAATAAGAGAGAACATCTACCTTTCTCTTCTTACACAAAATTTCATAATATTAGATGAATTATTAATATGTATATCTAATTATTTTTTATTCACTAAATTTGACAATAGATTGCTTATAGGCATACAAGTTCACTTTCTTAATTTGATGGATTGATGACCTATTCTAGTATCTACATGCAAAAAAAATTTCACAAGAAGGGAAGAAAAAGCCTAAAAATAAAACAATGAAGAGTTGATATTCTTATCTCAGAATGCTTGCATGAAAAAATTTCTTCAATTGGCTAATTTTTACTATGTTTACTAACTGAAAATTTGTCCAATGATTAGCCAACTCTATAAATGAAATAGAAAATTCAGTTCAAAAAAATCAATATAACAAGTGGAAGAAAGAACAAGGAATAGTCTGAAGTTCACATGGGGCAGTGAAATAAAAAACAGTGTATTCATAGAAAGAGATAGACAACCCCAATAATTATTTATCTATACATCATAAGTCAAATGATGTATGACCCATTTTCTATAGATTCGCACACATAAATAATTGCTAAAAATTAATGACACTCTAAAAACACACACAATGCTTGTTTGGAATAGAATTCAATTCATGTTTGGATCAATTTACAAATAGAAAAAATTGTAGCTAATTGCATTATTAAAGTCCAATGATGCAACAACAACATTTCTTATATGTTAATGACAGCACACACAACAATACCAATTCAAAAATGTTCATGTATACACAAATCTATTGTGCAAACTAAGCATCCTCTATTAGATTTCCTTTTGATTGTTAGCCCTTAAAGCAAGCCTTTCAATAAGATAAGTGGCAAAAACAATTTGTCTCTCAATTATATTTTGTGATTTGAAGTGTTTTGCATATGAATCTCGAATATTATAAATGTAATCTTCCACGAACACAAAAAAAAATTCTTTACATCACAAAATTTATTGGATACAAACAAGCATATGTCAATTTAATTATTCCATAAATAGTGACCAAAATTCAACAAGCACGAGAGAAGAAAATTACCTTGAGCATTCTTTCCTTCTCATACTCCTCTATGTCACTCTGAACTTTTAGAGAGTTATTGGCATCCAAAAATACATACTTGAATTCCTTGAGATTGATTAAGTTATACCAAAAATCCAACCATGTGACAATTTTATCATTCTTGACCTCCTTCCACCTGTAAGGAGGAAATAGCCCAAAAAACATACTTAGAACCAAGAAAAAAAGTTTGCATTTTTAGTAGTGAACACCAAAACTAGATATCACTGATAATGGCAATTAGCAATAGACAACACATATTGTATGACCTGTGGCTTGGAATTGGACATTCTAGAATGAAGATATCCTTCCCAATGTTAATAGTAATATCCTTTGGGTTAATATACTTCTTCAATTTACCCATCTACGAATAGGTATAATTTTTTTTAATTATTATAGCACTAACAAAATATTTAGAAAGAAATGATAACCACTAGTAAAAAATTCCAGCCCTAAAAAGCCAAAAGCTTTTCAACTTTTAGCATATCAATTTCTTGAAGTAGATAAAAATCAAACCTTTGCATGGTCTCCCCAATCATGGAACAACTCAGGGGGTTCAACTTCGAAATTGCCAACCTGCAACAATGCAAATGATTAGTCTTCATCACCAGAAAGGTAAATGAAAAGGAAGATAATAAAAAGATTATGTAATATTCTAATTATCAGCAATAAAAATGAATTGGAGACCTTTTGTTTCACTCCATCCACAATAGACCACGTGTAATTTTCCTCTTCTTTTATCTTTTCTTCTTTCAATTTCTTCATTTCCTGCATTGACACCACAATTTAATAAATATATGTTCAATATTTAAAACATAAGAACATAACAAGAAAATGTGTTAGTTTCTGATGAATAAGGTGTAGCTGAGTTGCATATGAATTCTTCCACATGATACAGAGTGCTAATAGAAATTACATTTAAATCCATAAATAATCCTCTTGTAACAGTAACAATAAGTGGAGAATAGATTACAACTAAACACTGTATTTACACAAACTTGCAATCCAAACCAATGGATTGGACAAATAAAAATATTAAATATAAATAATAATTTTTTCCTTCAAATCTACATCAAGTTGTGATAAAATCCATAAATATCTTCCTACCCTAATTGACACGGAATAGATGAGGATTGTAGAAGACATGGAGCCTTATTTTTTTCTCTCTTATTTTGTTGATATGCCATGCATTCTACAATAAATTTTCAAACATCGACTTTCAACCCCTCCAAAAAGAAATCTTGCGTGATTCTATGATCTAGAGTGCCCACCTACCTATTGGAGATCCATGTAGTTCCATCAATACCTTAAAATTAAGCTACACAAATTGATTGAATAAGGTAGCGATATGACAGGATTAGGTAGCTCATGGTTACTATATGATGTGTTGAAAACAACAATAGCATGAAAAACAAAGAACCAACACCAAGACAATAAAGAGAATAGGTGCAACAATAATAAGTGGAAGGTGGTGTTACAAACAAAATCAATTGTTAGAGTAGAATGGAGGAACTATTTTGAAGTGCAAGACTTGGAAAATAGAAAGGAGAGAGAAGTACTAAGGAGAGTAGCAAGACTAAAAAGAAATAGATGAAAAATTATTGTTAGCTTTCCATTATTATACTAGCGCTTATGCCAAATGGAGGTGCAATGGTTACACCGATAGTAATTATATATACTATTTCTATTCATGGAAGTGAGTAATGATTTCAACAATTTTTTACTTAATATTTTTATTTTTCTATGTTTTTTTAAAAAAAATTAAATACACTAAAATTACTTTTAATAAATGTGTTCAATAATTTTTTAATAATATTGAATCTTTTATATATATTATGGTTTTTAATTTAATATTAATCATTAATCTTTGTTTGTTAAGTAATTTTTTTTTTTTAAAATTTTTTTTTTACATTAGTTTTTATATCAAAATTATCTTTGAAGTTTGATATAATATTTTGAAATAAGTTTAATAATGTGCATCATTATTTTTTTTTAATGTTTAAATTATTTAATATTTAATATTGTACTATATTATTTAAATTTTTATCATTAACATAATAATAGATTCATATTTAAAATTGATGGTTGATTTTATTTGTTTAATAAATTTTTATTAACAATGATACTTTTATATATGTTATAGTTTCTAATTTAATAATAATCACTACTTTTATGAAATTTATTTATTTCATACATTGGCTTTTATTTATTTTTCTCTCTATCTCTCCTAATCTCTATATCTCTTTCCATATCCCTTTATATATCTCTATACTATCCTCTACCTATATCTCTCCATCTCCACCCCCTCTTCTTCTTCTTCTCTCTCTCTCTCTCTCTCTCTCTCTCTCTCACACACACACACACACACACACACACACACACACACACACACACACACACACACACACACACACACACACACATACACAACCCATATCCTCTCTCCCTCAATCTATCTCTCTCCCTTTTCTCCCCCTCTTCTCTCAGTCCCTTTACCTATCTATCTCCTTCATTCCCTTTCTACGTATCTTTCTTCATTTCTCTCCCTCCCCGTCCCCCTATTCATCTCTCTATCTCTACCACCTCTCCCTTTCTCTTCTCATAGATCTCTCTCTCTCTCTCTCTCTCTCTCTATATATATATATATATATATATATATCTTTATATCTCTATCTTTCTATTACTCTATCCCAACATTTAAATTTCTCTCTCTTCCTCTCTACCTCTCTACCTTTGTCTTTGTATCTCCCTATCTCTCTCTAACTTTATCTCTCCTTCTACCTCTCTATATCTATTTATTTCTCCCTCTTCCTATCTATCTTTATTTTCATCTCTACCTCTTTTTTCCTCTCTCTAGATGCGACTCTCTCTTCCTCTTCCAAAACCACTACATCTATATCTATTTGACTCTCTATCTTTGTCTTTCCATATTTCTTCTTCCATATCTCCCCATATCTCTATCTCATTATCTCTTCATATCTATCTACGTTTATATGTCTCTACCTATTGAAGTCATGTACATCACAATTTATGATAAAAAAATAGATTGAATTTTCCCCTAATTAACTTTTGATACCTCTTTAATGTACCCATTGCACACCAAAATGCGATTGCTAGTTTACTATTTCTACAGAAGTAAAATAAAATATAAGACTACACTGGACATTCAACTTTCGAAAAGTACAATATTAATAATAGATTACATTTTCTAATCCAAGATTCACATGATTGGATGATCACATCCATATAAACCAAACAACCCTAATTTTGTTCAATTTGAATCAACGCATTTCTCGATTTTCATTATTGAAAATAACAAAAAGTTACATAATCTGATATTGTCATTCATGACGATATTAATAGATTTACTTTTTCTATTATAAAAAGTAGATCTCTTATACATTTTTCCACCTATAACAAATATTGTTTAGCACACCTATTCTGACTCCGAGTCTATCACGTCCTAGTCCGTGAATAAAATTCAAGCTGATCTTATCGAATCTAATTCATCGTACAACCATATCTATGCATCTCATTAAAAAAAAGCGCTGACAGAGAGTTCTAACTTCTCTTTCTTCCTACCCACAAGAGTTCTCCATAGAAGAATAAAAATAATGATCCAACATAAGTAGTTCAGAATACCAAGAAAGCAGTTGAATATTCATATAAACTATAAACATCAAAAGCCTTACTTTGTGTCTCGATTTATTGATTCAATAGCTAAGATAACAGGCTAGTAGATATCATCTGGGAGACGGTGTATGGGAATCGCCTGTAAATCTGTAACCTTCTTTAAAGCAAGTCCAAACTTATTGCTCATGTCCATGTCTTCACAACTCATCCCATTTGGAAGTATCCACTGAAACGAATGAAGCAGAGAAGCCAAAACCAAATGAATCATATGAATCGCCAATGGAAGCCCTAGACAAATTATTCTCCCAGCTTCGAATGGAATTAGCTCAAATTTTTGTCCATGGTATTCTATCTTCTTACTCTCACCCTCCAAAAATCTCCCAGGCATAAATTTCACCGGATTCTTCTAGATTGAAGGGTCCCTCCCAATGGCCCACACGTTCACAGTCACCTCGTTGTTTTTGGGTATCACAAATTCCCTAATCTCAAAGGAGCTTCCAACTTTGTAGGGTAACAACAGACGATCTAACTCGGATTCTTCCATTCTTCGCTTGCAACCAATGACTTCTTCCAGTTCTTCTTGGACTTCACTTAATTTCTTTCGATTGCAAATGAATTCTTCTAGGGGCCATTCTATTCTTGTAGTCGATGTTTCAATACTGACAATAAATAATTCCTTAAACCAGAGAGAACAATTACAGATTGGGAAACACCAGAGATTTATAAACCTTTAAATTTTTTAATATCTTTTCAGTACTACTTACAGTTATCACCGCTCAAATACCAGATAAAGTAAAATTTTGACTTCTGAAATCCAGCAGAACATCCAAAAAATCCTTCTTAGAGTCGTTACACTCAATAATTTGGGTTGTGGTGGAGATACTTTTCTGTATGGATGCCAAATATATAAATTTTTGAGTTATGAGTCAAAGAGAAAGGTGTTCTTATATTTGCATCTAGTTAGGTATAAATACCCTGATATAAATAAAGGTACAAATGGCTTAATATAATATCATTAAATTTGTTAATTGATCTAATTACTAAATTTTTCCAACAATTAGACAAAAATTATGCTGATCTCTGACAAAACTACTAAATGGAGTGATATGCATGACAAGAATAAATAAACTAACATGAAAAATGCAGAGTCTACATTGTATCACCTATACAAGTGAATTGATTTTGTGACCGATTTAAGGTTGCTAGTAAATATGATGCAAAAGACTGTTTATGCAGTTAACGCTGCCAACATCATTTGAGTCATGTGTATGTTTCATGTAGCAGGGCAATGCACTTACTTTTGTTTATGCAAATGGTTGTTGTAGCAGATATAATGGGAGCTTTGGAATAGGGTGAAATGCTCTGTTAAATGCGTATGTAAAATGTGGAAGCATAGACAAGGAATGTAAATTGTTTCATAGAATGCCTCTGAAATTTGGTCTCATGCAATGATTTGATTGTAGGATATGCACAAAATCCATCTGTTGAAAAGGGTTTAGAAACTTTCAAATCAAATGTAATCTTATATTTGGAACAGGGTGTGGACATCCATCAATGATAATGAAATTTAGATTAAATTTTAAGTTAGTATTTAGATTGTATAGAAATTAATAAAAAATACATAATTTTTTACAAATTAGGTATTGTGATGATGAAAATTATATATTTATGTTAATTTGATCTTAATGTTTACTTTTTGGTATTAAGTATGTTAACTATTTTTTAATGTGCAACTCAAATAATATATTAAATATCTAACTAAATTTGCATAAAACTTAACAAGTGAATCTAAATAAAATTTTAATGTGGCTAAACACATCTCCAAAGATGCATCATAAATTATTTTATATTACATATTAAAATATTTTACTTGTGCAAGGTGTAGACACATTTTATTAAAACATAAATGATTTCACCCAAATAGTCTCTTTGATCATAGAATCAAATTATGCCAAATGCGAATTTATGTTGTTCAAGGTGGAAGGTGGTAGGAGAGAAATTAGCTAAATTCAAAATTTTAAATTTTAAATTAAAAATGATAAGTTCGTAACCCCGAGATCACCTTGATGAGTATAACTTTTTTTTTTTGGGTGGGGGGGTGGGATAATGGCCAATTTAGGGTGGTAAATGACTAATAGTGATAGGTGCATGGCCATGTGTGATAAGAAGATGGATAAGATAAATTTATAGTTGTGTGTGTGTGTGTGTGTGTGTGTGTGTGAGAGAGAGAGAGAGAGAGAGAGAGAGAGAGAGAGAGAGAGAGAGAGAGAGAGAGAGCATTAACAAGGGCTTCCACCTCAAACTTCTCTCTTAGAGAAGAATGCATTAACAAGGGCTTGCACCTCAAACTTCTCTCTTAGAGAAGAATGCATTAACAAGGGCTTGCACCTCAAACTTCTCTCCCAGAGAAGAATGCAATAACAAAATCTTCAAGATGATGTATCTCCCTCTGAAGCTGAAATGTCAAGCTCCCTCTGAAGCTAAAATATTAGGTTCCCTCTTAAGCTGAATTGTCACCTCAAACTTCTCTCCCAGAGAAGAATGCAATAACAAAATCTTCAAGATGATGTATCTCCCTCTGAAGCTGAAATGTCAAGCTCCCTCTGAAGCTGAAATGTCAAGCTCCCTCTGAAGCTGAATTGTCAAGCTCCCTCTGAACCTGAAATGACACTTCCTCCTTTTAGAACAAGAACCCTTTTGAGTTGACATTTTACCTTGCCTCCTCCTAAGGTATCCCTATGTCAACTTCCCTAGAAGAAGCTAGAGGAGTAGACCTAGATTTGCACTCTCGAGCAATCTGGCCATACTTGTCACACCTAAAATATTGAATGTGAGATAAGTCCTTTTTTGGAATAGGACTTGGACCTCTATCTCTATCCCTCTTTCTTATTTTGTCTCTTTCCATAGAAGTGTGTGTAGCAAGGACTTGATTTTCCACATCATAATGATTATGCTCAATTCCTCTTGATATCAACCCTGACTCTTGAATATAATCAACACAAAGGCAATCAAATTTGGGAAATTTGGATCTCCCACTCATGCCTTGGATAAATGGCTCCCAAGAGTGAGGAAGGCCATTCAATGCTAGCATGACAAGATCCTTGTCGACAACTTAATCTCCAGTGGCGCTAAGTTGATCTCTCAATTCATCAATCTTCATGAAGAAGGATATGACTGATTCTCCCTTTGCCATCTTGACTTGATGAAGTTGCTGCCTCAATGCAAGTGCTCTACTTGTGTTGTTGATCTCATATATCCCTTCCAATGTCTTGAACATATCTCTGTCTGAAGACATCTTGGAAATGATAGGCACAAGGTGATCCTTCACGGAGTCAAGCAAGATCTTCTTTGCTTTGACAACTTTCTTCTTGAACTGGAGTTTCTCTTCTTGATCTTCAGGTTCAGACTGTCTTTTTCCTTGAACGAACTCCAAAAGATCATTTTCTTCGAGGATAACAAGAATTCTAACATTCCATGAGGTGAAGATCAAATCTCCGTCAAGTCTATCTTCAACCTTTAAACTGTTCACCATCTTCAATGCTGGAAATGGCGTGATAAATGTGAGGAAAGAGCGCTGCTATCAAAAAGTCTGATCACAACTTAATCAACCTTAGCTCTGATACCATGTTGATTTTAAGATCAAACTGTAAAATATAGATAGCACTAATAGAGAACTGAAATAATGAACACAAGGAACACCAAAATACCCTCGGAAAAACTCCCTCTTGGATGTGAAAAACCCAGCTATAATCTTAGATCTTATTATGCAATAATCAGTAAGTATCTTTACAAATCGGCTTCGACACTCAAAGCATTAGAATCAACAGGTTATGCACAGTAGCAATATAAGGTCTCCAAACTAGGGAATGCCCAACAATGAAAGAACTTATCTGCAAAATGATGATCACTTATTTGCAGATCAAGAGAAGATGTTTGCTACCTCAAGGAAGTTCGTTGTCTCTTGAATGAAGTTCGTTGTCCTTAAAGTGAACTTTTTTGTCTCCAAAAGCAGTTCGTTGTCTCTGTAAGATGATTCACTGCCCTTAGGTGTAATCACCGACCTTAGGTGATAGTTTGGTAAATATTACTGAAGAAGATCACTGAATGAAGAAGGTATTTGCTAAGTGTAGAATGAATTCGCTTAATTGTGTGTCCTTGAATGACAATTCATCTCCTTTATATAGGATGTAGACACTTATTACAACATGACAACCAGGAACCTATAGAAATAACAAATAATGATATAATGCTTTCAATCCCACACGTTACAAGTTACATATTCCATATAGGGCGTGACTAAGGCCAAAGGCCAATTAGTCACATAAACGTGCTAGGTCAACCCTAGAAGGGATCCGACCCAGCTATATAACATCAACAGGTTTAGTACAATTCTACTTAAGTTTCTTAAACTAATTATTAGACCCCATTTGGTAATGCCATGACCCTAATAAAATTAAGATAATTAATATGTAAATTGAGATATTATTTGTTCGAAGATTCGCTATTAGTGTTGGTGTTGTAAGGGTTAAGGAGTGAAAATGTATGAGTGCTTTTTTGTATAATAACATATTTGTCATAGTTCGTTTAGGTTTCATTTATCGAGACTTAGATGCAAGTGTAAGACAATACCCTTTGTTGATGGAGATTCTTAAACAACATTTAGCTCAATAGTCAAAGATAAATTTTGATCATAATAAGATAATTATTTACTAATTGTTTAGAATAATGATAAAATATAAGACTACAATTGAGAGTTCAACTTTCCAAAACTACAATATTACTAATAGATTGATAATAAATATATTTTTCCATTGTCCAATTCAAGATTCACATGATCGGACGATTCCATCCATATAAACCAAAATTTATAAAATATTAATTTTGTTCCATTTGAGTCAACGCATTTCCCGATTTTCATTATTGAAAAAAACAAAAAGTTGCATAACCTGATATTGCCATCCATGACGATCTCGACAGATTTTCCTTTTTAATTATAAATAGTAAACGTCTTGTACATTTTTCCACACATAACAAATATTGTGTAGCACGCCTATTATGACTCTGGGTCATCACGTCTCAGTCGGTGAATTTTTTTTATTTTGATCTCACATCGTACAGCCATATCTATGCATGCCATTACAAAAAACAACAAACACAGACTTCTGACATCTCTTTCTTCCTACCCACAAGAGTTCTCCATAGAAAGAATAATAAAAACAGTGAACCAGCAGTAACGAGTTTAGAATAGCAAGAAAGCGATGGAATCTCCATAGAAACTATAAACAGGGAAATCCTTACATTGTGGAATCTCCATAGTACTGATTTAATAGGTTAGATTAGAGGCTAGTAGATATGATGTGGGAGACGGGGTATGGGAATTGCCTGTAAATCTGTAGCCTTCTTTAAAGCAAGTCCAAACTCGTCGCTCATGTCCATCTCTTCACAACTCATCCCATCCGGAAGTATCCATTCAAACGAATGGAGTAAAGAAGCCAAAACCAAATGAATCATACGGCTCGCCAATGGAAGCCCCGGGCAAATTCTTCTCCCCGCTCCAAATGGAATAAGCTCAAAGTTTTTTCCATTGTATTCTATCTTCGTACTCTCACCCTCCAAAAATCTCTCGGGCATAAATTCCACTGGATTCTTCCAGATTGAAGGGTCCCTCCCAATGGCCCACACGTTCACCATCACCTCGCTGTCTTTGGGTATCACAAATCCATCGATCTCGAAGGAGCTTCCGGCTTTGCGGGGTAACAGCAGAGGACTCGCCGGATGCAATCGGAATACTTCTTTCACAGCTGCATGGAGATATGGCAGACGATCTAAGTCGGATTCTTCAACTCTTCGCTTGCAACCAACAACTTCATCCAGTTCTTCTCGGACTTTGCTTAATTTCTTTGGATTGCGAATGAATTCTGCCATGACCCATTCTATTGTTGTAGTCGACGTTTCAGTACCTGCAAGAAATAATTCCTGAAACCAGAGAGCACAATTACAGATCGAGAAAATACCGGAGACTTATAAACCAGTAATTTTTTAAAAATCTTTTCAGTTCTACTTACAGCTATCAGGGCTCGAATACCAGATAAAGTGAAATCTTCACTTCTGAAACCCAGCAGAACATCCAGAAAATCCTTCTCAGAGTGATTTCGCTCAACGCTTTGGCTTGTGGTGTCGAGCCTTTTCTGTATGAATCCATCGGAAAACTCATACATGGCCTTCAAATGCCTGGCCGTCTCCCGGGACACGCCTTGCGGGTCGAGGAACCGGAGAAACGGAAAAAAGTCGACCAAATTGGGTATTCCGCCGAGCTTCAGTATTTCCCACACGTTATCTTTGAGCTCCGCAGAAGCTGGATTGTGCGGATCGAAGACGCTTGTGCTGAAGATCATGTTGCCTAACAAATTCAGAGAGGTGCAGAAAACCGTATGCGCGATATCCACAACTTTTCCCTTGTCCTCGAAAATGAGTCGAGTCATCTTAAATACTTGATCTCTTCTGAGGTGTTGCAGAGCTTCGAGTCTTTTGGTGCTAAAAAGCTCAACAGTTGAAATTCGTCGGAGATTACGCCAGTAAGGACCGTATTCACCCCAAGCTAGAGAGGACTTGTGATGGGAAAGCGACTTGGCTGCTTCAATTACCGTCCGCCCGGTAAGGAGGTGGTCGTGTGTTTTGAGGAGGTCTTTGGCCATGGCAGGAGAGGAGGCGACCACTGTTATTTTCATGCCCAGATGCAGAGACATGAGTGGGCCGTATTTGAGAGAGAGGGCATAGAGAGACTCGTGAGGCCTTTTTCCTAGCTGAAAGAGGTTTCCCACAATAGGCCAAGCAGGAGGTCCAGGAGGAAGAGGAAGAGAAGGCCTTGTCCTACTTCTCTCCCTTCTCCATAGAAAGAGGAATAACATGAGTGAAGCAGCAGTGAGGAGAAGAGAGGACCATGGAAGTGATGAAATGTCCATACCAACTGTAAATGAGGAGATGCTTCTTTCGTTTCGCTTTCTGGTATACACTATTTTATAGCCAGATTCCTTATCAGTAGTAAATGTACTGTCGCAGTTATCTAGAACATACCATTTTTTCCAGATTTTATTTAGGATTCATTAATTGTGAAATTAACAAATAAAATAATAGATAACAGTCACAAAAATTTCTGTAATGCTAAAAATTGGATATCTACGTCAATTTCATTTAACTTTTAAGTCTTTTATTTTGAAAACATTCACACCACAGTAACATCTGTAAATACATATCTATGCCAATTTTCATTTAACTTTAGGTCTTTTAATTGGATAACAATAACATCACAAAGTTCAAATGGGGCAATATTTTGGAACATAACACAATAACACAATTACAAAAAGTCAATTACACAGTAAGAATGGGCACATTGGAGAGCATGAAAACTCTCATGAGAGAAATACTCAACTTTGAAAAATATTTACACTAAATGTATTATTTAGTAGTGAAACATTACAATATGCTTATAGAGTCTCCATGAAATACTTCTTCAACACCAAGCTCATCTAATAGACCCTTCATGTATTTGAGCATAATGAATAACTATGCAGCTAGACATCCCATGCTATAATTCACATATGCACTCTTTAGGGGAGCTCAATATAAGTGATAGCCAAATTTAATCACTAAGCATGTGCTTGCTTTTATAAAACCAAACTCACATAGATATAACTTTGGTATTACAAAATTGAGTGTCTTGAAACTATGGGAGCACAAAACCATTAATCCCATAAATTTCTTTTTGATATTAGATTTTTATCAAAATTAATTTTGATTTCAAAATGCAACCCTATATAAGTATCTAACCAATGTCCAAAATATTTTACAAGTGGACCCAAATTAATATTCAATGCGACTAAACACATCTCAAGAATGCATCACAAATAAATATTTAGTTACATAATTAATATACTTACTTCTCGTTCAAAGTGTACAATACATTTTCCAAACACACATATGCTAAAATGGAAGTTTAGCTACCTCAAGGTGGAAGGCTGAAAGGGACCAATTAGCTAAATTAAAAAATAACAGGTTTGTGACCTCTAGATCACTCTATGAGTATAGACCTGTCTTGAGATAAGACAATGGTCAAATGGAGGTGGTAAATGAATATATAAATACAGTTGCATGGACTTGTGAAATAAGTAGATGTATTAAGAGAATGTATAATTGTGTGTCTGTATGCTAAATTATTTTAAATAGTTAAAAAAAAAAATCCTATGCAAGGTGTACAATACATGTTTTCTTAACAAATTTGTGCTTTGATCAACACAATCTCTTTGACCATAGCATCAAATTATGCCAAATGTGTGTTTAGTTGGCTCAACTTGGAAGTGTGAAGGGGACCAATTAGCTAAACTAGAAAATAACAAGTTTGCAACCCCAAGATCACCCTTTGGGTATAGACTTATCTTGGGATGGGAAAACGGTCAAATCTAGGTGGTAATCACTAGATAGAGATAGGTGAATGAAAATGTGCAATAAGTAAATGGATTAAGTGAATCTATAATTGTGTGTATGGATGAATAGATTAGAGTTATGTTTATAGGGATAGATGTGTTATAGATGGATAAAAGGCTAAGGGGATAAGTCCAACATCATTTAAGATTATACCGTTTGTCACTTTATATATTTATCTACACCACGTAGTCTTGTACTATGTTAAAACATCATAATTCCAACTCTAGTGTATTAGACGAGGAAAATAAAAGTCACATCAAGGTCATGTAGATTTCGTACAATTCTACTCATGTTTCTTAAAGCCAATTGTTGAACACCTTTTGGTAATGCCATGACTGTACAATGATATATAAATTGAGATATCTAATTAATAGGAGATTAGTTATTAGTGTCTCTATTATAAGGGTCTGGAAGTCAAAGTTCTTTTACATCAAAGTTTTTAACATAATAAAATATTGACCATAGCTCAATTAGTTTCGTTTATTGAGGCTCAAATAGTTGAAATGACAAATACAAATAATTTTGAGTTGGATACAAGGTGTAGGACAATACCTTGGTTGATGTGGATTCTTAAATGATATTTAATTCAATGATCAAAGATAAATTTTGACCAAACAAAATAAGATAATTATTTACCATTTTTAAATAAGACTAAAAGGTAAGATTACTATTATTTGTTCAAATTTGAAAATTATGATACTTAAATAAAATATTGATCAATCAAATAAAATAATTTAATTTTTTTTTATAAACATTTGTAAATATATCAATTCAAAAATTAAAATCAATTTTTTTTTTTTATTAATACTTTACAAATACCAATACCATACCATTAGTTTATTAAATGAATGATACACTAACTAAAAATCTACCTACCCCAATGGCTTCAGAAGTGGATTTGCAAGTCCACACTTGATCGGCAAACCTGTCTCACACTCCTTTTTTTTTTTCTTTTTTTCGTTAAACTATTTTTAGATCACTGATTATCGAAAATAAAAGTGATGATGTAGGTATTCATTGCCCACTTGAGGATAACCCTAAACGGTGGGAATGATGGCACTATGCACGCAGTTTTGGTTCCCTTTCTTATGCAAAGTCATGTCAGTGCTTTCATACATATTTTTTATCCTTTCTTTGCACTGGGTGTCCTCTATCACTTTCATTAACACATAATGGACTAAGAAACACATGTTTGGATGTGCAAAGAAAATTTGCAACTGCAACACTCCAAACCCAATTTCCAATTTTTGTCATTTGTGGGCAGCATGCCATTAGAGTGTTGGAGAACTGATCAACATCACAATTCTTTGATTTTATTATCGAATAATTCCTTTCACCTGTTCACGATGCAAGTGCTAGTATATAAATCTATATTTTCATTGTCTAATTCTAGATTTCTATCTACTCCAATTTTGATACGAGACATCAAAATACTAATTTCCTTCGATTTTAGTCAAATTCATTTATCGATATTGAAGTTGAGACATTACCGAATCTGATAACCATCCATTGTCGCTAGTAAATATGATGCGGAAGATGGTATACAGGGATTGCCTCTAAATCTATAGCCTTCTTTAAACCAACTCCAAACTCCTCACTCATGTCCATCTCTTCACAACTCATCCCATTCGGAAGTATCCAGTCAAAGGAATGGAGTAAAGAAGCAAAAATTAAATGAATCATACGGCTCGCCACTGGAAGCTCCAAATGGAATTAGCTCAAAATTTTGTCCATTGTATTATATCATCCTACTCTCACCCTCCAAAAATCTCCTGGACATAAATTCTCCCAAATCGATCTAAGATACCACCATCTTATGTGATATTGTAATCGTTACGATCTTGATAGGTTTCTTTTTCAATTATAAAAAGTAGACATCTTATTGATTTTTCCACAACACTAGTAATAATAAATATTTGAATTATGAAAGACCACCTAACCCTTACCAGAAGTTGTAGAAACTTAGCACGGTATAATTATGACTGAGTCTACCACGTCTGTGTCATTGAATAACAACTTCTATTAATAAAAATTCAAGTTGATCTCGCCAATTATAGTTCATTCCCACAGCCAAATCTATCTAAAATTTCAACTAAACTTGCACAAGATAATATGATCTAGATGGAAAAGAAACAAACCTTGCAAGTTAAAGAAAAGGAGGGAAAACATGAATAAAGTTGAAAAAACAATGCTATTTTTTAATTACTTGAAAAAAAAAGTACACATCATATTTATTTGTAAATCATGGATAAAATAGACTATAATGGAAACTATCTGCAAAAGAAAGAATAAAGAAAGGTTGCAATGTTTGTTATCCAAAAAATACAGTTAAAACGGATAGTTAAAGTTCTTTACACAAATTTCTAGAGGAACTATGACTCTATTTTTACACTTTAGAACTATCTCATTGAGACTTGGATACAAATGATTCATTCACAAAACTCCATTTTTTAGATAGTCCCCAAGATTCAGTTATTATCAGTTGCCAACTTCTCTGTTGCTAACCTAGGGTACTGACATAATAGGTTTGGGAGTTGGACATGATTCAATTGATACTGGATGACATTTTAGTGGAAAGGAAGTGAGAAAGATGTACAAAGACAGAGAAAGGACATAACCAAGGAGTGTTTCATGTGTAAAAATATAGTCATGTCACTATTTCCAATGGACGGGATTATTTAATTTACTTAAAGGAACCCACATGATAAGGCCTCCTAGATTGATCTTAACCACAACCACAACCACAGATGAAAAGTTATTCAAAATTCTTCAAAAAGTGTCTTGTTAGTTTGGAATGATTACTAATGTAAAAGGCTTTTAGGATTCAAAAACTACCAAACAGTAGCAAACATCTAGTCTTTTATTTATTCCAATTTTTCTCTTACAGTTTCTTTTCCTTGTTTCACTCGTCCAAATATTTACTAAGGCCTACCTTTGTGAAATTTTCACTCTAGAAATATACAATAGGAAGCAAGGGGAGCATGAAAATGTAATATACACCCTGGTTTGGTACTAATATTTTTTCCCAAATTTTGCATTGTTTTTACCATAGGCAATTTGGCAAACAATTTGGTAACATCCCTCATCAAGTTTTTAATATCTTTTCATTGTTCCTCCCTTGCAACAAAAAGATTACACAAAAATTGCACAAAATATTCAAATCATTGCAATAATCCTAATAAATGACATTACAAGGGTGAGATTGATACAATAATAAGACTAGGAAATCACTAAGATGGTTAATGAGTTTCTGATCTCCTCTCTTTTAATAGCAATTAACATTTAATTTTAGAGATTTGAAGCAGACTTAGTAGACTGTATCATGCAGTTTTCCTTCCAAACAAAACAACAAATAGGTAGCCTCATTTGCTTATTTCCCATTGCATTTGCAGACTAAAAGATTGTAGCTTACAATATGGAGCAGAGCATTCACAGAAAATACTTCTACTACTACCATACATTGAAGATAAATACACCCTTTTTCTTGTGCTAGACCTTTGCAAGGTTCCGCACCATTGTTTTTTTATTCTCACATGTTCAACAACTTCCATGTTATGACTTGGATTCTAGTTAACCCCTCTAGATAGGAAAAAATACACAAGAAAATGACATCTCACCAAGGGACATAGTCCCTCCTATAAAAAAACCATTATCATGTCTAGATTATTGTAAATAAACTCCATGCCCTACCATTTATTTCTCACAAATTTCTCTAAAATTCCAAGCTTGGCAAGTATTGATTTTTCTATTTCAACCAGTGAACATGTGGCATGTGAAATATTGAATGCAAGATGAATGTTATAATTCTTTGAAAGTTGTTTTTCTCTGGCGTGAGAATGGAATGTGTTTTTTATGGTCAGTGACATTACATGCCCATGGGAGGTTTCTCCCAAATAATAACCTATCGACTAATAAAGCAATAATACCAAATGCACATGCCCTAACAAATAATTATATATAACAACAAAATTATTAACACAAACAAACCAATAAATATAGTCAAACTTGAGTGAACATTTCTACCTAAGAACCAACTTATTACCAAACTCTAAACCGAACATTGGTTTCATTCTCACAACAGAAAAGGCTATCCCTCTCAAATAATAAAATAAAAACACATTTCTTACTCTTTAACAATGCTGAAAACACACAAAAAGGCACATAAGCCCATAATAGAAGAGCGGGATCTAAAGAAGTAAATATATAGATCATGTACTTCCATCTTGGAGGAAAATAATTACATAGCTTTCATAAAGGATGGGGTTGTTGAGTGCCAACACTTCACATGGGCTAAAGCCATGGAATAAATCTACAAGACTCAAGAAAAGCATTTAATGACACCACCACACAAAAAAGAGAGAATAAACCACAAGGGTATAGATTTCTTAATATCATTAAGGATGTCATATGAATTGCACCTTTATGCACTTAACAAGACTACAAATCAAAAGAAACATCAAAATTTGTAGTCTTTCTCTGTGTCCATTGCCCATGCAAATTTGACCAGCAAAGATTTACTGAATATCTGGTAGAAAGAAAAAATAAGAGGATTTAATAACAATCCATGTAGATGGAAACCAAACAAGCATTGTACAATAGCTTCTAAAGACAAAGAACAAAAATATGAATAAAACAACTACCTTTTCAATGCAAAGTTCATGGTGCTTACACTAGGCAATTATGATTCTTGGGTCCAAGTAATTTTTCTCACATGTTTCCAATGCCAGAGTCTTAAAATTATCCTTTCTTCTCATTATTAGATTCATTTTATCTATTTTAACCTTGGTTTGTTCAATTTTCTTCTGAATTTTGCAACATGAGAAGGATTAACATTCTCATACCAAATATTCAAGCACACAACAAATAGGAATTCATAAATAAAATCATGATTCCACATACAAGGAGATACTTTTTAAGATTGAATTTCCTCTTTGGCTTCCCTTCTACATAATTTAGTGGTTGTTTCCCCTTTTTGGTCTTTCTCAAATCTATTTCAAGCTCCTTTACAAGATCCTATTTTCAATAAACTAGAATGTTAAAAATCTAAACAAAGAATTTGAACAAACTCAAACAATGCTAAGATCTAAGACTCAATATCTCAAGTCTTTCTATGAAAGTAGACCTGGCCGATCTCAATAAATCCATACATTGTTATAAAAGAATAAAAAATTGCAAACTCAATGCATCATCATTGTAGCAATTATAAGCACAACTACTTGTTTAAGAGGTAAAATTCTAAAACTTGAAAAATATAATTTGTCAATAGATCCATACATTTTCAATACAAGAATAAAAAAGTGCAAACTCAATGCAACATCATTGTGGCAATTATAAGCACATATTCTTGTTTAAGAGACACTATTTTAAAACTTGAAATATATAACATACATTTCAAAAAGTTGAAAAATACATTGTGCATGCCTTTAATATGATGCAATAAAAATAGAGACATACCCCAAGTTATGTCATTTTTCTCAATAATCTATCCATTTGAGCATTGTGTGACATTGAATCAGAGTGTTGATGGATACAGAGAATTGCAACCTAAACAAGAACTCAAACATTTAAGAACCATTAGATATAAGGCTTCTCATAAAACAAAACATATATACGTAGTCTAGTGTAAATGTTCAAAGAAATAGTCAAACACCAAGAATCTATAAATTGTGAATTGTGAATGTGCACTTGTCTCTTTGTTTTCTCGTTGATAGCCAACAATATTTTCTAGTGTACCACTGCTAGTTATGTCTTGAAGCTTTTGAAGGACATGAAAACAAAAGACAAAAAAATTATAAGAATAATTACATTGTGCTTAGAATTAAATCACTCCATAAGGTGTACATTAAATTGAAGGATATTTCTCAAATGAAGCCCATAAGAAAGGAATCAAAGAAATCCTAAGCCATATGATGAGTATAAATATAGAAAAGATGAACATTGAGAAAAAAACCAATTGCTAGGTACCACAGATCAATGCACCTCAAAATAGACTAGATTCAAGTTCTGTGATTTTGCAAGAATTTGGAAACAATTCTATAAAGGTTTGATGCTGTGATCTCAAAAATTTAAATAGCATGCAGTGCAAGAGTGACTCCATTTAGTGAAAATATATAGTCCATATCTATATGATATACAAAACAATGCACTTTGTTAGTGCACATTTAGTTGACGAATGGTGAAGTATTTGTAGACAAAAAAATACCTTTAGCATGTAGCTAAAGTACTAGCATATTCCAAACCATTCACCAGGCTATGGTTTGTGACCTAGTAATTGAAACATGGGGCAACAATCATGCAAATTACTATTGTTCAAACACCAAAGGCCATAGGGCTCTTGTTTCATTCTAGGAGCTTTGGGAATGTTAATGTAACTAAATTTGATATTCATGTACATAATTACATCTGATCTATGTGTGCATTGGGGAGAACCATCTTTTAGGAACGCAACACATAGCGATTTGTCCAATGTGATGGAGACATTATATGTTCTGAAGACTTTTTCTATGAGGCTAGGCATTATTTTATTGAGATAAAAATTCAGTATATTTGGGTCCAACCCATCAAATAAAAATTAGCCATCCTATTTACCTTAAGAATACAAACAATTTATAAGAAATATAACAAAATTTGTTTAGCTCATAAATAAGGCATTGTACAATGCAATTTAGCATTCAACTAAAGCATGTATACCTTTTCTAAAATTATTGATACTAGTGATGTAGACTCATTCATCAATCTCAACCATATTGAAGTATCAGATAAAATCTTTACCCAGGAAGTCAAGCTGACAGAAAAGGTCTCATTGATTAGAAGCTTTAAAAAAGAAACAACTTGTTTATTTCATTTGTTGTTTGTGAGATTGTTGGTAACTAATCTTAAAGCACGAGACATAAAAATTACAGTTATCATGTCACTTGGAGAAACTTTGGAGGAAGTAATTTCACATTTTCTAATTTCAGTGTACAACAACCAATAGTATCAGCCTCATCATCATCCTATAATTCAAGAAAATAATAGAAATGTTATTCCAAAATAGTTAAATTAATAAGAGAGAACATCTACCTTTCACTTCTTACACAAAGTTGCATAATACTAGATCAATAATAAATCTGCATATCTAATTATTTTTCATTCACTAAATCTGACAATAGATTGCATATAGGCATACAAGTTCACTTTCTCAATTTTATGGATTGATGACCTATTCTAGTATCTACATGCCAAAAAAATTTCCACAAGAAAGGAAGAAAAAGCCTAAAAATAAATCAATGAAGAGTTGATATTCTTATCTGGGAATACTTGCATGCAAAAATTTCTTCAACTGGCTAATTTTTACTATGTTTACTAATTGAAAATTTGTCCAACGATTAGCCAACTCTATAAATGAAATACAAAAGTTAGATCAAAAAATCAAAATAACAAGTGGAAGAAAGAACAAGGAATAGCCTGAAGTTGTTCACATGGGGCAGTGAACTAAAAAATAGTGTATTCATAGAAAGAGAGAGACAACCCCAATAATTATTTATCTATACATCATAAGTCAAATGAAAAAATGACCTATTTTCTATAGATTAGCGCATATAAATAATTGCTAAAAATTAACGATACTCTAAAAAGACACACAATACTTGTTTGGATTAGAATTCAGTTCATGTTTGGACCAATTTACAAATAGAAAAAAATTGTAGCTAACTGCAATGTTAAAGTCCAATGGTGCAACAATAACATTTCTTAAATGTTAATGAAAGCACAAACAACAATATCAATTCAAAAATGTTCATGTATATACAAATCTATTGTGCAAACTAAGCATCCTCTATTAGATCGTCTTTTGATTGTCAACCCTTAAAGAAAATATTTCAATAACATAAGTGGCAAAAATAATTTGTCTCTCAGTTATATTTTGTGTTTTGAAGTGTTTTGCGTATGAATCTCGAATATTATCAATGTAATCTTCAATGAACAATTTTTTTTCTTTGCATCAACACATTTATTGGATACAAACCAACAAATGTCAGTTTAATTATTCCATAAATGGTGACCAAAATTCAGCAAGCATGAGAGAACAAAATTAACTTGATCATTCTTGCCTTCTCATACTTCTCTATGTCACTCTAACTTTTAGAGAATTACTGGCATCCAAAAATACATACTTTAATTCCTTGAGATTGATTAAGTTATACCGAAAAGCCAACCATGTGACAGTTTTATCATTCTTGACCTCCTTCCACCTATAAGGAGGAAATAGCCCAAAAAACATACTTAGAACCACGAAAAAAAGTTCACATGTTTTGTAGTAAACACCAAAACTAAATATCACTGATAATGGCAATTAGTAATAGATAACACATATTGTGTGACTTGTGGCTTGGAATCGGACATTCTGGAATGGAGATATCCTTCCCAATGTTAATAGTAATATCCTCTAGTTTAATATACTTCTTCAATTTACCCATCTATGAATAGGTATAATTTTTGTATTATTGTTGTAGTACTAACAAAAGATTCAGAAAGAAATGACAACCACCAGTAAAAAATTCCAGCCCTAAAAAACCAAAAGATTTTCAACTTTTAGCATATCAATTTCTTGAAGTAGATAAAAATCAAACCTTTGGATGCTCTCCCCAATCATGGAACAACTCAGGGGGTTTAACTCCGAAATTGCCAACCTGCAATAATGCAAGTGATATAGCTTGTTCACTAGACAGGCAAATGAAAAGGAAGATAAAAACAAGATTATGTAATATTCTACTTATCAACAATAAGAATGTATTGTAGACCTTTTGTTTCACTCCATCCACAATAGACCACATGTATTTTTCCTCTTCTTTTATCTTTTCTTCTTTCAATTGCTTCGTTTCCTGCATTGACACCACAATTTAATAAATATATGTTCAATATTTAAAACATAAGAACATAACAACAAAATGTGTCATTTTCTGATGGATAAGGTGTAGCTGAGTTGCATATGAATTCTTCCACATGATACATAGTGCTAATAGAAATTACATTTAAATCCATAAATAATCCTCCTGTAACAGTAACAATATGTAGATAGTAGATTACAACTAAACACTGTATTTACACAAACTTGCAATCCAAACCAATGGATTGGACAAATAAAAATATTAAATATAAATAGTAATTTTTTCCTTCAAACTATATCAAGTTGTGATAAAATTCATAAATTTCTTCCTACCCTAACTGACACAGAATATATGAGGATTGTAGAAGACATGTAGCCTCAATTTTTTCTCTCTTATTTTGTTGATATGCCATGAATTCTACAATAAATTTTCAAACATCAACTTTCAGCCCCTCCAAAAAGAAATCTTGCTTGATTCTATGATCTAGAGTGCCCACCTACCTATTGGAGATCCATGTATCTCCATCAATACCTTAAAATTAAGCTACACGAATTGATTGAATTAGGTAGCGATATGACATGGTTAGGTAGGTCATGTTTACTATATAATGTTTTGAAAAAGGTAAGTAGCATGAAAAACAAAGAACTAACACCAAGACAATAAAGAGAATAGACGCAACAATAATGAGTAGAAGGTGGTGTTACAAAAAAAATCAATTGTTAGAGTAGAATGGAAGAACTATTTTGAAGTGCAAGACTCGGAAAATAGAAAGGAGAGAGAAGCGCTAAGGAGAACAGCAAGACTAAAACAAAATAGATGAAAAAATATGGTTAACATTCCATTATTATACTAGCGCTTGTACAAATGGAGGTGCAATGGTTACGCTAATAATAATTATATATAATATTTCTACTAATGAAAGTGAGTAACGATTTCAACAAATATTTACTTAATATTTTTATTTTTCTATGTTTTTTTTCTAAATTTAAATACAGTAAAATTACTTTTAATAACCGTGTTCAATAATTTTTTAATAATATTGATGCTTTATTATATATATTATAGTTTCTAATTTAATATTAATCATTAATCATTGTCTGTTCAATAATTTTTTCATGAAATTTATTTTTTTTACATTAGTTTTTTATATCAAAATTATCTTTGAAGTTTTATGTAATATTTTGACATAAGTTTAATAATGTGCATCATTATTATTTTTTTATGTTGAAATTATTTAATATTTAATATTGTACTATATTATTTAAATTTTTATCATTAACATAATAATACATTCATATTTAAACTTGATGGTTGATTTGATTTGTTCAATAATTTTTTATTAATAGCGATACTTTTATATATGTTATAGTTTCTAATTTAATAATAATCACTACTTTTATGAAATTTATTTATTTCATACATTGGCTTTTATTTATTTATCTCTCTATCCCTCCTTATCTCTATATCTCTTTCCATATCCCTTTATATCTCTCTATACTATCCTCTACCTATATCTCTCCATCTTTGCCCCCTCTTTTTCTTCCCTCCCTCCCTCCCTCTCACCCCATATCCTCTCTCCCTCAATATATCTCCCTCCCTTTGTTCTCCCTCTTCTCTCGGTCCCTTTACCTATCTATCTCCTTCTTTCCGCTTCTACATAACTTTCTTCATTTCTCTCCCTCCCCATCCCCCTATTCATCTCTCTATCTCTACCACCTCTCCCTTTCTCTTCTCATAGATCTATGTCTCTCCCTCTTTCTTTTCTCCTCTCTATATCCTCCCCTCCCTCTCTCTCTCTCTCTCTCCCCCCTCCCTCTATATCTCTTTATATCTCTATCTTTCTATTACTCTTTTCCAACATTTAAATTTCTCTCTCTTCCTCTCTACCTTTGCTTCTGTATCTCCCTATCTCTCTCTAGCTTTATCTCTCCTTCTACCTCTATATATATCTATTTATTTATCTCCCTCTTCCTCTCTAGCTCTATTTTCATCTTTATCTCTTTCTTCCTCTCTCTAGATGTGTCTCTCTCTTCCTCTTCCAAAACCACTACATCTATATCTATTTGTCTCTCTATCTTTGTCTTTCCATATTTCTTCTTCTATATCTCCATGTATCTCTATCTCATTATCTCTTCATATCTATCTACGCTTATATCTCTCCCTCTCTCTAACCCTATATATCTCTCTACGTATTGAAGTCATGTACATTACAATTTATGATGAAAAAATAGATTGAATTTTTCCCTAATTAACTTTTGACACCTCTTTAATGTACCCATTGCACACCAAAATGCGATTGCTAGTTTACTATTTCTACAGTAGTACAATAAAATATAAGACTACAATGGATAATTCAAATTTCAAAAAGTATAATATTAATAATAGATTACATTGTCTAATCCAAGATTCACATGATCGGATGATCCCATCCATATAAACCAAAAAAAATCCTAATTTTTTCCATTTGAATCAATGCATTTCTTGATTTTCATTATTGAAAAAAATAAAAAGTTACATAATCTGATATTGTCATTCATGACGATCTTGATAGATTTACTTTTTCTATTATAAAAAGTAGATCTCTTATACATTTTTCCACATATAACAAATATTTTTTAGCACACCTATAATGACTCTGAGTCTATCATGTCTCAGTCCGTGAATAAAGTTCAAGGTGATCTTATCGAATCTAATTCATTGTACATCGATATCTATGCATCTCATTAAAGAAAAGAGCAGACAGAGACTTCTGACTTCTCTTTCTTCCTACCCACAATAGTTCTGCATAGAAGAATAAAAAAATTGATCTAGCATAAGGAGTTCACAATACCAAGAAAGCAGTGGAATATCCATATAAACTATAAATAGGAAAAGCCTTACTTTGTGTCTCGATTTACTGATTCAATAGCTAAGATAAAATTCTAGTAGATATCATGTGGGAGATGGTGTATGGGAATCACCTGTAAATTTGTAACCTTCTTTAAAGAAAGTCCAAACTCATCGCTCATGTCCATCTCTTCACAACTCATCCCATCTAGAAGTATCCACTCAAATGAGTGAAGAAGAGAAGCCAAAACCAAATAAATCATACGGCTCACCAATGGAAGCCCTAGACAAATTCTTCTCCTAACTTCGAATGGAATTAGCTCAAAGTTTTGTCCACCATATTCTATCTTCTTACTCTTGCCCTCCAAAAATCTCTCAGGCATAAATTCCATCGAATTCTTCCAGATTGAAGGGTCCCTCCCAATGGCCCACACGTTCACCATCACCTCGTTGTCTTTGGGTATCACAAATTCCCTGATCTTAAAGGAGCTTCCATATTTGTGGGGTAACAACAAGCGATCTAAGTCGGATTCTTCCACTCTTCACTTGCAACCAATTACTTCTTCCAATTCTTCACAGACTTCGCTTAGTTTCTTTGGATTGCAAATGAATTCTTCCATGACCCATTCTATTCTTGTAGTCGACGTTTAGTACCAACAAGAAATAATTCCTGAAACCATAGAGCATAATTACAGATCGAAAAACACCAGAGATTTATAAACTTTTAAATTTTTTAAAATCTTTTCAGTACTACTTACAGCTATCAGGGCTCGAATACCAGATAGAGTAAAATTTTGACTTCTGAAATTGAGCAAAACATCTAGAAAATCCTTCTCAGAGTCATTACACTAAAAAAATTGGCTTGTGGTGGAGATGCTTTTCTATATGAATGCCAAATATATAGAGTTTTGAGTTATGATTCAAAGAGAAAGGTATTCTTATATTTGCATCTAGTTAGGTATAAATACCCTAATACAAATTTAGGTACAAATGTCCTATTAAGGGTATGTGCACAAAGATGGTGGTTTGAAAAGTCGACACCACCCAAAAAAAACATGTAAAAACAAGCAGCACATACACGGTTCTAAAATTTGAATTCATCGCGTATGTGCTTAGGTTTGTTGTTCTTGAGCCTAGAGAAGGTAGCGCGTACATGTTGCTTTTAGGAAAATGAGCACATGCGTGCTACACCTAGGAAAATGAGCACATATGAGCTACTTACAAGAAAATGAGCGCGTACGCGTTAATAATCCAAAGATAACTATGTACGCGGTGCCTGTTAAATTTTTTCTTTTTAAAAAAAACTGGGTCTCATTTACCCGTGAATAGCGCATTTTTACTTCGTTTTTTCTTTTTTTTTTGTCCTAAACCATGAACGGGGTGCTAGATTTCTCCTCCACACTATGGATCAAGGTTAGTTTTTGTTTATTTTTTTCTTTCTTTCTCGTTTGTTCAATTTGTTTTACATTTTGAATTTAATTTCATTAATTTTGATTAGCTTTTTTCATTTTTTGTTTCAAAAACCAAATTCTTCTAATCCACAACAAGAACAACCAAATGCACCTCCTAAAAACCCACAAGAACAACCCCCACTTCCTCTTTTTGACCGCACACCCGAAACACAGGAGCAATTAATTAATCAGTTAGGACAAAATATGTCTAAAATCAATAGACTGATTGTTAAATTGAAAACATTTGAACTTGAGCATCATCAATCCCTCGCCACTAGCCTAGAAACATTAGCTAGTGGTGCCATTACTGTTTCCACACAAATTACCAAATGGGGAAGCTTTAGGGATAGGTGTTATCAATTCTATGTCGATGGGCTATCATACGAAAGAGTAAAAAACAAAAATATTACTAAACAACAAATATGTGCCCTTTTCATTGATCCCAAAACTGGTCAGTCATTACCTCTTAATGCAAAGAGGTTTCCCATACATTGGTCTACCAATGTGCAAATCAAGAATCTTTTTTGGCAGAGGTGGTGGATGGTCTTTGATGATCCACCTTGTAATAATTATGAGATGCATTATATTTTTTGAGAAAAGTATATTGTCAGTTTGTGCTCAATGTGCCTCCAAACTATTTTGACATGAGAGAGTTCCATGGTAGAAGTGGTGGCTCTACCCAAGATAGACCTAGAGCCCGTAGGTGATTACCCACAAAGAGTTGCCGCCCCCTAGCACCCAAACCCAAGGTGCATCAGGTTGTCCCAGTAGAGCTGAAAGAGTCGATGGAAATACAGACTCTTCAGGCGGCCATAAAATTGACTGGTGCCATCATCCAGCATGGGATGTCATTAGCACACCCTACTGCATTGGATGATGAGCCATTAGGTGGCGATGGAGAGCCCATCTAGCATATGTGTGTCAGTTGCTCAGGGATATCCTCGGGGATAGATGATGTAGCCGGTGCAGATAGATCCTCATCTCATCTGTGAATTATTTGCGAGAGTAGATGTCATGCCCACACGACTGAGGATTTTGCGTTGACAGATGAGTTGATGGACATGGTGTTTTCCCATGAGCGATAGACATGAGTGTGTTGATTTGAATTCATAGCATTTTATTTATCAGTCACTTTAAATTTGTAATTACATAAATGAATTTTCATTTATACATCGATTTAAATTGAGACAAATAATATGCATTTCAGGATGTAGTAGCGGTATCCCATACTCCTCCCCCAATTACTATAGCTACAACTTTGATCCCTGAGGTATAAATTTTGTAACATGTTAAAATAGAATAGTACACTTTGAATTCAAAAAAATATAGGATATACTAACTATCTTTAATGCTTGGTCCATTTTTTGGTTTGTAAGTGTTGACAGGGGACCAAATGTCCCAGATTGATGACATCACGCTCTCAGCGATCGATTTTGGCCTACAAGGCTATACGGTATCATATTCTGTACAACCCTTTTTATGTATTGTTTTGATGGAATATGCAAGTCATTTCATTTTAGATTTTTAAAATTATGTTTAATTTGTACTAATATCTCATGTTAATTTTGTTTTTTTAGGGTACCCCCTCCGCATCTAGGGCTCGTCCTAAGAAAAAGAATTCCTCGAAGACACCAAAACATGGGAAGAAGGTAATTGAACACATTTTTAGTTGTACAATTGTTTGAAAATGTTGAAATCAAGTATTAGTTGGGGTTTGTAGATTGATTAGTGTTTTTTGTCTATTTTACATGTACAATGGCCATTGAGCTATATGGATTTGTTGAATGCACCTGATTCGCCTGTGGATCAAGAGAGGGCAGAGGTATGTATCTCTACTTTATTTTCTTGATTTCATGATTATATGCACGTGTACATGTGAACTTGTGATATTTTATAATCTTATAATTTTTTCATACAGGAAATATCCATACCTATTTCATCAATGGCGAACCCTCCTCTGTGGACTAGAGAAGCCTTTCAGGATCCGGTACACTTTTGTTTGATATGTAAAATTAATTGTATTTAATCTTTGAACATTTTTTGTATAGGTAATAGCGTTAGTTTCTACATCGATGGTGAGTCATCCTTAGTCCATTGGAGAAGCATCTCAGGCACAGGTATGTCATTGTTCTCTATATTAGAGCTTTTAAGTGTTTTTGATATATTTATGTTAGTACATTGTATTAATTGTACATTTAATCTACAATAGACCCCTTCGCAGTACGACCATAATGTGGATCCATTTAAGTATGTCTTCAAGAAAACTCCTAAGAGTGACAAGGAGAGGAGAGCGAAGACATTAGCTCCTAGATCAGTCGATGAGGTAATCTACATTTCAATTGGAAAGGAATTATAGTTAAATGCATAGTTATGTTGTTAATTGTGAACTATTTTCTACAAAATAATTTTAACTTGGCTTTTGAATTGTGGTTTTGCAGCCATCTACAGAGCCGCGTACAACAACGAAGAGGATTTATTTTGATGATCCACCACAAGTTTAGGATCATATAGTGTTAGTTTTGGTCATAGAATGACCAATACATGTAGATATATTCTACATTTTTATTGTATATCACTTTGGACATGGCATATGCCACTTTTTTGTAATACTTGTAATGACTTGGCAGACATGCCTTTTTTTTAATATATATTGTATACACCTAAAAATGGTTTGAAGATAGTCAATTAAATACGCAGTTATTTGATTAATTCCCTTCCCAATTAATTGAATTCACAAGCAATTTAATTAATTTCTCTATTCATCTACTAGTAAATAAATCTACATGATTTATTTATATAATTCATTTCATATCCCCATTTGATTAATTAATTCTAAATTAATTAATGTCCCCCCGTATAAATCAATTCTTCTAATCTCTAATTAAGATTAACAAACTCAAGTTTGTTGAGATTAATTATCATTTTCCAATTATTTGAATTTCTAAATTCAAATGAGCACATGGCTCCTAACTTTTAACCACCTAACCTAACCATCCCCTAACCTAGCCCATTCCACCTAATCTTGGGTCTAACTAACCCTACCCTATCTTGCACATTCTAACCTCCTTATCCTAACCTCCCATGGTGTGGATATTCCCTCCTTGAGACATATGACACTTACCCTCTCATGAGCAAGGCTCCTTGACAATTGTCACCATAGAGATGACAAGTGTCCCTTCCTCCAACCTCTTCTCCAACTTCCTCAATCTTGGCCCTTGATATCTTCAGATCAGATCTGGACCGTCGATTCCTCCCACCTCAGCTTTGGCCTTAGCATTTTTGATTAATCATAGCATGTTAATCTAGTTTCTTAAATCATGCATTTCATATCATCTTCATAGTCAATCATGATCAAATAGCTACTCAACTCTTGAGTTGCCACTTTGGAGGTCATTGCTCTGCTGAGAGCCCATCAATCCAACACCTTCAAGGTCCTCAAGAATAGAGAAAAATGAGACATTTCAAGGAAGGCTTATGGTTTGCATTTCTAATCTAGTTTTTAATTAAGCTTTTCAATTACATTTTATTGTCTCATTATATGTGTATGCTTTCTATATACCACATTTTTAGCATCACATTAATTGGTGCCCACCATGGGGCCTAGCCACTTTGATCTTTAACAAGTTTGCTTGCAGGAAATTTCATTGACAGGTTGATTAGCTCTTTTAGAGTGCATATTAGCTCTCTTGGGGTCCTGAATCACATTCTTGCCCTCTTTTGTAGCGTTCTGACACCTCAAATGGTGTTTATGGAAGATTCCTCAACTCTATTTTTATGTTTTTCTATGCTTTAGTGCTTTCAGTCTGTACTTTAGCATTTTTGGTATGCATTGTGGCATTTTTGGCACATTTGTCAGCATTTTTAGTCCGTTTGACAACATTTCTGGTGTGCAAAATAATGTTTCTAGTTGTAGCGTCGTAAATTGTACGCACTTGCTAGGGTGGTACAATTTCACACCTAGTTTAGCACCCGCCTTGGCGCATTTTGCATTTTGCATTGCATTTCCCCTTTAGCACTTAATTAATTAAATTAATTAGGTCTAAGGTTCTATTTTATCATCTCCTACATCATAAAGTTGGGCCCTTTTATTAAAGTGTGCCCTCTTCATTTTATTCCTCCTATACATCATTTAATCAAAAACCCTAATTAGGTCCTATTTTGAACTTGGGGGCTTGATTTCGGGGGTCAAAACATCTCGAAATCACCTGTAACTTTGGGATTCTCTCTAAAATCATCATATCCGACGGCCATGAAAATTTGGTGAAAAGTTGTCGAGACCATGGCGCCCGGAGTGCACATGGTCCCGGACATTTTTCCCGAAATTTTAGGGGCACGATCCAATCATAAAATAAAGCTTAACCCCAAGAAATTGGCGGGATATTCAATCTCTAGGTTGGCCAAAAGTCAAAATTAAGACCTAGGGTTTCATATATAAGAGCTCTCTTTCTTCATTTGAAAGGATCTCGAATTTTGTTTTCAGGGGACCTTCTATGCAGCGAAAGAGCAGATCTTTGAAGACTTCAACAACATTCAATATCCATCTATCAAGCATTCATCAATTTCATTCATTCATTTAGGGCTTGGAAGACATGGAAGAACAATAGGAGATTACCGACTGAAGATTGGCTTGTACTCCTCCCTTGAGGGTTGGGTATGATTTCATATTGTTTTCATGTCTTTGCATAAGCTTCAATATATCCTTTATTCATGCTTTAGATCACTTTTCATCTTGATTTAGAGCATTTACATTATCATTTACAAGCAATTAGGGTTTACTTTCTAGGTTGCTCTAGTTTGCTTTCTTGCATTTTAGGACCTTGCACACACACTAGGTCTGCACACACAATACATTTTACAATACAACTTGGCTATTCGTGGAGGTGGAAATCACCGAAGCGGGGGTTTGACTAAGGCAAAACCCTATATAGCCGCCCAAACACCTTTTCAGATATAAGTGCAGGTTTTAGGACTCGGATGACGCCGCAGGGTGCAGATCCGGAAGAAGCAGACTAAGACTGACCTTCCCACCAAATTTCAGAGCAGAAGACCAGGACAGGGGCGTGGAGCGCCCTGGTCCTACCAGGACAGGGGCACTGGGTGCCCTGGTCCTCCCGACAGACAGCATTTTCAGCATTTTTGACAGGTTTTCTAGAGTGCAAAACAACAGTTTCCGGAGCAGTTTCAAGGGCAGAATCAGGACAGTGGCGCCCGCGCCCCCGTCTCGAACATTTTCAGTCAGATTTTAACTCCGGGTATGCATTTGCATTCTTGTCTTATCCTTGTATTTACAGCTTTCCATCATTTAAGTTCAATTCTGTAATCTTGTTATTAGTTCATACTTGCACTTTGGGGTTAGGGATTGAACTTGCATCATTTTATCTTTCAATTACAACAAAGGAATAGAAATCCTAATAGGTATCCCATGGCTCTCTCTTCCACAAAAAGAAGTAGCCAATTGTGTGATACCTCTAGTCTCTTTCGTATTCCGCAAGTGTGTGGTTGAAAGTGAGATTAGGGCATGTTTGCTTAGTGTCACTTTTTCTCCCACACATTTTGGTGAACCCGACGTGAACTCCAATCTTCCTAATTCTGATTTATGTTTTCAAATTTGAGTGTGTATGCTATTTCAAATTCAAATTTGTATTTACAAGTTTTAATTTCTTGCAAGATTCAAAAATTGAGAGGAAATTTTTGCTAAAACCCTAATTTTTCAATTCAAAGTTGAACTTGTGGATAGCTTAATTGGGATCAATAATTTCAAATCTGAGTTAGGAACTCATTTGAATCATAAATTTCATTTTCTAAATCTACATTCTAAGTGCTTGCATTGGTTAAAATTAAACATTTCCTTCTATTTTGCATGCGTTATCATTTGAAAGAGGAAAATTGTTGTCATGATGCATTCATTTCATAGATGTGATAATGGGTTAGCTTCCCTTGTTTCAATTTTTCCTCCTCCTAAAGAACCTCCCCCCATCTATAACAACATTTTAGTGCCTAAAAGAGTTGCTACCAATCCCTTTGAGACTCTCCCATGCTCCAAGGATGAAGACTTTAAGAGTGATCTTGACAACTCTCCTAAAATGTGCCCTTCCTATTTAGCTATCCTAGAGGAAGAGAATGATATCATAAACACCTTTCTTAATGTTACTTCACCTTCCCTACATGATGCCTCTCTAAGTGAAAAGGTATTGATGGACATTGACTTATTTTCTCCTAAAGGTGATCCTTCCAATGGGGGCATGTTAGTGCAACAAGAGGTTATGAACACTTCTTTCAAAGATCTCCTTCCTAAGCATGAATCTTTGGAGAAATATGTTTATATTCCTCCTAAAAAACACTCCCCTCATGAGGATCCTTTTGTGAAAGAAGATGACATGATCCCTACATTTCCTAGTGATGGCATTTCCTTTTCCAACAAAATTCCCACTAGAGATGATGAATTAATGATAAATGCTTACCCTTCTCCTAAAGTTGGTCTTACCCATAAGCATCCCTTAGAGAAAGAAGATGAAATAATAAGCAATTTCCTTAATTCTCTCTCCCCTAAAGATCATATTGAACATATTTTGAGGAAAGAGGATGAGTTTAACACATCTATTGATGCTCTCCCTCCTAAGGATGAGGAATTAATAAACAATGTTATCTCCTCTCCTGAAATTGACAATACTTCAAACATTCCTTTCAACAACTTCACTATTTGGGATGAACCATTAGAAGAAGGTATAGATTATTCTTTACCCCTAGCCAAAGGGGATGAAATCAAGATTGGAAACTCCCTTGATAGTTTCTCCCCTTCCTTGAATCTCAATTATTCTCCCTCTAAAAACAAAGCATCTCCCTCTCCTCAACTTGGTTCTACTCATAAGGAAACCCTAGTTCAAAGCAAGATGGTTAACATTTCTTTCAAAGATCTCCCTCTCAAAAGTGAGACTTTAGAGAGTAGTGTTGATCCTTCTCCTAGAGAGTTTATTCCCCATGTAGATCCTGTGATGATAAAGGATGATATGACCTTTCCTAGTATTACTCTTCCTACTAGAACATCAATGCCTATCCCTTGTCTCTCTCCTAAAATTGATTTGATCCGTGATAAGATTTTAGTGCAAGAGAAGACTATCAATAATTCTTCCAACACTTTTGTTCATTCCTCTAAACCATCCTCAATCAATTTGATACATGTGAATGAGACACCTAACAAACCTCTCTTCACTATCCAAGGTGCTTGTCCTTCTCAAAATTCTCAACCTTTAAATAAGCCTATCTTAGTGGTTCAAGGTGGTTATGCTAATGATTCTTTTTGCACTCCTAAGAAACCTATTATTACTGTGCAAGGAGGTTATTCTACTAAGAGCCCTTATGAGTATGCTAAGCAACTGACTAGAGAGAGTTATCATGCGGTTGCTCATACCTATAACACAAGAAACAATAGGCAACCTAATCCTCCTCCAGTTATTCCAACTTCACTTCCTCCTTCCCAACCAATTCTTCCGCAAGCTCCCCGTATTTCACAAGTTATGGGTAAGGAATATGATCTTATTGAACAACTTAAAGCTACCCCTGCTAAGATATCCCTTTGGGATTTGATCCAAACTTCTTCCGCTCATCATGGAATGTTACAAGATGCCTTGAAAGTTCCTCCACCTAATACGTCTAGTAATATAGCATCTTTGGTTAACTCTGTGATGAATCCTAAAGCTCAAATTGTGTTTACTCAAGATGAATTGCCTACTAGTGAAATTCAACATCAATATGATCCCTTGATGATTGTGGTTATCATAAATGACATGGCTATAAGATGAACACTGGTAGATAATGGCTCTGGCCTTAATGTGTGTAGCATTAATCTATTGCATAAGATGAATGTGGATACATCCCTTATGGAGCCTGACTCTTGTCCCATTCGAGGCTTTGATAATGTGGCTAAGTCTTCATTAGGTATTATCACCTTACCCATCACAGTGGGACCTGTTACTTTGCCTACTCCTATCCATGTTATGTCGGGAAATCTAACATACAACTTGTTATTAGGGAGACCTTGGATTCACAGTATGCAAGCTGTCCCCTCTACATTGCATAGACAAGTTAAATTTATTTATAACAATAAGACATATACCTTGATAGGTGATACTAATCTTCAGGCTTGTTTGCAAACATCTACTTCCAAAGGGAGTTCTTCTAAATCTTCCTCTTCTAATGACGACTCTTTAAACAAAATACCTATGGATGAATCATCACCCTCTAATAATCAAAATTCTTTGGATGAGTCTAAAGCTCCTAAAGATGATCCTTCTCGACTTGAATTTACACATAAAAAGGCTTTTGATCCTTAGAAGGTTCTCGCAGAAGACGATTGGGGATCTCTTGATTTTAATCCCACCTTTGTAGGTGAGTATAGGGTTCCTCCTAGAGATCTTAAAGGTAAAAAGAAGGAAGAAACTAAAAATCAATCAATCTTACTTGAACCTATGAGCAATAATTTTGTGGCTGCTTCTCAAACTTCTTTTCCTCACACCTCTAATTATGAAGAGTTTGATTCTTTGTCTTATGAAAAACCACCTTCTCTTCCTGAAATGGCTGATCGTTATGGTCGTGGTTTTCGCATCTTTGCTAAGCATGGGTATCATGGAAATGGTTTGGCGCTCATGAACAAGGGATAAAAGTTCCTCTAGAGACTAATTTTCACAATTATGCCTTTGGACTCGGCTATAATCCCTGCAAACGCATTAAAGCATCTAAAAGACCATCTCTTAATGTGAATGCTATATTTAGTAGTGATGATGATCTCACTTCAACTAAATCATCTTCTACTTCTATCAACTCTCATTCCCCTCATAAGGAAATCTTGGCGATGAACAAATCTCTTTATGAATCCCCTCAAATTTCTAAATCCACTTATGAATCTTTATCTCCTATTCATCATAAAGTCCTTTCCTCCAGGGATAAGGCTCTAATAAATTACACTCATCCCTCTTCTAAGATTTCTTGTGACTTTTCTTCTTCAATTTTATACATGTTTTTGATCTCACTTATAGTTGAGCATTTAGCATGTCATATTCAAATACCTCATTTAGTCTATCATGTCTTTAAATAACATTAATGGCTATTATGTTGCTCATCATTATGTGACATTGGTAGCTCATTTACTGGGGGCTCATTGTCATTCATGATGGTACAATTTCAAGTGCAATCATATTTTTGAAGCAACATAATAGCCTAATCTTCTATGTTATCTCTTGTTCCTATAGGGGACAAGAGTGATTTCATATATCTCTTCTTTTGCTTATGTCTAAATCTCTCCCTAGAAGATTGTATAAGTCCTTCTCATTGAGGCAATGATCTTTCCTTATTTTCATCTAAGGATCCACTTTTTCCTATTTTGTGGATGGTGTGAACTTTATTACTTGATGTTATTCCTTGTATGCATTTGTTGTTGTTTGTTCAAGGATTCTCTCTTACAAGAGGTGTAAGTCCTTGACTACAACCTCTTTTGTACTTGGTAAAATACATCTATAATGAATTCACTCTCCCAATTGGGTAAAAAAGGAGCGTCATCCTTCATTAAGAATCACTTTCACCTCGCAAAAGAAGGAAGTATTGCATTCTTATTCTCTTCTTTGTCTTATTCTAGAAGATGTTATATTTGTCTAAGACAATTCCTCTTGGGGATAGGTGTCTTTTGTACAAAGATCTCTTCTCCTCTAAGGATCTCCTTTACACATATTACAAGATATCCCTTTTCAACTATCTTATCCCTGCCTAAAGAGTGCAAAACTCTCTTGCTTGGATCTATGACATCGTTGCATTTTTGGGGTATCTTCTTTTGTGATGAAGGTAGGTATCCTTGTTATACTTTTCTTATGACATAAACATTACACTTTTTGAGCAATGGGTCATTCTCGGAACCAGAGCACAGACTCTTAGAACGAGATGTCTCCATTTTTTTTACGCAAGGTGATTATTCTTGGAACCAGAGCACAGACTCTTAGAGCGAGATGTCATGCTTTTGTACTATACATATACAAGTTGTAGCATACTCAGGCATAGACTCCTATGAGGTTCTTCTAACCTCCCTTACACACACATGCACGAGGTTGAGTGGAACTAGCGGCATAAGGCTAGACTTTCTCACTCTCCTCCCTTACATGGATCACCTAGACAGACTCTAGGGGCTAGTTTTCCATGTCCTTTTTCCCATGGATCACCTAGACAAGATCTAGGGGCGAGAAGTCCATGTTTTCTCTCTCACTATTCTTCTCATGGATCACCAATGTGTGTATTCATGCTTTTTTCCTTTCTTTTCTTCTCTTTGCATTTTGTTTCCATTTACATCCTTCATCTTGTGTTAGAGAACTCTCAAATCCTCACACTCTTTGTTGTGTTGGAATTGAGATTTAGTCCTCTTTCTTACCAAATGATTCTCCATTAGTTTTTGATCTCATATCAAATCTTCTTGTGAGCATTTGTCATCAATATTCTTTAACAATTCGAAGTGGTAAACATGATACCCTGTTTCAACTCACTAAAATTAGCAAGCCGAAACAGGGGGGGCATATAGCTACCCTCGAATTTTCATCACCTTCCTTAGTAAGCATTAGGTGATTTTGTGATCTAACGTGTGTTTTGTAGGGTGCGGTTCCTAACTGTGTACTGCAGATACCGCTGGGGGCTTCGTTCGACAGACTTATGGATATATCCTTTTTCAAATAATGTTTACTTTTCTGTACTTTAGCTTGCATATGCACGTAGTGTTCATATGACCGCTAAAGTGGGGGCTAAATGTAGCATCGTAAATTGTACGCACTTGCTAGGGTGGTACAATTTCACACCTAGTTTAGCACCCGCCTTGGCGCATTTTGCATTTTGCATTGCATTTCCTCTTTAGCACTTAATTAATCAAATTAATTAGGTCTAAGGTTCTATTTTATCATCTCCCACATCATAAAGTTGGGCCCTTTCATTAAAGTGTGCCCTTTTCATTTTATTCCTCCTATACATCATTTAATCAAAAACCCTAATTAGGTCCTATTTTGAACTTGGGGGCTTGATTTCAGGGTCAAAACATCTCGAAATCACCTGTAACTTCGGGATTCTCTCTAAAATCATCATATCCGACGGCCCTGAAAATTTGGTGAAAAGTTGTCGGGACCATGGCGCCCGGAGAGGACCATGGCGCCCAGAGTGCACATGGTCCTGAACATTTTTCCCAAAATTTTAGGAGCATGATCCAATCATAAAATAAATCTTAACCCCAAGAAATTGGCAGGATATTCAATCTCTAGGTCGGCCAAAAGTCGAAATTAAGACCTAGGGTTTTATATATAAGAGCTCTCTTTCTTCATTTGAAAGGATCCAAATTTTGGCTTTCGAGGACCTTCTATGCAGCGAAAGAGAAGATCTTTGAAGACTTCAATAACATTCAACATCCATCCATCAAGCATTCATCAAATTCATTCATTTAGGGCTTGGGAGACATTGAAGAACAATAGGAGATTACCGACTGAAGATTGGCTTGTACTCCTCCCTTGAGGGTGGGGTATGATTTCATGTTGTTTTCATGTCTTTGCATAAGCTTCAATTATATCCTTTATTCATGCTTTAGATCACTTTGCATCTTGATTTAGAGCATTTACATTATCATTTACAAGCAATTAGGGTTTACTTTTTTGGTTGCTCTAGTTTGCTTTCTTGCATTTAAGGACCTTGCACACACACTAGGTCTGCACACACAATACATTTTACAATACAACTTGGCTATTCATGGAGGTGGAAATCACTGAAGCGGGGGTTTGACTAAGGCAAAACCCTATATAGCCACCCACCACACCTTTTCAGATATAAGTGCAGGTTTCGGAATTCGAACGACGCCGCAAGGTACAGATCCGGAAGAAGCAGACGGAGACCGGACTTCACACCAAATTTTAGAGCAAAAGACCAGGACAGGGGCATGGGGCGCCCTGGTCCTACCAGGACAGAGCGCTGGGCGCCCTGGTCCTTCTGACAGCAGTTTTCAGCATTTTTGACAGCTTTGCAAAACAGCAGTTTTCAGAGCAGTTTCAAGGGCAGAATCAGGACAGTGGCGCCCGCGCCCCCATCCCAAACATTTTCAGTCAGATTTTAACTCCGGGTACGCATTTGCATTCTTATTTCATCCTTGTATTTACAGTTGTTCATTGTTTAATCTCAATTCTGCAATCTTGCTATTAGTTCCTACTTGCATTTTGGGATTAGGACTTGAACTTGCATCATTTCATCTTTCAATTGCAACAAAGGAATAGAAATCCTAATAGGTAGCCCGTGGCTCTCTCTTTCACAAAAAGAAGTAGCCAATTGTGTGATACCTCTAGGCTCTTTCGTATTCTGTAATGTGTAGCCAAACATTTTCAGTCAGATTTTAACTCCGGGTACGCATTTGCATTCTTGTCTTATCCTTGTATTTACAGCTTTCCATCATTTAAGTTCAATTCTGTAATCTTGTTATTAGTTCATACTTGCACTTTGGGGTTAGGGATTGAACTTGCATCATTTTATCTTTCAATTACAACAAAGGAATAGAAATCCTAATAGGTATCGCGTGGCTCTCTCTTCCACAAAAAGAAGTAGCCAACTGTGTGATACCTCTAGGCTCTTTCGTATTCCGCAAGTGTGTGGTTGAAAGTGAGATTAGGGCATGTTTGCTTAGTGTCACTTTTTCTCCCACACACTAGTGTGCAGAGCAGCATTTCTAGGGTGCAGAGTAGCATTTTGGGTCCATTTGGAAGCATTCTTGGCACATATGATGGCATTCTTGGTCAATTTGATGGCATTTTTCAGTTTTTTATTGATTTTGTAAATATTATATGTTGCATTCCTCATTTCTGCTTCTGGACTATCACTTTCCCAAACCTAATTTGCAGATTGTTGGTTTTGCAAGTACTTATTTCGCTGTTAAATACCGGAGGCATAAACCAATTCATCATCAAAGAATGCAATATAAATTACTAACTTTGTTTGCAGCTGCAGGATTTTGCACTTATTTTTGATAAATTAGGCACATAGGCTAATTAGAATGGAAATGAACAAACATGTCTTATGTGTTTTAATGATAGGTGAGTATGCTCTCACCTTTCTTAGGTGACTGGAAATCTAGACTCATCCTTTTCTTTCAATAGAGCATATCTTTAGCGGGCCTACCCTCCCGAGGAGCTAATAACTCTAAGCCATTAAGTTCGGTGAGAGGGGAATGACCCAAGTGGGAATGGCTAATGCCAAGTACTCCAACCCACTATAAAATAAACATGATTTGATGAAAATCAAGTCAACGACAGTGCTTGGGAATAGCTCTCCTCCGTACCTTCGAGTATATCAAACCTTGGTTTTCAAGGTTGGGAGACCTCTTAATTGATTTTATACCCCGACGTGCTGAATGGATCCCTTACTAGTTCTAATAAAATTAGAAGCTACCCGATTTACCTCCAAACATTATTAAATTCTTAGTGCATGGAGGGAGAAGAATCTCTCCTTAAGATACTCACCATATGTCCCTCTTGAGCGTAGGTGTGAACTCCCCTTTTGAGACCTTATTGCTAGGCTCATAATGAGACTCCACTAGCTCTCGCAAAGGCAAAAACACAGGCGCCCTTTAGGGGGTGACAAGGTTGTGTGAGTTGATAGGGTACCAAGTTGTGGGCTAAGAGATAATAATGAATCCAATCTCCTTAGGATAGATTGATTGATGTATTTTCAATTATTCAAAACCCATGAAAACTTGGGCTTTCTTTAAAGCTTCTTGAACATACACTTTATGTGTCCTTTGGGACAAAAATACAATTTGATTTCTGTGTTTGTAAGTCAAGTCAAGATCTCATCCATTGAAATACAACAAGCATTGAAAACTCAAACTTCAAATTATCAAATTCACAAGCTTCACAACAGATTAGCTCTTTTAGTCCAAACAGTCGCATTCACAGTCCAAACATTAGCTTTGTCAATTCAAACAGTTGCATTCACAGTCCAAACATTATCTCTTTTGGTTTGAACATTAGCTCTATCAGTCCAAATAGTCGCACATATGGTCCAAACAGTCGCACCTATGGTCCAAACAGTCGCATTTTCAATCCAAACGTCAGCTCTCTTGGTGTGAATGTTAACTGTCTCATTTTTCAACATTAACTCTCCAAGGTTGAGCACATTAGAGTTTCTGGTCTAAATAGTAGAGTTTCTAGTCTAAAACAACATAGTTCCTAGTCTAAACAACAGAGTTCTTAGTCTAAACAGTAGCTCTCTTGGTCTAAAGGTTAGCTCCCTTGGTTTAATCAACAACTCTTGTGAGTTGCATGTCAAATTACTCATGTTGCAGCATTAGATCTCTTAGTTTGTACTTGTTAGATCTAAATATCCATTCTTTGAGTCTGAAAATTACAAAGTTGGGTCAAAATTGCAATCTCCTAAGTTCAAACACTTAATTTTCTAAGTCTACACATCATTATTTGAACTTTAGAGTCACTGTATTGCAAAACAGAGTTCCTGGTCATTCTGTCAACGTTTCTAGTCATTCAGTCAGTGTTTTTGGTCTATTTCTCAACATTTTTGGTCTATCTGTCAGCATTTTTGGTCTGTTTCTCAACATTTTTGGTCTATCTGTCAGCGTTTCTGGTGTGTAGAACAGCATTTCTGGTCAGTATAGTAGCATTTCTGGTTAGTATAGCAGAGTTCCTGGTCATTTTGTCAGCATTTCTGGTAAACTACATCAAAATCAGAAAACAAAAACAACCCATTTCTCAAACAGTCATACATAGAGACTAGGTCATCATCTTGGGTCATTCAATCAGGTTATCTTCTAACAAAAACAAATTCAAGAGCTAGACATGCTAAAGGTCTCAAGTATTCACGTCAAACAAGTTTAAAGATCTAACACCTTAAAGTGCAACATCACATTTTCTTTGATAAACTAATCGTTCAAACATAGTTTCTCATCAGGATCTATCATCCTTTAATCACGAAACTACAACGCTTGATCGTAATAACCTCGTTCTTTATCATAGGATATATCATTTTTATTGAACTTTGTCATATCAAAAATCACAAAATTTGCACTCCAAAACTAAGATCGAAAAACTTGCCAACAAACAAATACTTGAAAAGATCATTTCCTCAACAATTGATCACTTATTGCGATACATTAAGCAAGATTTAAATCTCACAAAAACATTCAAAACACATGTATGCCCATTCTAACCAGGGCTCAGAGACGAAAGATTGCAGAAACAAAATTGGAAACATTTGAAATAGCTGAAAATCATATCAACATGACATACCAAAGAAAAACACAAGAAGAAAACATGACAAGCCAACATATCAGAGCAATCAAACAAGTTCAAAATCAAAATCCAACTATGTCAAAACCTCACAAGGATTCAAATACATCTCATAAGAAAGGTGGCTCTTTTATGCAACTCTTAAAAAGATCCCTAAGGGATTTTGATGAGAAAGATCACAATCGCACACCTATGTCTGGCAATGGCTCATCCCATCATAAGAAAATTGACTCTCCAAAGGCATCTATTCCTACACCTCTTAAAAGCTTGCAAGAACCATCCATAGCATCATCACCAAACAATACACCCAAAGATGAAGTTCCCCAAGGGATATCCATAATAGCTATCAAACCTATTTCAAAGGATCATATTCAATGCCCATCTCCTTCATATCGAAGCATTGATTCCTTGCAGCATCCCCATAACACTCCCTTGCAAATTGAAGTCCTCATTCATAGAATGCTCGTTAAACTTGTCCTAATAGATGGGGGAGCTAGCTTAAACATTTTTTCATTGAGTCTTGTTTGTGCTCTAGGTTATTCAGAAGATACAGTTGATCCCCGAAAAAAGATCACATTCAAAGTATATGATGAAGAAGAGAATTCCTCTAAGGGAATTGTGGTATTACCCATCAGAGTTGGACCTTTGCAGAAAGACACACCATGCCAAGTTCTAGACTTAGATTTATCATACAACATACTCTTGGGAAGACCATGGATACATGACATATAGGCTATTCCATCAACATATCATTATTTCCTGAAGTTTCCATACAATGGGCATGAAATCACGATCTCAACAGACTCAAATCCATTACAGCACTATAATAATCTGAAAATGGCTCAAGAGGTTTTTGTTCCTCATAACAAAGAAACATCATCTTCAAGCACACAATCCAAGGAACAATCATCTGCCTCAATTTTGTCAAGCATGGAAAAACAAATGCAGCTTAGAGATCGAGGGAATGGAGAATATTCACTATCATGGAAAAACAAACAAGAACAACTTGAAATTGAAAGGAAAGAAGTAGATGTAGATGTTGATCAAGTTCATGTGTATGCAAGACAAACGTTAGGAACTAGTTCACTTGAATCAGAATCACATTCGGTTGACTTGGACTTAATTGAGGACAATCAGGAGCTACTTATGCAAGGTCATTATGATGAGAGTATCATTCTCGACATTGACATACATATTGAAAGCTCAGACATCTCTATCACGACCCCTAATATCTTTGAAACAATTCACCCTAGGGATCCTTTACCCTTAATCCATCCTAAACTTATGAATTGGGAAAATGGATGACATACTACCATTGATACCTTTCCTAAAGACCATGCCATATCCTTATATCTTAATGCAATAGAACCCACAACAACTTCCACCAGGGATTTCGCTAACATATCTTTGAGTCAAGTGAGTGCCAAAATCTCCTAGTCGCAAAAATGAAAATAAAGAAAACAATATCAGGTCTAATGCTGAAAACCATTTATTGGCAACATTAGACCGACAAAAAGTAAAAATAAAGGACACATTTGATAGTCAAAACCTCCTCGAGGTGCCAAAAGATGGGAGATTTGACACCTTACCTAAATTTTCTCAAGAGAGGTCATCTATCCTAATAAAACTGACAGAGGAAGTTAACATTGGCACAACTGATCTATATCCAGCAACTTCTCTATCAGAACTAGCAAGGGAAAAATATTTGGAACTCTTCAAAAGGAGGGAAATCAAAAGATGGTCATATGCAAACATTCTAGGGTTGGATCCAAATATTATAATACATCACTCGAATATCAGTCCACTAGAAGGCATCAATAATGGAACACAACATGGATCAGGAGCAGGCATTCTATTCATCAAATCACAAGGTTGTACAATTCCAAAGGAATACAAATTAAGCTTCTCATGCAACAACAACACAGTAGAATATGAAGCTTTGGTTACAGGTATCAAAATGGATATAGAATGGAACATTACACAACTTCAAGTCTTTGGAGGCTCTCAGCTCATCATCAATCAAATCAATGATGATTATCAAACAAAGGGCGAAAAGATAATGCCTTATAAGAAGATGGTTGATGATATCAAGAAATACTTTGTCGAAATAACTTTTCAACAGATTCCAAGGAATGACAACAAAGCAGTAGATGCCATGGCAACACTTGCTTCTCTACTTCAACCACATGAAAATCAAGAGCCTTATGAATTCTTGGTGGAAGAGTTGTTTTACCCCACTCATAACTGTCCTGATTCCCAAACTATCTTTCACCTTGTTGGGCATGATTCCTCCTGCTATGGCCAAACTTACACATACCTGAAAGATAACACCCTACCTCCCGATTTATCAAAGAACCAAAAGAGGAACTTTATTTACCAATCCTCCCATTTTACTCTTGTTGCGAATACCCTATTTAAACGAGGTCTGAATGGTATTCTTTTAAGATGTCTCGAACAAGAATAATTTTAGAAGGCCTTAAATGAAGTCCATAATTACATTTGTGGCACTCATTCAAGTGGTCTTACCCTTTCGAAAAAAACTCATACTCTTGGGCTATTATTGGCCAACTATGGAACGAGATTCTTTTCAGATAGCTAGAACATGCAAACAATGTCAGATCCATGGGAATTTGATTCATGCACTAGCACAAGAACTTCATGCTTGGGCAACATCTTGGCGTTTCTGCCAATGGGGTCTTGATCTTGTAGGAAAAATTAATCCTTCTTCATCTAATGGTCACAAATTCATCCTTGTAGCTACATAATATTTCACAAAATGGATTGAGGCAGTACCTCTCACAAATATCACAGGAAAACAAATTGCTACATTTATCTTGAACTACATCATCTGTCGTTACGGAATACCCATGACCATTATCACTGATAATGGGCGACCGTTCAAGAAACAGGATGTACAAGAACTATGTGAGAAATTTAGGATCCAACACAGATTTTCCACACCCTACTATCTGCAAGGGAATGGGCAAGCAAAAGCATCAAACAAAACTATTTTGAAAATCCTCAAAAAGATAGTGAATGATGTTGGAAGAGATTGGCATATTCAATTAAACCCTTCTCTATGGGCCTACCATACTAGTATTCGCACACCAATAGGTGCCACACCTTTCTCTCTTGTTTATGGATCAGAAGCAATACTGCTAATAGAAGTAGAGATACCTTCTCTACGAGTATCATTAAAAGGTCTTATTCCATATGAAGAACAACGAGTATCTAGACTGCAAGAGTTAGAATTGATCCATGAACGAAGACAAAATGCCTTTGATCATTTAAAGATATATTAGCAAAGAATGTGCCGAAGTTATAATCACAAGGTCAAACCATGAATTTTTCAAGTTGGGGAACTAGTACTAAAGGAAAATCCATAAAACCAGACAGATCGAGAAAAGAAACGAAAATTTGAATCAAACTGGTTAGATCTATTTTTGGTCACAATAGTATTTAGGTCAGGAGCATATCAGCTATCAACACAAGATGGGGATCAGCTCGAGGAACCCATCAATAGCATGCATCTGAAGACGTTTTATGTCTGAAAAAGAAAAAAATCAAAAAACAGTGAAAAGGCAGAAAATAAAAATTAGTGAAAAAGCAGAAAAATCCAAAAATAGTGAAAAAACAGAAAATCCAAAAATAGTGAAAAAGCAGAAAAAACCAAAAATAGTGAAAAAGAAAAGAATTCAAAAACAGTGAAAAAGTAGAAAATACAAAAAACAGTGAAAAATAAATTTTAAAAAATCAAATATGAGAAAAAGTGCAATAAAAATATATGGTGAAAACCTGGCAAACCGACTCTATCTGTCAGCTAGCTTTTCCATCTATTGGTTCATGCATGCTTCCGCTTGCATTCTTTACCTTCAGCGTTGTTCATATCCATCATAAAGCCTTTGTACACATGTAGACATCCCAGGTGATTTCTCATCATGGTTTGGATCATTGTATATATCATAGTAAAGGTTTGTTTTTCTAGGCTGGGGGCAAAATCCTGAACCTAGCTGAGGGCAAAAAGTTTTGATCGCTTTGAGCTTAATCAAATAGGTAGAACAACAGTTAGACAATTCTTGTTAAGCAAAAAATTGAGACACATCCAACATTGAACATAAGATCACATTGTCAACCATTAACTATCACATATCAATCTAAATATGACAAAACACATATCAATGGATGATATATCTTGACTCATGATTTTAACACTTTGGCAATAATGGTTCAACTATTTTATTTTGATTTTCGCTATCATGATTTCTAAGTAACTCCAGGATGTCTTTGACTAGAGGAACAAGGAAGGAACATGATATTTTTCTTGTCTACTATCTGTAAATTAATCATTAATATGTGCAAAGTTGTCTCAGGACATGATCATCGGAGTATCATGGAAGACATTTTAGACTTGCATATAGAAATGGTTAATACTGTCTATTTTACGCAAGCAACACTCAAGTCATCTTGGTTCAAATATACCTCGATGCGTGTGCTAGCTTGCAATATCAAAACCCAAGAAAGTAGTGCTCAGGTCATCATGGTTCAATTATACCATTGATGTTTGCACTCACTTCCCACATTTTAAAGGCTCAATGATGAAATAAAGCAATGAATCCATGACTGGTCCGATCATTGCATTTCATTTCATTTTTGCATTTGCATTTTAAAGTAGATTTGCATTTCATTTTGCATGGGATCACAATGCTCATCTTTTCCAAGGCCAAAGACTAACATGGTGTTATCTCTCTTATTACGTGATTGAGTACATTAGACAATAGCAAAAAAAATCAGTTCATTCATCCTACATGATAAGTTAGTTCATCTCATGTAACCATTGCATACTAAGGCATCATTCATATAAAGCATCAAATCATTCATTCATTTAGTTAGATCATTGCATGGCATTCATCTAATCTCAAATCATAAAAAGTAGCACCATTGCATTGCATTGCATCCATCTCATATTAACATACATCATGTAAATACTGCATCATCATGTATCCATCATCTAGAATGCATAAGCATATAGAAATTAAAGCATACATCAAGCATACATCATGAAAACAACTACACGACATAATCATATGTCAAATAGAATGCATCTATCATCTCATAGGTCATGTAGAGTGAATAGGATCGACTGCATATCATATCATCAAAACAATATCAATGTCCAAGGTACAATGATATCACAAAATATATGATACATCACAAATATACATCACGGAAATCATCAATATCTCATCACAAAAGGTGTGTACATGAATGGATCAATGTCCCATATCAGTGTGACCACTAGGATGTAGAGCGAAACTCTGTCCTGATGTGGCAAGTATAGTAACACCAGCTGGTACCCCTATACCTGAGTCCTCACCTAGGGGAGCTCTCTGAAGTGGCTCTGTCACTCCTCGACTCTCAGTCTGGCTCTGTCCCGATCTCCTGCTTAGCTGTGAAAATCCTGGAGCCCTCTGATCAACAGGAACAATAGTAAACTATAAGGTCCTGTAATACTCAGCCTCTCGGATCCCCTGGCACATCATCTTCAGGGAAGTCTTCCTTGAAATAGACTCTCTTGACAAGTGTACCTATGCCTCATCCTTACGACACTTATCTGTAGCTACATCTCTCTCGACTATGAGAGAAGCCATCTGAGTCTCTAGTTGGGCCATCTCAGAGTTCCTCTCTACTAGTTGACTCTCTAGCTACCGAACTTGAGCCTATAAGTCCGTAATCTGAGCCTGTTGCTGATGAGATGACATCCTCATGAGGATCCATCGAGGTGCCTCTGCATGTGGCTTCTCAGCCAATGATACTATCATAGGTATCTGCTCAACTGGGGGAACCTCCTGCTGTAGAACCTGATGCTCCTGATCCCCTGGACCTGATCTTCTATGTCTAACCACCTGGGCCATCCAATCTATATATACATCTCTAGCAGATCTAGAACTGCTAGCTCCTAGTGTGCTTGCCACTACAATGGCCACTGCTCAACCATCTCCCCCATCATCATCCCCTCCATCATCGTCTCCAACACCATGATCTCCTGCATCTCCTCCATATCCATCTCCATCTCTACTATCATCTCTACCTCCACCTCCTCCCCCCCCCACCATCCCTCTATTGTCTAGGAGCTCTACGTCATAGCCTCTCATCATCCTCATCTAAGACTGGCTCAGGCTCATCTGGACGTGTCAGCCTCAGAAAATTGTGTACAGTATAATTCATGACATACTCATGTGTCATCCCGCTATCCATCACACCTGGAAGATAATCCCAATCTAGAGGCCCTAATGATCGATACTCTGCACATGCCTAGTCATATGAAATAGAAAGCCCCCAAGTAGCCACATCCAATCTCCAGTGAGCATAATGAGTTGTACCTTGGGGTATCCCCTGTATCCTACCATACTATCTCAACACCCTCATACAAGGGAATCACTTGATGACATAGGGTGTCGATCCAATCAGATATTGCATCATGAATACATACGACATCTCCACTGCATCCTTAGGCCAAACCTTACAACCCCTGTATGGTCTCCATATCACAATATCCTAATCATCCAAGGTCCATCGTCAGTACTCTAATTTGCCTAGCTTTCACTAGACAATGATACCTGGGTACCCATCAGCATAAGGCCTACCTACAGGTCTCTCTCTGTCAGCCAATGGTCATATGATAGGTAGGTGCTCCCAGGCCCATATCTGAAGCACAGTCACCCTTGCTGATAACGCAACCGATCTTTGGTACACAACTCTATGCAGGTCATGATACAAGTACACTAGCATACACGACCCCCATGTAAATTGGGTCCCCTTTGTCACAATCTTCTCAAGAAGACGGCCCCATCCAACAGATAATCCCTTTAACCTGTGATCAAGACAAAGGAAACCTCCAATAAATCCGGCAAGCACAATAGGTAAAGTTGGCATATCCTAGCTCTAGCATCTCCTGCCACAATGTCGTATCCACCTATCTCATCATCCTCAAACACTCAACAAAGTGCATCTGTCCCACCTCACTCGCTAAGATTGTAATACACTAGGTCGCCCATCACAGGGATGTGCAATATCTAGTAGACATCCTCGGGTGTCACCATCATCTCACCCGTTGGCAAATGAAAAGTGTTGTGCTCACTATGCCAACGCTCTGCTAAGGTTGTCAATAATGTCCAGTTTATCAAAGGCCAGGGTATGTCAAAAGGGAAGATAAACCACACCTGCCAATGTGGTCTCGCTCTGCCTAGCTAAGGCGGGGTATCAACATCCATGTCTTCGAGAAGCGCTCCCGAGACTGGAGAATAGTAAACTGCTCCTGCAATCAAATCATCTCATCATATAAATTTCTTGATTCATCTATCTATCAAATTAATCTATCTATTGGTCTATCTTGCTCAATTGATATTTTTATCAAATCTCATTGGGCCCCTATCAATGACACTCATCTATCATGAGGTCATTATCAATCCTATCTCATCTCGCGCGTACATAGAGATAATCAGAACTGATCATCAAATTTATCAATCAAGAGTGTGTAATTTTATCAATTAGATAGCTAATCAAATCTTACCCTATCAAAATCAAAAATCAAATCAAATTGACAACAAATCCAACCTCTTTATCAAATCAATTCGAAAAATGACACAAATCGACAAAAAAAATCATTTTCTCAAAATCACTCAAATCAAATAATTGGAAAAACACAAAATCAAAAAATCGCTAAAAAAATCAAAAAATCAAATAATCGAAAAAACGCAAAATCAAAAAATCGCCAAAAACATCAAAAAATCAAATAATCAAAAAAATGCAAAATCGAAAAATCAGCAAAAATCAAAACCTCATCGCTAAAAAATCCAAAATCGAAAATTCAAAAAACTGCAAAAAAAGCAAAAAAAATCAAAATCACTAAATAAAAAAAAGAGTCGGCCCTACCCCCCGTGGTAGTGCCAACGGTGCGCCTAGGGCGCCGATGGCTATCGCCGCCAAATCTCCATCGCTCCCCCCACCAAAAATGCAAAAAACGAAAAAAAAGGGCGGTATTAAAAAAAAAATTAAAAAATTGATGTATTTTTTTGAAAAATGCATGCATAATAAATTTTTTTGGGGGGATGGGAATTGAAATTTTAAAAAAAAAAATCCTACGAACCCATTTCGTAAATCGAAAAACCCATTTGGCAAAAATGCTAAAAAATGACTTTTTATGCAAATAGCTAAATTTTTCAAAAATCAACTAAAATTTAACAAAACTGGGTTCTCTCGAAGTACATATTGGTGGACCATATGTTGGAGGATGCTCGTATCGTCGAACTTGTTCGAACCTATGCTGGTGGTACAGGATCACCATTCCTTCCTCCAGATCAATTTTTCTCAAACAACTAAAGTGCACAAAGGAGGAGTGGTAAAAGGAATTCACCTTTTTAAACTCACAATGGGGCATTTAAGTGGGATTTTTATTCCACTAATTTTTAATCATTTAATCAACTAATCAACCTAGCAGGGCAATGCTTTCAAATTTCTTATCGAGAAATGAATCAGATTGACTCTAAAAATCAGAAAACATTAAAAATCTAAAAATTTCAAAAATTTCAAAAAAATAAAAAAATCGCGAAAAATTCAAAAAGATTAAAAAATTATCTAATTCATCTCCTGAGAGGGCATCCTTGTATCAATATCTATCAATCAACATCTGGGGCATCATATTGAGATTTATCATCTCAAAGATTGAATCTACATCATATCGAGATTTATCATCTCAAAGTCAAATCATGATCGAATCTGCATCCTATTGAAATCAATTTCAGCAACATCATCAATTGAGTTTTCTTTGAACCAACGCGTCGTCACACATCACTTCAAAGAGGGGCAAAATGTATACACTTAAAAATGGTCTGAAGATAGTTAATTAAATACATAGTTATTTGATTAATTCCCCTTCCCAATTAATTGAATTCACAAGCAATTTAATTAATTTCTCTATTCCTCTACTAGTAAATAAATCTACATGATTTATTTATATATTTCATTTCATATCCCCCTTTGATTAATTAATTCTAAATTAATTAATGTCCCCCCCATATAAATCAATTCTTCTAATCCCTAATTAAGATTAACAAACTCAAGTTTGTTGAGATTAATTATCATTTCCCAATTATTTGAATTTATAAATTCAAATGAGCACATGGATCCTAACTTTTAACCACCTAACCTAACCATCCCCTAACCTATCCCATTCCACCTAATCCTAGATCTAACTAACCCTACCCTATCTTGCACATTCTAACCTCCTTATCCTAACCTCCCATGGTGTGGATATTCCCTCCTTGAGACACATGGTAGTTTTGCCACATGTCTCCTCCCATGGACACTTACCCTCTCATGAGAAAGGCTCCTTGACACTTGTCACCACAGAGATGACAAGCGTCCCTTCCTCCAACCTCTTCTCCAACTTCCTCAATCTTGGCCCTTGATATCTTCAGATCAGATCTGGACCATCGAAAGTTGCCACCTCAGCTTTGGCCTTGGAATTCTTATAAATATCCCTCATTTTGGAGCAATAAGGGTCCCTTGCATTCATAGCTTTAGCATAATTACTATAGGCAATTTTCATTTCAATTATCTAGTAATTAGCATTTTTGATTAATCATAGCATGTTAATCTAGTTTCTTAAATCATGCATTTCATACCATCTCCATAGTCAATAATGATCAAATAGCTACTCAACTCTTAAGTTGCCATTTTGGAGGTCATTGCTCCGCTAAGAGCCCATCAATCCAACACCTTCAAGGTCCTCAAGAATAGAGGAAAATGAGACATTTCAAGGAAGACTTATGATTTGCATTTCTAATCTAGTTTTTAATTAAGCTTTTCAATTACATTTTATTGTCTCATTATATGTATATGCCTTCTATATACCACATTTTTAGCATCACATATATAAATATCGATATTTGATCCAATAAATGTGTCCTAAGTTCATTATTTTGTATTCGTTGTATTTTATGGTTGTCCTTTTTTAGAATTTAATTGATTATTTGCCTATGTAATCAACAATATGAATATAAAGAACAAAAATTTATGATATAAAACATTGCAATCGTGGAATATGATTTGATAAAATTTCTAAAATGTTTAATTAATCCTACAAAACTCCTTGCATTTAGTTCATTATTGTGTATTCGTTGATTTTGGTGGCTGGCCTTTTATAAATTTAAATGAATATCTGCATATGTAATCAACAATATGAATATAAACAACAAAAATAAACAATATGAATATAAACAACAATATGTATTTGGTGCAAGAGCACCCTCACGTTCGCAATGGTCAAATTTTGTTCGTCATGTGCACAAACCGATGTTGTGAGCGTGTCTGGGTGGGCAATTTTATACTAGGCATGCCCTTGTCGTGCATCCCAAAGCGCCAAAACGTCAAGAGTCATACCACACCGGTGTGATCTCTCAAGTGCCCTGAGTCCAAAAAATTATCAAAATTTGACAGACTGTTTCTTGAAATCTAGGACAAGTATGGTCGACCCGTTTGAACTTTGTGGAGTCACATGAGGCTCCTCTACAATGGCCTATCTCAGTTTTTGATGACTCGGAGCCATTTTCAATTAGTAGCATTTTTTTGCCTACTGTAGAAACCATCAGTTGCATGCAATGCAAAGTTGCAAGATTGGCTAGAATTGATTCAATTCATTGTGTGCACAAACTGACATCATGAGTGCATCTGGGTGGGTAGGTTTATGCTAGGCATGCCCTTGTCGTGCATCCCAAAGTGCCAGAACATCAAGAGTCATACCGTACCGAGGCAATCTCTCAAGTGCCCTGAGTCCAAAAAATTGTCAAAATTTGACGGACTATTTCTTGAAATCCAGGACACATATGGTCGATCCATTTGAACCCATGGGGTCGCGTGAGGCTCCTCTACAAGGCCTATCTTAGTTTTTGACAACTTGGAGCCATTTTCAATTGGTTGCATTTTTTTGCCTGCTACAAAAACCATCAGTTGCATGTAATGCAAAGTTGCAAGATTGACTAGAATTGATTCGATTCGTCATGTGCACAAACTGACATCACGAGTGCATCTGGGTGGGTAGATTTATGGTAGGCATTCCACTATCATGCATCCCAAAGCACCAGAACGTTGAGAGTCATACCGTACCGGGGCAATCTCTCAAGTGCCCTCAGTCCAAAAAAATTTCAAAATTTGATGGACTGTTTCTTGAAATCCAAGACACATATGGTCGATCCGTTTGAACTCATGGGGTTGTGTGAGGCTCCTCTACAATGGCCTATCTCAATTTTTGAGGATTTGGAGCCATTTTTAATTGGTAGCATTTTTTCGCCTGCTGTAAAACCCATCAGTTGCATGCAATGCAAAGTTGCAAGATTGGCTAGAAATTAATTCAGTTCATCGTGTGCACAAAACAAGGTCACGAGCGCGTCTAGGTGGGCAGGTTTATGCTAGGCATGCCCCTATCATGCATCCCAAAGCACTGGAATGTTGAGAGTCATATCGTACCAAGGTGATCTCTCAAGTGCCCTGAGTCCAAAATATTATCAAAATTTGATAGACTATTTCTTGAAATCTAGGACACATATGGTTGATCTATTTGAACCTTTGGGGTTGCCTGAGGCTCCTCTATAATGGCCTATCTTGGTTTTTGACGACTCCGAGCCATTTTCAACTGGTACCATTTTTTCGCCTACTACAAAAACCGTCAATTGCATGCAATGCAAAGTTGCAACATTGGCTAGAATTGATTTGGTTTGTCATGTGCACAAACCGACATGATGAGCACATCCAGGTGGGTAGGTTTATGCTAGGCATGCCCTTTTTGTGCATCCCAAAGCGTCAGAACGTCGAGAGTCATACCGTACTAGGGCAATCTCTCAAGTGCCATGAGTCCAAAAAATTATCAAAATTTGACAGACAGTTTCTTGAAATCCAAGACACATATGGTCGATCTGTTTAAATCCATGGGGTTGCATGAGGCTCCTCTACAATGGAATATCTTTGTTTTTTATGAATCTAAGCCATTTTCAATTGGTAGCATTTTTTTACCAGCTACAAAAATCATCAGTTGTATGCAATGCAAATTTGCAAGATTGGCTAGAATTGATTCGGTTTGTCATGTGCACAAAATGACGTCATGAGCACGTCTAGGTGGGAAGGTTTATGCTAGGCATGCCCCTGTCATGCATCCCAAAGCACCAGAACATTGAGAGTCATACCATGTCGAGGCGATCTCTCAAGTGCCATGAATCCAAAAAATTGTCAAAATTTGACGGACTTTTTCTTAAAATACAGGAAACATATGGTCAGTTTGTTTGAACTCGTGGGGTTGCATGATTCTCTTCTATAATGACCTTTCTCATTTTTTGATGATTCGGAGCCATTTTCAATTGGTAGCGTTTTTCACCTCCTGCAAAAACTGTCAGTTACATGCAATGCAAAGTTGCAAGATTGGCTAGAATTGATTCAGTTCATCATGTGCATAAACCGACATCGCAAGTGCATCTAGGTGGGTAGGTTTACGCTAGGCATTCCCCTCTCATGCATCCCAAAGTGCCAGAACGTTGAGAGTCATACCTTACTAGGGTGATCTCTCAAGTGCCCTAAGTCCAAAAAATTGTCAAAATTTGACAGACTGCTTCTTGAAATCCATGACACATATGGTCAATCCGTTTGAACCCATGGGGTTGCATGAGGCTCCTCTACAATGGCCTATCTCAGTTTTTGATGACTCAAAGCCATTTTCAATTGGTAGCATTTTTTCGCTTGCTACAAAAATCGTTAGTTGCATGCAATGCAAAGTTGCAAGATTGGCTAGAATTGATTTGGTTCGTCGTGTGCACAAATCGACGTCACGAGCACATCTGGTTGGGCAGTTTTATGCTAGGCATGGCCCTCTTGTGCATCCCAAAGCCCCGAAATGTCAAGATTCATACCCTACCGATGCAGTGTAGAAGTTACTTGACAACTTTTTTGACAAATTTTTTGATAACAATGACATTTTTTGCTCAAATTGTATCTAGTCTCAATGTATGACCCCTATGACCTGATAATGACACAAATAATTCTCCATGATTATACAAGAATTAATATTTCTCATGATTGACCAAGGACACATCACATATACTCAAGACATAGTCACAAAACATTGACACACAAAATAGTCACATATTATTAAAAAAATTGCCTCTAAATATGGTCAAATCAACTCTTGACTATTTGATTATACAAAAAAATATCTTACAAATCATCTCATGGGATTTTATACAAAATTTGGCATTACAATATGTGCAATTCAACTCATCGCCATTTTAATATAAAAATCATCTCATGGGCTTTTATACAAAATTTGGCATTACAATATGTGTGATTCAGCTTATCGCCATTTTAATATACAAAATTTGGCATGTACATATGTACAAATCAGCTCATTGCCATTTAAATATACAAAATTATGCCCCTAAACATGTAAAAATCAGCTCATGGGCATTTATATATACAAAAAATGAATATAGAACAATTCTTTGATGATTTATACAAAATTCTCAAAATCATTCTACTCTAAACTGTAGAATCAATCAAGTAAGCCTTCAGGATCGACTCTAACCAAACATCAAAATTCTTGATAGGGTATCTCCAAAGCCATGTTCCTATCACGACAACAAACCCTATTGGGTACTCAATACCCTCTCCATCAATGATTGTGGTTGTCAATTTTATTTTTGGCTCAACACAACGACACAAATAGTAATCTATTCCTTCTTCATTGTTCTCTTCTGCAAAAACTGCATACACATGACTTGCATTTTATAGTGTTAATTAATACCAAAAATAAAGTATGATGTACAACAAAATGAATCAAAAAGAATACTTGTAAAAAAATTAACTCAAAAAATCACCTGAATCCACTAGGCCAGATACATAGTCAAAATCCATTGATGTCTTCATCTGACTCAATTATAGTGCTTTGGGAATTTAATATGAATTAATGGGAACCAACGGTCTACAAGACCATTTGTCAACCCACTCTTGTGATTCACATTCTTCCCACAAACAATGCATGCATGAAGAGAAAAAACATACCATCTGTCTCATATAAATTACTAGTGAACTTTAATTTGAACTCATAAATGAGTGCATGTCACTCGATCCTGCAACTGTACAACATAATTTTCAGCGAAATCAATGATAGAGACAATGGTGCCAAGAGGAAATGTGTCCTTACATAACTTGAATTGCTCATCTAACCATTGAGCTCTATGTGTATGCATTATGTACTCATAAACTAGTTTCTCTTGAAATGTTTTCATAAATTCAGCTACACATATTTCAGTTTTCACTAGCTCACATCTCTTCAAATCTTTTCCATCTTTAACTCCATATGTGACTATCTTGTATTTTCCAAAAGAAACTAGTTTCATACCAATTTCATGTGTGCTCTCCAAATGTACACATCTTGGTAAACGTTGCAAACCACCACATATAGCACAAGAACCTTCCAAACAAGGCATCTTATAATAAATCCAACCATCATGTCTATTACATAGCACACTTGAAATATATTCTCTTACCGACTTAGGAGGTGCTTGTATATTACATTCCTATAAAACATTGTTAGTGTGCAAAGTAGAACAAATATGACAAAAAATATCATAGTGCATAGAAAATTCAATACTCATCCTACAACAACATGTGGTGCGTACATGATTAATCTTAATATAAAAAGGTTTTGTCATTTCAAAAAATCTTTGAGAAATTGTTATTTGAGGAAACTTTTGAAGGAATCTTTCATAAAATTTAGTTTGAGTCATATCCAAATAGTGTTTGGCATGTGGCTCATGATTTGTAGACCCAATTCGCCTTCTAACAACATCTCTTTGGTTGGGCGAAACTCTTGTGTTGTCATGCCAAAAAATTTCAATTAATGTTCTTAGTGCATCAACAATAACCTTGTCTTTGTGTGGTAGTCTACCCAAGAATGCCCAAAGAGAATTATTGTTAGGTTCCTCTATTTTTTCCCACCTCTTTAATGCTTTACTTAATGTTGTTCTACTAATGTTTAATGACTTACTTGTTTTTCTTATCAAACAATATTTTTTATTTTCTTGCTCATTATGGTTGATGTAATGACACGTCAAGTAGCATTAGAATCTTTAGTATGTGATTTTGAACCAATAGCTTGATATGCATCAAATAGATTTCTCACAATAGTTCTTTCATTGTTACTTTCAGATGATCTTAGGCCTAGAATTTTCATTGTTTCTCTAAAATTCAAATTTTTAATCATTTGAACAATTAATTGACATCTTGCGGTTTGATTTAAGTTTTCAAAATAGTTTTTCCATATTCTTTTAACCATTCTCCTACAATTTCGTTCATTCATTTTATCGGGCATTGGCTTCAATATATTCTCATCAATTTCAATTAGATACTTTGGTTTCCTGCGAATGATTCTAGGAGGTGTTAACATCAGTGCATTATGTACATTCAATTCATCAAATAGAAAAGGTGTATGTTCATCATTTAATTAATTGTTCAATGTGGTATCTTCTTCAATTGCATTAGGTTCATATGGTAAATCAAATGTCTCTTCTTCAATTGCATTAGGTTCATATGGTAAATCAAATGTCTCTTCTTCAATTGCATTATGTTCATTTGGTAAATCAAATTGAGATGTTGAGGATGACATACCTTCTTCTCCCATTGTTCTTATGTCACACATTTTTTTCATACGCTGCCTTTGTGTTTCCTTTTCAGCCTCTCCTTGTTCCATCATTCCTCACTTGTTCTTTCCCATGGTTGATATCGGTTGTCCTAAATAGAATCATATTACATATATGTGTAAACAAAAGTTCATAAACAAACAAATAACCATAAATATGCATCTTATCACTATTTTTTGGAATCAAACTATTAAACAATCACAATACTATTGACAAAAGTAATAAGAACAATAATTCAATCATTTGAAATCATGCAAAAACAAAAAAATTCACTTACTTCTATGTATCAAATAGTGATAGAAGTGCAAACACAGTTCCAGTGGGGCCTTCAATGAACTCAAAAACTTCTTTTGAGGTCATTGAGGCTCTTGGGCAACTATAACTATGTCTATGTACTGCCTATGCACTACATTAATAACCACGTACGCGTTGTTAGTCCATTAAATGTTGGAAAGCCCAACGGTATTTTTTTTCCCATTTTGTACTAATAAGTAGTGCGTGCACTCTCCTAAGCCTAAAAAATGTTATTGCAGGGTAGCGAATAATGGGTTCAATACCTCGTACGCGCTTACAAGTAATAAGTACTACGTATGTGCTCCTACGCCTTAAAAAAAGTTATTGTAGGGCAATGAACTAATAATTTCAGTACCCTATATGTGCTATTGGTAGTAGAAAAATGTGAATAAAAAGAGAGGGAGGGGTAGAGAGAGAGAGAGAGGGGGGAGAGTAGGGGGGAGGGAGAGAGGAGGGGGGGCAGAAGGGAAGGAGGGAGTGAGAGAGAGAGCAGAGGATGGAGAGGAAGAGAGAGAGAGAGGGAAGGAGGGAGAGGGAGAGAGAGGGAGAGAGAGAGAGGGAAGGAGGGTGAGGGAGAGAGGGAGAGAGAGAGAGGGGGGATGGAAGGTAGAGAGAGGGAGAGAGGTAGAGGGAGGGAGAGAGGGAGAGAAGAGGGGGGAGGGTGGGAGGGAAGGGGTATGGAGGAAGGGAGAGGGAGAGTAGGGTGGAGGGAGAGAGAAGGAGGGAAGGAGGGAGAGGGAGAGAGGGAGAGAGAGAAGAGGGGGGAGGGAGGGAGGGAGAGAGATAGAGAGAGAGGGAAGGAGGGAGAGGGAGAGAGAGGAAGAGAGAGAGGGAAGGAGGGAGAGGGAGGGAGGGAGAGAGAGAGAGAGAGAGAGAGAGAGAGAGAGAGAGAGAGAGAGAGAGAGAGAGAGAGAGAGAGAGAGAGAGAGAGAGAGAAGGTGGAGAGAGGGAGAGAGGGAGAGGGAGGGAGAGAGGGAGAGAAGAGGGGGAGGGTGGGAGAGAAGAAGGGGTATGGAGGAAGGGAGAGGGAGAGTAGGGTGGAAGGAGAGAGGAGAGAGAGAGAGAGAGAGGAGGAGGGAGAGGAAGAGAGAGAGAGGGAAGGAGAGAGAGGGATCGATAAAGGAGGGGAGGAGGGAGAGGAAGAGAGAGAGAGGGAAGGAGGGAGAGGGAGAGATAGGCCTAGAGAGAGGGAGAGAAGAGGGGGGAGGGTGGGAGAGAAGAAGGGGTATGGAGGAAGGGAGAGGAAGAGTAGGGTGGAGGGAGAGAGGAGGGAAGGAGGGAGAGAGAGAGAGAGGGAGAGAGAGAGGGGGGAGGGAGGGAAAGGTAGAGAGGTAAAGAGAGAGAGAGAGAGAGAGGGACAGAGAGAGAGAGGGAGAGAGGGAGAGAGAGGGGAGGAAACATAGAGAGAGGGATAGAGGTAGAGGGAGGGAGAGAGGGAGAGAAGAGGGGGGAGGGTAGGATAGAAGAAGGGGTATAGAGGAAGGGAGAGGGAGAGTAGGGTGGAGGGAGAGAGAAGGAAAGGAGGGAGAGGGAGAGAGGGAGAGAGAGAGAAAGAGAGGAGGGGAGGAGGGAGAGGAAGAGAGAGACAGGAAAGGAGGGAGAGGGAGAGAGAGGAAGAGGGGAAGGGGGAGGGAAGGTAGAGAGAGGGAGAGAGGGAGAGAAGAGGGGGGGAGGGAGAGAAGAGGGGGGAAGGAGGGACCTATAACGACACCAAATAGCACACCATAGGACCTATAACGACACCAAAAAGTGTTCTAAGGATCATATGGCATCCTATGACCCCTTAGGACACCATATGGTGTCTTAAGAGGTCATATGGTGTCCTAAGGGGTCACAAGACACCATATGACCTCTTAGGAAACAATACGACCTCTAATGACACCTAAGGGGTCATATGGTGGGCTAATAAAATGATATATTGAATTTAAAGTTATGAATAAAACATCATACAATAGAACTTTAGTAGTTTAGTTTTGATATAGCTAAGTTAGACCATTGTCAGCATAAGAGAGACTCCAAGCGAACAAACAATGAGGCTTCGCTAAAATTCAAGTGTAAGAGCTTGACCTAACCCTAAGAGTACTACCTAAGTTCTAAGACATATGATTCTATTAAATTTACAAAGTTATAGGACTGATCTCAATTGTGACTATAGGAATTACAAAAGAAGAGAAAGAAGGATGGGGTATGGAGGAAGGGAGAAGGGGAGAGAGTGAGAGAGAGAGGGATGGGGTATGGAGGAAGGGAGAGAGAGAGAGAGAGAGAGAGAGAGAGAGAGAGAGAAGGAGGGCAGAGGGAGAGGAAGAGATATCGAATCCAGGACACAATATGACCCCTAACAACATCTAAGGGGTCATATGACACTATATTATCTCTTAGCACACCATGGGACCTATAAAGACACCAAATAGTGTCCTAGGGGGTCATAGAACACCATATGACCCTTTAGAACATCATATGGTGTTGATATGGGTTATTGGTGTCCCGAGGGGTCATATGGCATCGTATGACCCCTTAGGACACCATATGGTGTTGTTATGGGTCGTATGGTGTCTTAAGGGGCCATATGGTGTCCTAGGGGGTCACATGACACCTTATGACCTCTTAGGAAGCAATACGACCTCTAATTACACCTAAGGGGTCATATGGTGGGCTAATAAAATGATATATTAAATTTAAAGTTATGAATAGAACACCATACAATAGAACATTATATAGTAGAACTTCAATAGTTTAGTTTTGATATAGCTAAGTTAGACCATTGTCAGCATAAGAGGGACTCCAAGTGAACAAACAATGAGGCTTCACTAAAAAGCAAGTGTAAGAGCTTGACCTAACCCTAAGAGTACTACCTAAGTTCTAAAGTATATGATGCTATTAAATTTAAAAGGTTATAGGACTGATCTTGATTGTGACTATAGGAATTACAGAAGAAGAGAAAGAGGGAGGGAGAGAAGAAGAGAAAGAGAGATGGGGTATGGAGGAAGGGAGAAGGGGAGAGAGCGAGAGAGAGAGGGATGGGGTATGGAGGAAGGGAGAAGGGGAGAGAGAGAGAGAGAGAGAGAGAGAGAGAGAGAGAGAGAGAGAGAGAGGGAGAGAAGAAGGAGGGGGGAGGGAGAGGAAGAGATATCGAATCTAGGACACAATATGACCCTTAGAACACAATATGACCCCTAACAACATCTAATGGGTCATAGGGTGTCCTAAGGGGTCATATGACACTATATTATCTCTTGGCACACCATAGGACCTATAACGAAACCAAATAGTGTCCTAAGGGGTCTTAGAACACCATATGACCCTTTAGAACACTATATGGTGTTGTTATGGGTCATTGGTGTCCTGAGGGGTCATATGGCATCCTATGACCCCTTAGGACACCATATGGTGTTGTTATGGGTCGTATGGTGTCTTAAGGGACCATATGGTGTCCTAAGGGGTCACAGAACACCATATGACCTCTTAGGAAACAATACGACCTCTAATGACACCTAAGGGTTCATATGGTGGGCTAATAAAATGATATATTAAATTTAAAGTTATGAATAGAACATCATACAATAGACCTTCAGTAGTTTAGTTTTGATATAGCTAAGTTAGACCATTGTCAGCATAAGAGAGACTCCAAGCAAACAAACAATGAGACTTCACTAAAAATCAACTGTAAGAGCTTGACCTAACCCTAAGAGTACTACCTAAGTTCTAAAACATATGATGCTATTAAATTTACAAGGTTATAGGGCTGATCTCGATTGTGACTATAGGAATTACAAAAGAAGAGAAAGAGGGAGGGAGAGAAGAAGAGAAAGAGGGGTGTGGTATGGAGGAAGGGAGAAGGGGATAGAATGAGAGAGAGAGAGGGATGGGGTATGGAGGAAGAGAGAGAGAGAGGGGGGGGGAGAGAGAGAGAGAGAGGGAGAGAAGGAGGAGGGAGGGAGATGAAGAGATATCGAATCCAGGACACAATATGACCCTTAGAACACAATATGACCCCTAACAACATCTAAGGGGTCATAGGGTGTCCTAAGGGGTCATATGACACTATATTATCCCTTAGCACACCATAGGACCTATAACGACACCAAATAGTGTCCTAAGGGGTCCTAGAACACCATATGACCCATAACAACACCATATGGTGTTGTTATGGATCATTGGTGTCCCGAGGGTTCATATGGCATCCTATGACCCCTTAGGACACCATATGGTGTTGTTATGGGTCGTATGGTGTCTTAAGGGGCCATATGGTGTCCTAAGGGGTCACAAGACACCATATGATCTCTTAGGAAACAATACGACCTCTAATGAGACCTTAGGGTCATATGGTGGGCTAATAAAATGATATATTAAATGTAAAGTTATGAATAGAACATCATACAATAGAACTTCAATAGTTTAGTTTTGATATAGCTAAGTTAGACCATTGTCAGCATAAGAGAGACTCCAAGCGAACAAACAATGAGGCTTCACTAAAAAGAAAGTGTAAGAGCTTGACCTAACCCTATGAGTATTGTGTAAGTTATAAAACATATGATGCTATTAAATATACAAGGTTATAGGATTGATCTCGATTGTGACTATAGGAATTACAGAAGAAGAGAAAGAGGGAGGGAGAGAAGAAGAGAAAGAGGGATGGGGTATGGAGGAAGGGAGAAGGGGATAGAGCGAGAGAGAGAGGGATGGGGTATGGAGGAAGGGAGAGAGAGAGAGAGAGAGAGAGAGAGAGAGAGAGAGAGAGGGGGGGGAGGGGGCGGAGGGAGAGGAAGAGATATCGAATCCAGGACACAATATGACCCTTAGAACACAATATGACCCCTAACAACATCTAAGGTGTCATAGGGTGTCCTAAGGGGTCATAGAACACTATGTATGCATGTAAAATTCATCTTAATAACAAGTATTCAATTAGAAATAAAAGGGAAATCACGAATCCCTATCTAATCAAAGAATCTAACAAACAAGACAATGAAATAACACAATAGCAAATAAGAATTAAAATAATTCAACTCAAACTCCCTGTTCCAAGATTGCATATAGCTTCCATTGCTCTTCTTTTCTCTATGGTATGATGGCTCTCAGATATTGCACTGGTAACCTGCAAGTGACACAAAGATTCAAAGTTCGTGATTGTTGAAAATAGAGATTGGATGCTCAATTTATAGATTTTTGGAGAAGATTGATTGAAAGGTGGAACAAATTGATCAAGAGGTGGAACTCAGGTGAGCTCACATGAAAATTGATAGTTGAACTCTTGATTGTAGGAGTGAAACTAAATAGATTGAATAGATTAATTGAGTCAACTGATTGAGAAAAAGCTGACTAAGGGAAGAAAAAGAATGATAGGAGGAAATAAAGAGGATGACAAAGAAAGCTTAATTTAGAAAAAGCTAACTGAAAGATGGAAATAGAGATTGCAGAGATAAATGATTTAATTAATTAATTGATTTAATTACTTAATTTATTTAATTAATTAATTAATTTAGCATGTGCTTGCATTTAGATTTAGATTTCCAATATAATCTTTGCATGAAATATTATTCAAATATTGAATTTATTTAATTCAATTTAGCTTTTGAATATATTTAGAACTTGACTTTGATTTTCAATTTGGTTTTTGAAATCATGTACATGTAATTGAATTTGGAAGAAATTAGAAGAATATGAAATTGGAATTTGGGGATTTGGAAATAGAAGAATTAATTAGCTAATTAAATAATTTTAAAAAACTATTTAATTATTTTAGAAATAGAATTTAATTAAATAATAAAGATTATTTAATTAATTAGTAGTTAATTAAATAATTTAAAGAAACTATTTAATTATAATAAAGACTATTTAATTTAAAGGATTAAATCATAATTAATTAAATAATAAATATTTAATTAATATTTAGAAAAGGGTTGAATGATTAAATGATTAGAGATAGAAATTGAGAATTAATTTATTTAAATAATGAAGATTATTTAAATTGGGGATTAAAAAGAATTAATTAAATAATTAATATTTAGAAAATGGTTAAAATGATTAAATGATGATAGAAATAGAAAATAGAATAATTAGTAAGATGATGAGGAAATATGAAATTAGAAGACATAGTTAATTAAATTAATTAAAGAATTAAAGAATTATTTAATCGATTAGAAGAATAATTAGTACATGATTAATGAGACATTTTTAGGTGTCTACATTTGCCCCTCTTTGAGACAAAGTTGGAACAACATTGTTTCAAAGAAAACGAAAAAATTATGCCCCAGTATGCCCCGATGATACTTAGGGTGTAATGCCCCCTCGAGAGATTGTTTGTGCATTAAAGACATGAATGATCTCCAAAAAAAAAATGTTAGATAGAAGAATGATTAGTTGATTAGAGATAGAGATAGGTGATGTGAAGATGACATTGAGATAGAATATAAGAGAATGAACCTCAGAATGAAATAGAATAATGTTAGATGATAGAAAATGATTTAGAAAGAGATGATGAGAAAAGAATCAGCAAACTAACAATAAGAAGATGAGATGAGAATGAGAATGATTGAATCACAAACTTGTGTCATTATGTATTGCGCAATATATATTCATCACTAAGCCTTATTATTGAACAATGAAGCTTAGCACATCAGGGTATAAGGAACCAAGATGTAAAGATATCTCATTTTAGAAACAAACACGTAGCAAACAAGTAGCAAACAAAGAAAAGATAATGCCTATCATATCTCCTCTAGTCACTTGTGGACATCCCTCAGTAGCATAGGAACACAATCTGTCGCCAAATGATAAAAGATAAAGACTGACCCATTCAAAATTCAGCAGCTATACTGACCTTGTGCCTTCTTTCTCAATTGCTTGATGTGATAGTTGATAATGTCTGATCTCAAAAAGTTACAGACCTCATTTAAGACTGACCTATCTGATTTCGAGTGTATCATCTTCCGTTTAAGACAAGATAATGATCACTTTGATAGGGATATGATACGATTGATAAGACACTTTGATCAGTTGATTGCAGATGTCTGACTGGATAGTTGTATCATTTGTTAACTTCACGCAAAGTGTTTGCTAGATATCTGCTAGGGTATTTGTTTCTCACAAGACATTTTATTGCAAGTTTTTTGATTGATTGAATTTTTAGACTTTTCCAAGAGCTTTTTCAATGTTTTTGGATTATGTTGATCGATGTTTGAATGTTTTTGATTGAAATTTTTTCAAGACATTTATCTGAATGTTTTTGATAATTTTTTCAAGACATTTTCCTAATGTTTTTGGTTGATTTTTTCTGGACATTATATGGATGTTTTTAAATTTTTAGGTTTTTCAATGTTTTAGGATTTTAAGTTTTTCATTGTTTTTGGATTTTTTCAGGACTTCATATGATTTTAAGGATTTTTTCAGTTATGCCCCCAGTGTGCAGACCTATATGACATGATGATCTACAGAATGTATGTGGAGACAATGAATTTTTGACATGCCCTATGTGAGTGCAATATGCATGATGGAGATGCATTCCCTATTCGAACAAGGTTGACTATTTTTGTTTTAGCATTTGTAATACACCAATTGAAATGGAGGTGCAAAACATTTCATAAATAAGCGATCAATTGATCCCCAAGGCCCCTTTGAATGTTCGAACCAACACACTTAGTGACTAGGATTTACAAACGGAGACGCAAAAAACTTCCCCATTGATTCTTGAAACTTTGATCTTCTTTTGCCCATGTGTGTGCAAATGAGTTAATTTCTGCTCTTGTATTCACTAAAGATCCTTAGCATCCTATATGACTAGCTACATGGATTATCCTAACTTCAAAAGCATCCTGAATAGAGCCCCGTTGTCAGCAAGCCTTTAGAGATCCGACAAGGTTATAGACTGTAATTTCTCAAATATTGTTCCATTGCTAGTAGGTGTTCATAGCCTTGATGGAATTACTTGCATGTTCCCATAGTCAAGGTTTTTTGTTGCACATGTATGCGTGATATTTCAATTATATATCATTTGTCTTTTTCCTTGAGATGGATATTTTACATAGCTCTTTTTATTTTTATTTTCTTGCCTTGACTTGTAAGTAATGAAACCTACTTGGGTGTGACAATTACAACGGTACTGAAGTAGAATTTTAGATTTTTCACTAGTCATATGATCAACTAGTTATCTAGAATGAATTAGAGATTTTCTTAATATGTTTGAGATATAGTAATTGATAGATTTTGGGTTAACAAGTCTCAAATAGTGAAATCGTTACCCCACCATAAGTAAAGCGTCGTCACAGGGTAATGTTGCAAATGAATGACCTTAGGATCTCAAAGACTTCATGTCTGAATATTTAACAAAGGAGATGACCCTTGCTTCTCTTAAATGCAAACAGATGATAAACTTGGTCAGTTGCCTTGTTTTATTGACACTACTATATGAAAATGCATAAATTTTGCGAATGCGACTTTTGAATATGATGTGCTTAGAAAGAAACTATATGTAATGCAATGTTTTAAATAATATGATAAGCAATGCGGAAAGTATAAATCTAAACTAACCCAACCCTTAGATGTAATATCGTTTAAGGTACATGTTGTTCATAGGGACAAGAAGTTTTGTGTAGGTAGTTCATTGGCCTTTGTTTGAAGAGTCGGATAAAGATGTGTTTTTCAATAGGATATAAGGACTCAGTGGGGTGTACATGTTCAGCATCTCCAATGTTGATTTCTTTAGTTTTTGGATTTTCTGGACCATCAAAGGGAAATCCATCTCTGGAACCCTTGAATTCACCTATAGCGTTATCATTTTCAAAGAAATCCAACTGTGGTAGATTCTCTTGCCCCCAGTCTTTCAAGTGTTGGTATATGAGGCAAATAGATTCTAGTTCTAAAGTTGTGACATGATTAGGAGTTATGCTTGTTTTTGTCCCTACATTAGCATTTGATGATGGAACACATACATTTGTTGACAAGTTGCTCTGTGTAGTATGATCTGGATTGATGATTTCATTGATAAGGGGTTCATGAACAACTTGTGTAGAGGAATTGGGATCACTAGGAGAAATGGCAAGTTTGTTTGAGAGGGAATATTGTGAAGAACATGGAGGATTATGACATGGAGGTGAAGGGATGGAGGGACCTTGATCAGGATTTGGAGAAATAATGGGATCTTGTTTAGGGTATGAAGGTAAAGGTATGACTTGATCTTAGTTTGTAAAGGGATTATTAGGGAGGATGGAAGTCATGTCTTGATCTTGCTTAGGAGGTGGATGTTGGATGGGACTTGAAATAACACTTTGTTCTTGAGATGGAAGGGTTTGATTATGAATGGAATAGAAAAGAGCGACGATATCATCATAAGATTCTTGGTCAATGGGATCTTGATAAAAAATTGGGTAGGATGGAAGTGGTTGTTATTGATCTTTATTTGTTTCAGGACTCATTTCTTCTGGTTTTGGATCATCTTCTTGACATAGGGAAGGAGTTTGGAAATGCATGGGAGATTGTTGGAATGTTTCAACATATTGTCCTGATGAGGAAGAATTTTGAATGAGATACTTTGAATCATGACTTGAATTAGATTGGATTTGTACAATGGATAGCCCTTGGGAGGTTGTGTTATTAGATAGAGGTGGCATGGATTGGTCTTGTGTGACTTTAGGGGATGATGAAATGGTGGATAGATATGGTTGATTTGGGATTTGGTTGAAAGGAGTATGATTTTGGGTGAAAGATATTTGATTTTAGATGAAAGAGGTTTGATTTTGGGTGAAAGATGTTTGATTTTGGTTGAATGAATTCTAATTTGGACTTTGGTTGAAGGGGGTTTTATTTTGGTTGAAAGAGGTTTGAATGTTGGGTTGGTGTAAATTTTGATTTGGACTTTAGTTGAAAAGGGTTTGGTTGTTGGGTTGATATGATTGGTATGATTGATGTAGTCGATTGAAAGAAAAAGAAGGTTTACATGACTCTAATGTTGGTTGAATTGAGGTAGGAACGATTTTGTTGAAGAATGAAGGTTGGCATGTTTGAATGGTCTCACAAGAATAAGAGTGTTGTTCTGATACTAATTCCCTCATGGGCATGTAAAGGCCATTTTATGTTGAGCTTCTGGTGCAATTTTAATCTGGTTGTATCTTGAAAAACCATCCATTAAGGATACCATCTCATTTCCAACTGTTAGGTCAACTATCATATCGATATTTGGTAGCGGGAAGTCATCCTTAGGACTAGCTTTATTTAGATCCCAAAAATCCGTGCAAATTCTTGTGCCTCCTATGGGCTTAGTCACAGGTACCAAGTTGGATATCCATTCTGCATAGTCAATGGGTCTAATAAAACCTACATCCAGCAACTTTTGTAGTTCTATTTTAACCAATAATGCGATACTTGGATGCATTTTCCTAAATTTTTGCTTGTAAGGTTTAACTCCTAGTATTAAAGGTAAGTCATGCAACACTAATTCAGAGTCTAAGCCTGGCATGTCTGAATAGGACCAAGCAAAGTTGATAGGTTGTTGCTTGAAAAAATGAATGAATCTATCTTTTTCTTCTTTGCTTAGTGATTTTGCCAGATGGATGTTATGTACAACCTCCCCTTCTACTATGTTTACTTCTTATGTTTCATCTATAAGTAATGTTGAACTTTCTCTTTCCCTAGGAAGATTACCCAAGTCACTCTTGCCATTATGGGTAGTTTGATCCTTATCTTCTTTTGCAGAAGAACTCTCTTCTCCAAAGTATGTTGTTCTATTCAGGTCTACAACAAACCCTGCTTTGTGATCACCTTGTGGAAATCCCTCTCTGACTCCTAGAAATTATGAAATTGCTTTGTCATTTTCAAACCAATCCAGCGTTGGTTTTCCTTCTTGCCCCCAATCAATCAAGTGTGAATACACTAGGGGTAAATCATTACTCCCTTCTTTAGTAGACTCCAATAACATGAAGACTTGATTGTTTGAATGGCTTTGTGTATTTTCATCCTATATAATCTTTATTTGATACCTTGATATTACACTTTCTGGTGGGCTAGAATCATGGAGTGATAAGAATTTGTAGTCATGAGAGTCTGTCTCACTTTCAATATGTGTTTCATCATATGAGCTATCATCACTTATTTCTTCTTGTTCCTACCTCTAATTCTATTGTAGATTGACTGGTCTTCTTTGGACATTAGTTACTCTTCTTAAGCCTGGTATAAGCCTTTGCAATCTTTCTTCATCTATTTCATTAGGTTGAGCCTGAGTTATTTCTCATGGTAGAAGTAGTGACAATAACCACGGATGGGATTCGGGTGGTGGTGGTAAACTTGCATCTGTTGCCACATTAGCTTGTACTATTGTGTCAACAACTACATCATTTTGTAACTCAGTGGTAGGTTCTTGCAGGAGTTGTCTCATGTCTTCTCCATCTGATTCTGCACTAGGTGATGTGGGTACTGGATTACTTGTTTGAGATGAAGATGGAAGTTCTTGTGTGGACAAATCCCTTTGTGGTATGTAGTCTAATGGTTTTCTTGGTCGATTTGGTATATCAAGGGTACGTTGTCTTGCTTCGGTGATATGTTGTACATGCTTATATCCCAATCCTTGATTCCCTGGATTATCATTAGGAACAATAGGTTATATCCTTCCTTGTTTCTCTAACCCTAGGCCTGTTGTACCATCATATCCATGTCTTTGGAGTATTTTGAATCCATTGCCATACTGATCTGTGTGTATTCTGGGTATTTTCATATGATCTTCTTCTCTATATATCCAATGGTTAACATCTTCATTCAAGGATTCTTCTTGTAAGTCACCCCATCTAATGAAAGAGCATGAGTCTGTATATCTGATAATTTATTTTCCTTTGTCTTTTTTTTGTACTGTATTGTGAGGTTTTCCAAAGGACTTAGGAGAAAGAGACAACTGTTTCCCACTTAAAGTATTTGCAATAGAATACTCTCCACAACCCATATCTTTTATCTGTAAGGATGATGTTGTAGGAATATCCTTTTTTGTTTCTATGATTTTTAATGCCTCCAATTGTGTAGTGAGAGGTGCAGTCTGATTGATAGGTACCTGATTATCCACATTGTCTTTTAGGTAATTGCAATGTTGGAATGGATTTGGATCACCCTTTATGGTGATTTCAATACCATTGTATAGGAATTTGACACACTGATGAAATATGGATGGTACTGCTTGCATGGTGTGGATCCATGGGCAGCCCAATAACATGTTATATCCCAGCTCTCTATCCAAGACTTGAAAAATGACTTTTGTGGTTATAGGTCCTATTTGTATGGGTAATGTTACAATGCCTTTTGATGGACGTTCTTCATCATTGTAAGCCTTGATATTTATCCTCTTGAAAGAATCAATGTGAAGTTCATAATATCCTAGTGCTTTGACCAACTTTAAAGTACAAATGTTGAGACTGGCTTCCCCATCTATGAGTACTCTTCATATTCTTCTCTTTTGAATGTAAGCTTCCAGATGTAGTGGGTCATTATGAAGCAGTCTATCACTAGGAATATCTTGTTCTATGAATGCACTATGTGTGCCTTGTGTCAAATTTCCTACCATAGACTGGAAGGCATTTTCATCTATATCTTTGTCCACTACCGAGCCTTGAAGTGCTTTGTCCAGTATAGCTCTATGAGTGGGTGAAATACGCAATAGTTTGAATAATGATATATGTGCTGGAGTTTTCTTAAGTTTCTCAACAACATTGTAAGTCCCTACTGCTGGTGGTTGATTTTGTGGTATCCCTTGTAAAGTTACCTTGGATCTGCGAGTAACCACTGCACAATCTCTGTCTCTGGGAGTTATGGTGATCGTAGCTACTGTATCATTTGACTTACAAGATTTGTTGGTATCATAAGCTGTTTTATCAAGATTTATGTTAAATCCCTCTTCATAGTCTTTATGTGTATGTTTGACATCCATCATGTGTTCTATGAGTTCATCTTGAAACCAACCTGAGTGAGATGGTTGATCATGCCCCCAGTCTCTGAGACAAAGATTTCTATCATCATCATACTTCGGTGCCTCTGATATCATGCAAATTTGGTTATCATCTCTATGTGTGTCTTGATATTGGTCATCTTGATCAAGTGTTTCTTGTGAATCATTGTTTTCTATATCTCCTGAGTTAATGGCATGAATAGTGTAGTCGTATGAAACCTTTGTGTGGTTAGTTGTATTGTCTTTGGTACCTGATGTGGTAGCTTTCCCTTTTTCATTCATAACAAAAGGATCCTTAAAAATTGTATGATTTGTATTTGATGAGGTTTTATCGATATCAATTGCGATGTCCCCTTGGTCTATCATATCTTGGACCAAGTTTTTCAATTTGTAGCAACTTGTTGTTTTGTTACCTTTAGTCCGATGATAATCACATAAATCATTATCATTCCACCATGTGGGTTTGAAAGGACCTAGTTCATACACTCTTACTTCAGGTAAAGTGATCATGTTTGTCTGTATTAACTTTTTGAGCATTGACTCAATAGGTTCTCCTAGAGGTGTGTAATTTCTTCTTGAAGCATTTACCTTGGGGTATGTTGTGTTCATGTTTTGTGTAGCATTTACATTTGTAGGAGTTGTGTTATTCCCTATATGTGGATTAGATGACTGACTTGTTCCCAAAGATAAAATGGGTTGAGTTATGTTTATTGTTCTGGCATCTACAATACCATCATTGGTCACATTTTTGTTTTTTGACCAAAACTTAGATTTGTCATTGTTGTTGGTGTTGCCATACTTAATAAGACCTTGTTCTACTAGTCCCTTCTCACATTTGAGAGCCTTTTCTATGATTTGTTTGAATGTGGTTAAACATTGCATTTGTATCGAATATTTAATCTTAGGAATCAAGTTTTTTGTGAACATGCCCACTTGCTCTGTTTCTAGGATAACTGTCTTGCACCTCCTATAGAGAGCCCTCCATCATTGTATGAAGGATGCAAATGTTTCATTCTCATATTGTTTAGTGACACATAAGTCCATCAAAGTAACTTGGGTGTCAATGTTATGTGAGAAGTTTTCAATAAGTTCAACTAATTCTCCCCATGATGTGATGGTTGGTGGTAAATGTGAAAACCATTCTAAAGCCGGACCTCCCAAACTTTTAGGAAATAGTCTAATTAAATAAGTATCTTCTGAGGCAACTTCTATACATGCCATAAAAAATTCTCTGATATGATCTCTAGGATCACCCTTCCCTTGATATCTATTAAATTTGGGCATTTCAAAATGTTGTGGGAAAGGCGACATGTATAATGTGTGATCAAATGGATAAGGACATAGATCCTGCATTGTGTAACTTTTCTTGTCATTACCGGTTTGCATGGTTGTCATTTATTGTTGTAAATTCTATATTTGTTGTGTCAAAATATCTGTTTGTGTCAAAGGTAACCTTGTGTTTGTGTATGTCCCACAAAAGGATTTGTGGTTGCATAACTAGGAGGTTGTTGGAACGTACTAAGATTATAACTTTGTGTGTTGTGTGTTCCACTAGGTACTGTGAAATAGGTGATATGCGAACCCATGTTTGGTTGAGTTGTACTTGTGGTATTGGCAAGACCTAGATTTGCATTTTTATGACTATATGTGGATCCTATAGAATAGGAAACTGGAGATTGAATTGCACTTGTTGCTTGTGTTTGAATAGGTGCTGAGACACTTGATATTATCGATATGCTTTGTGATGGTATACTAGCATTGATTGCCGAGGATGACACACTTGTTTGAATGTTTGCATTTGTGTTGAGATTTGTTTGGATAGGTACATTTTGATGAAAACTGGAGGTCGTTACTTGTATTTGTGTCAAGGGTGGTGTTTGATTGTTGTCTTGACCTAATGTTTTTCCCAGTGGTAAAATCTTTGTGACATCAAAATCCTTAGGTAGTTTTGCCTCATTTTGTATTAACAACGAAAGATACTTGTCCCTATCGCTATGTATAAGTGCATCTAGGATCATAACGACATGTGGGTCTTGTTGAGCAGACTCAATTTCTTCCTTTGTCAAATGTTGTTGTAATTTGTTTACGGTGGACATTGTCTGTGTACCTGAGTGTTGACCTGTTGACATGTCCATATTCCAAGTAGGGTTTATAGACTATGTGTTGTTTGGGTCCATTATTCCTTTCGCTTTTTGTGACCTTGTGATGGGCATCTAAAATTGCTTATATGAGGGTGGTTATATGCAAGACGATGACTTAACACCAGATTGTAGACGTAAATATGAGGTATGCAAGACTATACTTGACTCTCTATTGAGGATTTTGATGTGAGACCTGTTGAGCATTTCTAGATTTCTCTAATGCAAGTCTTTCCATTTCTTGACTAAGTTGTTCAGCCTTAATCTCTCTATCAATTCTATGGGAAATCTTAGACTCAATGTTTATCTCGTGTATGACTCCTACATATTGAGGTGCACTTCTTAAGTCCCAAGCTAAGTTAGCTAGACCATCAATTATTTCTCATTGACCACTATTTGGAACTAGATTAGGTTGCTCGAAGGGGAGCAAACCATCACCTGGGAGACCCATGAAGACACATGCTATGAATCTATAACTAACAATGAACGTAGACGTATATGAGGTCTAGATGATGATGTATATGATAATGTAGGACTATGTAACTAATATGGATGATAATGCAAAAGACTTAGGACGATAATGAGGATGTAAGTGGGACTATGCAAAAGATGTAGGACAATAATGATGAAGTAAGTGGGACTATGCAAAAGATGTAGGACAATAATGATGACGTAAGTGGGACTATGCAAAAGACGTAGGACAATAATGATGATGTAAGTGGGACTATGCAAAAGACATAGGATGATAATGAGGACGTAAGTGGGATTATGCAAAAGACATAGGACGATAATGAGGACATAAGTGGGACTATGTAAAAGACTACCTAGGGTCACAAGTATGTAAGGACTTTTGAGTTTTGGTTTCAAAATGGACTTTGTTTTCTGTAACTTCATGTGTGGGACAATGTTTTGTAGTTTTCCAAATCTGAGAACAATTGCTTGGAGGTATATATAACTGACTAACTCAATTTTCATACAATCTTGGAAAATTCAGAGATACGTGGGATAGGGCCTAAAATAGCCCAAGGGACTAACTCAATACTGGTCTAGCACAACGATACATAAAAAAGAATGGAATACAATCTTAGGATGGATAGTGGAAACCATTCAAATGAGGCCCTTACAATAAAATACCGAAACAAAATGAACAGATAGAGAGTCTGGAAGGACTGGCTCCACTCCACGGCACACACTTCTCGGGCATGCCATTCTCTCTTACCTCAAAGATGCAAATATCTTATAGCCAAGGGATTTCTATATCATAGTTTAAGGTACATAAAGGGTATCTATGGGGTACGATCTGCACTCCCGAAATCACTGAATGTAGGATTTTTGGCAACTAAATTGGTTCGTAGTATTAGGTTTCGAGGGGTCCCGATCCCACGACGGATTCTCATAGCAAGCCACTTAATACTTTAGTTGAGCTTATCAGTGCAGGGAAGGCCCCCACATATGTCAAATTCACTCAACACTCTAGCCGCCTGACTAGTATATTTATATAGCGGCTTGAAAAACCATTTGAGAGTACGCTGGGAGAGATGATATCCCCATCGCATCCCAATTCAAAGTACCTATGTGGGGTGATGAAATCCCCAGTCAAAGATACCCCTCACTACGTACAATAAAATAAAATTTTGATGTCGTTGTCACCTTCCTCCTTTCTCCCAAGACCCCAAAGGCGGGTAGAAAGTTGGTTAATGCAACAGTAGGTCCACCCCAAACACAATAAAAATTGTTTGCCTTAAGAAAAAAGAAAAAAGATTTAATCTAATGCAGCCCGATTCACGTTCATTTTATAGCCCAAATTTAGGTGTTAGATATGCATGTGCATGTCCATTTTAAACACCAAATCAAAATATGAAGGCATGCATGTCAATTTTAACCATTTGTTGATTTTAAGCACCAAAAGACCAAGTGTGAGATACATGCATGTCAATTTTAGCCCATGTTCATTTTAAGCACCAACAACAAAGTGTGAGATTATCCATGCATGTCCATTTTAACTGTTGTTGATTTTAAACACCAAAAAGTGAAGTGTGAGGTGATGCATGCACAAATACTAATCTAATCCTTTCTGCAAATCTGCCACAAGCTATAAACAAAAGATTAGTTGTAAAGTCCAACCAGCAGAAAATAGAAACTCAAAATTTGACAAAAACGAATGCGTAATCCTACCTGTGTGTTTGTGTGATACTTATAGATCGAATGCATGAACTTGATAGAGAAAATGCATAATTCTGACATACCAAATGCATGATGATGAATGATCGATTGCGTAGCACTAATAGGTCGATTGCATGACAGACAGGCAGACAACAACAAAAGTTAAAAAATAAAAAATAAAAGAAAACTAAACCCGATCAGGAACCTGCAAAACCAATTGTGAAGCCCTAGCCAAATCTCTCATCATCCATTCAATATTGATTAGATCATATTTAACTTGATAAGAAAGAACTAAGCTATTATATCTATCAAAGGCTAGTTTTTCTTCCGAATCTTGTATCAATTTTTCTGCCTGGAGAACCTTTTGATAGCGTTTGGCTTCTCTTCTTTGTTGTTTCATCCTTCTTGCACCTGAAATCCTGAACTGTACTTTTTTTGCCATAAAATGTTATAATTAAATCATGAAATAGAAGAAATTTGATCCCAGATTAACCCAATTTGAGATAGAATTAGACAGACAAAATAACAGACGAAATAAAAAATTAGACAGTCATTTTCCCTGCGAATGCATAATCTGGAAAGGGCGATTACATGATCTGAACAGGGCGATTGTGTAACCTTGTAAGAGAGAATGCGTGACCCCGAGGGGTTGAATGTGTGGTGATGTCTATGCGATTGCAGGATGATGTAATCACGATTGCGTGACAGAATATCTGTTCTCAAAATCCATGCGAAATCTATAAAAAAAATGCAAAAATTTGTACGACCTGCAAAAAACTACATAGAGAACAGAGAAGGTAAGTTAGCTGCATTTCACGTCGAGTTCACCAAAATGTATGCATGTAAAATTCATCTTAATAACAAGTTTTCAATTAGAAATCAAAGGAAAATCATGAATCCCTACCTAATCAAAGAATCTAACAAACAAGACAATGAAATAACACAATAGCAAATAGGAATTAAAATAATTCAAATCAAACTCCCTATTCCAAGATTGCATATAGCTTCCATTTCTCTTCTCTTTTCTATGGTATGATGGCTCTCAGATATTATGTTGGTAACCTACAAGTGACACAAAGATTCAAAGTTCGTGATTGTTGAAAATGGAGATTGGATGCTCAATTTATAGATTTTTGGAAAAGATTGATTGAAAGGTGGAACAAATTGTTCAAGAGGTGGAACTCAGGTGAGCTCACATGAAAATTGATAGTTCAACTGCTGATTGTAGGAGTGAAATTGAATAGATTGAATAGATTAATTGAGTCAACTGATTGAGAAAAAGCTGATAGAGGGAAGAAAAAGAATGATTGGAGGAAATAAAGAGGATGACAAAGAAATCTTAATTTAGAAAAAGCTAACTGAAAGATGGAAATAGAGATTGGAGAGATAAATGATTTAATTAATTAATTAATTGATTTAATTAATTAATTTAGCATGTGATTGCATTTAGATTTAGATTTCCAATTTAATCTTTGCATGAAATATTATTCAAATATTGAATTTATTTAATTCAATTTAGATTTTGAATATATTTAGAACTTGACTTTGATTTTCAATTTGGTTTTTGAAATCATGCACATATAATTGAATTTGGAAGAAATTAGAAGAATATGAAATTAGAATTTGGGGATTTGGAAATAGAAGAATTAATTAGCTAATTAAATAATTTAAAGAAACTATTTAATTATTTTAGAAATAGAATTTAATTAAATAATAAAGATTATTTAATTAATTAGTTAATTAAATAAGTTAACGAAACTATTTAATTATTTAGAAATGAAATTTAATTAAATAATAAAGACTATTTAATTTAAAGGATTAAATCATAATTAATTAAATAATAAATATTTAATTAATATTTAGAAAAGGGTTGAATGATTAGATGATTAGAGATAGAAATTGAATATTAATTTATTTAAATAATGAAGATTATTTAAATTGGGGATTAAAAAGAATTAATTAAATAATAAATATTTAATTAATATTTAGAAAATGGTTAAAATGATTAAATGATGATAGAAATAGAAAATAGAATAATTAGTAAGATGATGAGGAAATATGAAATTAGAAGACATAGTTAATTAAATTAATTAAATAATTAAAAAATTATTTAATCAATTAAAAGAATAACTAGTACATGATCAATGAGACAGTTTTAGGTGTCTACACACCATATGACCCTTTAGAACACAATATGGTGTTGTTATGGGTCATTGGTGTCCCGAGGGGTCATATGGCATCCTATGACCCCTTAGGACACCATATGGTGTTGTTATGGGCCGTATGGTGTCTTAAGGGGTCATATGGTGTCCTAAGGGGTGCCAGGACACCATATGACCTCTTAGGAAACAATACGACCTCTAATGACACCTAAGGGATCATATGGTGGGCTAATAAAATGATATATTAAATTTAAAGTTATGAATAGAACATCATACAACGAGACTCCAAGTGAAAAAACAATGAGGCTTCACTAAAAAGCAAGTGTAAGAGCTTGACTTAACCCTAAGAGTACTGCCTAAGTTCTAAAACATATGATGTTATTAAATTTGCAAGGTTATATGATTGATCTCGATTGTGACTATAGGAATTACACACTTGATTTCTTTCATGGGTATGTACCGTTCCAAGCCATTTGACAATTGATGATCATCATATACTACCACTGCCATGCATACAACAAACTTTAGTTTCTTTAGGTGATAGGTGTTGTGTAACAACATGGGAACTCTCGCATACCCACCACTATCATTCTATAGGACATCATCTATGTTACTCTCCCTCTTTCTCTTCCTATTGGTTGTTTCCTTCTGAAAAGCATATTGCAGGTACTTTGACTCATCATGTTGCTTTGTTGACACTATTTTCCACATCTGCTATGCTCATTAAAAACACATTCGAGAAGAATATTGTTGTAGGTTTCCTTGTTTGTCATGGTAATACACCCATGGTTCAATTTCAAACCATATTCCTCCTATTCAGTATACACACACAAATCCATCAATAAATTTTATTAGGAGAGCATACATGATGAAAATCAAAGAGGAAGTTGCAGACAATAAATAAATTCACTTACTTCTATAGAAGTGCAGACATAGTTGCAGTGGGGTATGGAGGGAGAGAAGAAGAGAAAGAGGGATGGGGTATGGAGGAAGGGAGAAGGAGAGAGAGGGATGGGGTATGGAGGAAGGGATAAGGGGAGAGAGGGAGGGATGGGGTATGGAGGAAGAGAGAAGGGGAGAGAGGGAGGGAGAGAGAGAGAGAGAGAGAGGGATGGGGTATGGAGGAATGGAGAAGGGGAGAGAGAGAGAGAGAGAGAGAGAGAGAGAGAGAGAGAGAGCTTGTATGTGTTTGAGAGGGGGAGACAATACACTTACATGTGTATATATATACTTAATTTATTATATATATACATATATATATATATATATAAATATTATATATTATATGTATATACACATTATATATACAATATTATATTATACATATATTATATGTATATACACATATTATATATACAATATCATATTATACAATAACGTGTACGTGCTTCTCACACCATAAGTACCCTGTATGCACTTTTGACTGTTTATGCTTGGAAATAGGCTTGGATGACAAAGCTACGGTTTGGAAGTTTGATTTCCCTCCATTTCTCTCATTTTTGATGAGTTTTATTTTATCAACTTGGTTTATCGACTTTGTCATCACTAGGTTTACACTTCATCAAGTGGGTATTTCTAAAATTGCCACCATATTTTCACCCATCTTCTGAGCTTTCTAACCATATAAATTTTTTTCAATTTGAACAACAATAACATATTATTATTGTTTTTTCTTTTACCAGTCTCTCCATAGTTCTCATAGACATAGGTGCACCATTTTTTGAATAACTTTTGATATACTTATCCAAATTTAAACAGCTTTATATATTATTGTAGTGCACTTGATTCTTTAAAATTAAAAAATAAATAAATTTATTTTCGATTTATTTAGTGCAATTTATGCTTTACGCATGAACAGGTACCTAATTTTCAAGATGTGCTCGATTGGAAAAATCATAAAAAAAAAATATTCAACAAAAAATTACAAAAAAATACACATCTTCTAGTGCTCACTCTTAACTATCTTTCTGCCAAAGGATTTGTCAAAATACTAAATCTAACTATGACTTTTTTGATGTGCACGTCAGACACTATATTATGTTTTTCAGAAAAAATCAGGGTCAGTTTTTTGTGCACGAAGGATTTGACCCCCTTAATCTTATCCAATATTGAAAGAGTTTAGTAGTTTGGAAACTAGATTCAGAGTACTGGGTAAGTGCACAAAGATGGTGGTCAAAAAGGGGGGTATAAGTGGACACTTTTTTTTCTGAAATCAGGTGAACCTGAACTTGGAGGCAAAATTTGAATGCCATCCACTCAAGATATGAAGATAATCAAAGAACAAATATTGTAGTACTCTGAATCTAGTTTCCAAACTACTAAACTTTTTCAAAATTGGATAAGATTAAGGGGGTCAAATCCTTCGCGCATGAAAAACAGACCTTGATTTTTTTTGAAAAACATAACATAGTGTCTGACGTGCGCATCAAAAAAAGTTATATTTAGATTTAGTATTTTGACAAACCCTTTGGCAGAAAGATAGTTAAGATTGAGCACTAGAAGATGTGTATTTTTTTTTTATGATTTTTCCAATCGAGTACATCCTGAAAATTAGGTACCTGTTCATGCGCGAAGCATAAGTTGCACTAAAAAAATAAATTAAATTGTAAAGAATCAAGTTCCCTACAATAATTTATTATTTTTTTAAAATTTGGATAATTATATCAAAAGTTATTAAAAAATGGTGCACATATGTCTGTGAGAACTATGGAGACACTGATAAAAGAAATTCAATAATAATATGTTATTGTTGTTCAAATTTTAAAAAAATTATATGGTTAGAAAGCTCTGAAGATGGGTGAAAATATGGTGGAAATTTTAGAAATACCCACTTGATAATGTGTAAACCTAATGATGACAAAGTCAAGAAACCAAGTTGATAAAATAAAATACGCCAAAAAGGAGGGAAATGGAGGGAAATCAAACTTCCAAACCATAGCTTTGTCATCCAGGCCTATTTCCAAGCCTAAACAGACAAAAGCGCGTATGGAGTACCTATGGTATAAAAAGCGCGTATGAGGTACTTATGGTGTAAGAAGTGCGTATGTTCTATCTTAACTATAAAAAGCGCGTATGCGCTATTTTTAGTATAAAAAGCGCGTACGCGCTACTTGTACTATAAAAAGTGTGTACACGCTATTTGTACTATAAAAAGCACGTACGCGCTATTTTTATTATAAATAGCGCATACGGGCTAAGTTTGTTTAAATTTTGGGAGTGTGTATAATATGCTATTGTATATATATATATATATATATATATATATATATATATATATATATATATATATATATATATCTATATATATATATATAATATCTATATATACATATAATATATAATTTATATTTAATATAAAAAATAAAAAATATATAATATTTATATATATATATATGTATATAATAATATATAATATATAAAATATATATATGCACACATATGTGTGTGTATGTGTATTGTCTCCCTCTCTCCCCCTCTCAAGCATGTACAAGGTCTCTCTCTCTCTCTCTCTCTCTCTCTCTCTCTCTCTCTCTCTCTCTCTCTCCCTCCCCCTCTCTCTCCCCTTCTCCCTTCCTCCATACCCTCTCTCTCTCTCTCTCTCTCTCTCTCTCTCTCTCTCTCTCTCTCTCTCTCTCTCTCTCTCTCTCCATCTCTCCCTCCCTCCATCCCCTCTCTCTTCCTCTCCCTTCAATATATCTTCTTTTTGTTTGCATATATATAAGGTGATAAGAAGATTGACAAGGTGGTCGGTTTTCTTTTTCTTTTTAAAGAAGATAGGATATAAAGTAGAACGTTTGAAGAAAATGAATGTATTGGTTTCTTTGGATCATGTGGATGTATTGGTTGGATAATATTTATGGGTCATATGTTGTACTAAGGGGTCATATGGTGTATTATGACCCCTTAGGTGTCGTTATGGGTCATATGGTGTTCTATGATCGCTTAGGACACCATATGACCCCTTAGGACTCCATATGGTGTCATTATGGGTCATATGGTGTCCTCAAGGGTCATATGGTATTTTATGACCCCTTAGGATACCATATGATCCCTTACATGTCATTAGAGGTCATAGTCTTTCCTAAGAGGTCATATGGTGTCCTATGACCCCTTAGGACACCATATGACCCCTTAACACACCATATGACCCATAATGACACCATATGGTGTCCTAAGGGGTCATAGGATGCCATATGACTCCTCAGGACACCATACAACCCATAACAACACCATATGGTGTCCTAAAGGGTCATTTGGTGTTTTATGACCCCTTAGGACACTATTTGGTGTCATTATATGTCCTATGGTGTGCTAAGGGATCATATAGTATCCTATGACCCCTTAGGATACCATATGACCCCTTAGATGTTGTTAGGGGTCATATGGTGTCCTATGACCCATTAGGACACCATATGGTATCGTTATGTGTCTTATGTTGTCGTATGACCCCTAGGACACCTTATGACCACTTAAGACACCATATGGTGTCATTAGGGGTCATATGGTGTCCTACAACCCCTTAGGACACTATTTGACCCCTTAGGACTCCATATGGTGTCATTATGGGTCGTATGGTGTCCTAAGAGGTCATATAGTGTTTTATGACCTCTTAGGACACCATTTGGTGTCATTATGGGTTGTATGGTGTGCTAAGGGGTCATATGGTGTCTTATGACCCCTTAGGACTCCATATGAACTCTTACATGTCGTTATGGGTCATATGGTGTCCTAACGGGTCATATGGTGTTCTATGATCCCTTAGGACTCCATATGGTGTCATTATGGGTCATATGGTGTCCTAAAGGGTCATATGGTATTCTATGACCTCCTAGGACACCATATGATCCCTTATGTGTCATTAGAGGTCATATTGTTTCCTAAGAGGTCATATGGTGTCCTATGACCCCTTAAGACACCATACGACCCATAAAGACATCATATGGTGTCTTAAGGGGTCATAGGATGCCATATGACCCCTCAGGATACCATATGGCCCATAACAACACCATATGGTGCCCAAAAGGGTCATATGGTGTTCTATGACCCCTTAGGACACTATTTGGCATCATTATAGGTCCTATGGTATTCTAAGGGATCATATAGTGTCCTATGACCCCTTAGATGTTGTTAGGGGTCGTATTGTGTTCTAATGGTCATATGGTGTCCAATGACCCATTAGACACCATATGGTATCGTTATGTATCTTATGGTGTCATATGACCTGTAGGAAACTTTATGACCACTTAGGACACCATATGGTATCATTAGGGGTCATATGGTCTCCTACAACCCCTTAGGACACTATTTGACCTCTTAGGACTCCATATGGTGTTGTTACCGGTCATATGGTATCCTTAAAGGTCATATAGTGTTTTATGACCCCTTAGGATACCATTTTGTGTCATTATGGGTCGTATGGTGTGCTAAGGGTTCATATGGTGTCTTATGACCCCTCAGGACTCCATATGACCTCTTATGTGTCGTTATGGGTCATATGGTGTCCTATGACCCCTTAGGACACATGCATGGATCCTTAGGATACCATATGACCCCTAAGAATGCCTTTTGACCCAATAGAGGGAGAGGGGGGGAGGAGAGGGAGGCAATGGGAGAGAGATAATGGGAGAGAGATACACCAAAGAGAGGAGAAGAGTGAGATAGAGAGAGAGAGAGATAAGAGGTGGATAGAGGGATTGGGAGAGAAAGAGAGACCTAATAGGTGAAGGGAGGAAAGGTGAGAGAGAGAAAGAGAGGGTGGGAGATAGAGAGAGTCTGAGTGAGAGGGAGGAAGGGGTGGAAGGATATTACAAGAGACTAGAGAGAGAGGTGTGAAGAGAGGGAGAGAGTGAGAAAGAGAGGTAATGAGAAAGGGAGAGAGGGAGGGAGAGGGGGGAGGGATATAATGAGAGAGAGAGACACCTGAGAGAAGAAGAGAGTGAGATAGAGAGAACGAGGATGAGAGGGAGAGACTTCAGAGATAAAGAATGGGAGAGAGAGAGAGAGAGAGAGAGAGAGAGAGAGAGAGAGATAAAGAATGGGAGAGAGAGAGAGAGAGAGAGAGAGAGAGAGAGAGAGAGAGAGAGAGAGAGAGAGAGAGAGAGACTTAAGTAAAAAACAGAAAGGGAGGTGGGGAGGTAGGGAGAGAGTGGGAAAGAGATACACTTGATAGAGGAGGAGAGTGAGAGAGAGAGAGAGAGAGAGAGAGAGAGGAGAGAGAGAGAGAGAGAGAGAGAGAGAGAGAGAGAGAGAGAGAGAGAGAGAGAGAGAGAGATGTGATAGAGAGAAGGAGAGAGACTTGAGAGAAAGAGAAATGGAGCAAGAGGGGGAGAGAGAAAGAGAGTTAGAGGGAAAGAAATACTTGACAAAGGAAGAGAAAGGGAGGGAGAGGGAGAGGGAGAGAATGAGAGAGAGAGACACTTAAGAGAGGGGGAGAGAGTGAGAGATAAAGATATTTGAGAGAGGGAGAGAAAGAGAGGGATATATGAAAGAGAGAAAGAGGGTGAGGGAGATGAGAAAGAGACAAAGAGATACCTGAGAGAGGGAAGAAATTAGAGAGGGGGATGCCTAAGAGACAAAAAGGTAGGGGTTGAGGAAAAGAGAGGGGGAATGTAGGGAAGAGATGAGAGACATAATGCTGATATGAGCATGTTGAATACTGAAATTTGACTAAGTCTGAAATTTATAAGAATACTCAAAAAACTAGAATCTGCATTATAACTCTTAGAGATCTGGAACCACTCTCAAACATCCTGACAATATATACATAAAATATAACTTAAAGTATAAGAAAATTATATTTTATGTATATATCCTACAGAAAAACCTAATGGAATGTAAGTGAATTGCATTTTATTGACAGACAGAACTGTGTATGCGATTTTAGTTTTAAAACCGCGTACGTGCTTAGTATTCTTTAAATTGCGTACGTGCTTAGTATGTTTTAAACCACACACACGGTTTAGCTTTGGTTAGGCTTGACAAAACGAGATAAACGTGTACGGGGTTTTTTAATTTGAAATACCCCATGCGTGTTTTGGTGTTTTTCATGTTTATTTTTTGGTGTCCACTTTTTTGACCACCATCTTTGTGCACTTACCCTACTACAATATTTGCTCTTTGATTATCTTCATATCTTGAGTGGATGACTTTCAAATTTTGCCTCCAAGTTCAGGTTCACCTGATTTCAGAAAAAAAAAAAAAAGTGTCCACTTATACCCCCCTTTTTGACCACCATCTTTGTACACTTATCCATAATGTCATTAAATTTGTTAATTGATCTAATTACTAAATTTTTCAAACAATTAGACAAAAATATCATATTTTCTACACTTAAATTATGATGATCTCTTATAAAACTACTAAATAGAGTGATATGCATGCCAAGAATAAATAAAGTGACATGGAGGAATGCAAAGTCTACACTGTATCACCTATACAAGTGAATTGATTTTGTGATTGATTTAAGGTTGCTAGTAAATATGATGAAAAAGATGGTTTATGCGGTTAATGTTGCCTGCATCATTTTGAGTCATGTGTATGTTTCATGTAGAAGGACAATCCACTTAATTTTGTTTATGCAAATGGTTATTGTAGAAAATATAATGGGAGCTTTGGAATAGGGTGAAATGGTTTGTTGAATGCATATGTAAAATGTGGAAGCATAGACAAGGAATGTGAATTGTTTGATAGAATGCCTCTGAAATGTGGTCTCATGCAATGCTTTGATTGTAGGATATGCACAAAATGCATCTGATGAAAAGGGTTTAGAAACTTTCAAATCAAATATAATCTTATATTTGGAACAGGGTGTGGACATTAATCAATGATAATTAAATTTAGATTAAATTTTAAGTTAGTATTTAGATTGTATAGAAATTAATAAAAAAATAATATATGAAAAATACATTATTTTTTACAAATTAGGTATTGTGATGATGAAAATTATATATTTATTTTAATTTGATCTTAATGTTTACTTTTTAGTATTAAGTATATTAACTATTTTTTAATGTGCAAGTCAAATAATATATTAAATATCTAACTAAAGTCGCATAAAACTTAACAAGTGAACCTAAATAAATTTTTAATGTGGCTAAACACATCTCCAAAGATGCATCATAAATTGTTTTATATTACATAATTAAAATATTTTCCTTGTGCAAGGTGTAGACACACATTATATTAAAATATAAATGATTTGATCCAAATAGTCTCTTTGATCATAGAATCAAATTATGCCAAATGTGAATTTATGTTGTTCAAGGTGGAAGGTGGTAGGAGAGAAATTAGCTAAATTCAAAATTTTACATTTTAAATTAAAAATGATAAGTTTGTAACCCCGAGATCACCTTGATGAGTAAAATTTATTTGGGGGATGGGATAATGGCCAATTTAGTGCGGTAAATGACTAAAAGTGATAGGTGCATGGACATGTGTGATAAGAAGATGTATAAGGAAAATTTATAATTGTGTGTGTGTGTGTGTGTGTGTGTGTGTGTGTGTGTGTGTGTGAGAGAGAGAGAGAGAGAGAGAGAGAGAGAGAGAGAGAGCAACGTATAGGGATATTTGTAAAGTATAGATGGACAAAAGACTAAGGGAATGATCATACAAGGTTAGACCATTTTCTACTTCTACTTGTATTTAGACCACACAGTGTTGTATTGTGTCAAAGTCTCATAATCCCAAATTTAATGCAATTACCAAAGAAAATGATACTGAAATCAAGGTCATGTAGGTTTTGTTAATTTTGAGAGTAGATTGTAAAATATAGATAGCAATAATAGAGAACTGAAATAATGAACACAAGGAACACCAAAATACCCTTGGAAAAACTCCCTCTTGGAGGTGAAAAACCCAGCTATAATCTTAGATCTTATTATGCAATAATCAGTATCTTTACAAATTGGCTTCGACACTTGAAGCATTTAGAATCAACGGGTTATGCACAATAGCAGTATTATGTCTCCAAACTAGGGAATGCCCAACAATGAAAGAAATTATCTACAAAATGATGATCACTTATTTGCAGATCAAGAGAAGATGTTTGCTACCTCAAGGAAGTTCGTTGTCTCTTGAATGGAGTTCGTTGTCCTTAAAGTGAAGTTTGTTGTCTCCAAAAGCAGTTTGTTGTCTTTGTAAGATGATTCACTACCCTTAGGTGTAATCACCGACCTTAGGTGATAGTTCGGTAAATATTGCTAAAGAAGATCGTTGAATGAAGAAGGCATTTGCTAAGTGTAGAATGAATTCGCTGAATTGTGTTTCCTTGAATGGCAGTTCATCTCCTTTATATAGGATGTACACTTATTACAACATGACAACCAGGAACCTATAGAAATAACAAATAATGATATAATGCTTTCAATCCCACACGTTACAAGTTACATATTCCATATAGGGTGTGACTAAGGCCAAAGACCAATTAGTCACATAAACGTGCTAGGTCAACCGTAGAAGGGATCTGACCTAGATATATAACATCAACAGGTTTACTACAATTCTACTCAAGTTTCTTAAACTAATTATTCGACCCCATTTGGTAATGCCATGACCCTAATAAAACTAAGATAATTAATATGTAAATTGGGATATTATTTGTTTGAAGATTCGCTACTAGTGTTGGTGTTGTAAGGGTTAAGGAGTGAAAATGTATAATTAGTTTTACATGAATGCTTTTTTGTATAATAACATATTTGTCATAATTCGTTTAGGTTTCATTTATCGAGACTTAGATGCAAGTGTAAGACAATACCCTTTGTTGATGGAGATTCTTAAACAACATTTAACTCAATAGTCAAAGATAAATTTTGATCATAATAAGATAACTATTTACTAATTTTTTAGAGTAATGATAAAATATAAGACTACAATTGAGAGTTCAACTTTCCAAAAGTACAATATTAATAATAGATTGATAATAAATATATGATTCACATGATCGGATGATTCCATCCATATAAACCAAAAAATATAAAATATTAATTTTGTTCCATTTGAGTCAACGCATTTCATAACCTTATATTGCCATCCATGACGATCTCGATAGATTTCCCTTTTTAATTATAAATAGTAAATGTCTTGTACATTTTTCTACACATAACAAATATTGTGTAGCACGCCTGTTATGATTCTGGGTCATCAGGTCTCAGTGGGGGAATAAAATTTTAATTTGATCCCACATCGTACAGCCATATCTATGCATACCATTACAAAAAAGAACAAACACAGACTTCTGACATCTCTTTCTTCCTACCCACAAGAGTTCTCCATAGAAAGAAGAATAAAAACAGTGAACCAGCAATAACGAGTTCAGAATACCAAGAAAGCGGTGGAATCTCCATAGTACTGATTTAATAGGTTTGATTAGAGGCTAGTAGATATGATTTTGGAGATGGGGTATGGGAATTGCCTGTAAATCTGTAGCCTTCTTTAAAGCAAGTCCAAACTCGTCGCTCATGTCCATCTCTTCACAACTTATCCCATCCAGAAGTATCCATTCAAACGAATGGAGTAAAGAAGCGAAAACCAAATGAATCATACGGCTCGCTGATGGAAGCCCCGGACAAATTCTTCTCCCCGCTCCAAATGGAATAAGCTCCAAGTTTTGTCCATTGTATTCTATCTTCTTACTCTCGCCCTCCAAAAATCTCTCGGGCATAAATTCCACCGGATTCTTCCAGATTGAAGGGTCCCTCCCAATGGCCCACACGTTCACCATCACCTCGCTGTCTTTGGGTATCACAAGTCTATCGATCTCGAAGGAGCTTCCGGCTTTGTGGGGTAACAACAGAGGACTCGCCGGATGCAATCGGAATACTTCTTTCACAGCTGCATGGAGATATGGCAGACGATCTAAGTCGGATTCTTCAACTCTTCGCTTGCAACCAACGACTTCATCTAGTTCTTCTCGGACGTTGCTTAATTTCTTTGGATTGCGAATGAATTCTGCCATGACCCATTCTATTGTTGTAATTGGGTATTCCGACGAGTTTCAGTATTTCCCACATGTTATCTTTGAACTCCGCAGAAGCTGGATTGTGCGCATCGAAGACGCTTGTGCTGAAGATCATGTTGCCTAACAAATTCAGAGACGTGCAGAAAACCGTATGCGTGATATCCACAACTTTTCCCTTGTCTTCGAAAATGAGTCGAGTCATCTTAAATACTTGATCTCTTCTGAGGTGTTGCAGAGCTTTGAGTCTTTTGGTGCTGAAAAGCTCAACAATTGAAATTCGTCGGAGATTGCGCCAGTAAGGACCGTATTCACCCCAGGCTAGAGAGGACTTGTGATGGGAAAGAGACTTGGCTGCTTCAATTACCATCCGCCCGGTAAGGAGGTGGTCATTTGTTTTGAGGAGGTCTTTGGCCATGGAAGGAGAGGAGGCAGAGACATGAGTGGGCCATATTTGTGAGAGAGGGCATATAGAGACTCGTGAGGCCTTTTTCCTAGCTGAAAGAGGTTTCCCACAATAGGCCAAGCAGGTCCAGGAGGAAGAGGAATAATATGAGTGAAGCAGCAGTGAGTAGAAGAGAGGACCATGGAAGCGATGAATTGTCCATACCAACTGTAAATGAGGAGATGCTTCTTTCGTAGATGTAATGTCGCAATTATCTAGAACATACCATTCTTTCCAGATTTTATTAAGGATTCATTAATTATGAAATTAACCAATAAAATAATAGATAACAGTTACAAAAATTTCTGTAATGCTAAAAATTGGATATCTACGTCAATTTTCATTTAACTTTGAAGTCTTTTATAGATGCTTCTTTCGTAGATGTAATGTCGCAATTATCTAGAACATACCATTCTTTACAGATTTTATTAAGGATTCATTAATTATGAAATTAACCAATAAAATAATAGATAACAGTTACAAAAATTTCTGTAATGCTAAAAATTGGATATCTACGTCAATTTTTATTTAACTTTGAAGTCTTTTATTTTGAAAATATTCACACCACAGTTCAAATTGGGTAACATCTGTATTGCAAAAAAAAAAAATATACATATCTATGTAAATTTTCATTTAACTTTAGGTCTTTTAATTGGATAGCAATAACATCACAAAGTTCAAATGGGGCAAGATTTTGGAACAAAACACAATAACACAATTACAAAAAGTCAATTAAGTACTGAGAATGGACAGAGTGGAGAGCAGGAAAACTCTCATGAGAGAAATATTCAACTTTGAAAAATATTTACTCTAAATGTATTATTTAGCAATGAAACTTTACAATATGCTTATAGAGTCTCCATGAAATACATCTTCAACACCAAGCTCATCTAATACACCCTTCATGTATCTGAGCATAATGAATAACTATGCAACTAGACATCCCATGTTATAATTCACGTATGCACTCTTTAGGGGAGCTCAATACAAGTGATAGCCAAATTTAGTCAAATCTAGGTGGTAATCACTAGATAGAGATAGGTGCATGAACATGTGCGATAAGTAGATGGATTAAGTGAATTTATAATTGTGTGTATGGATGAATAGATAGAGTTACGTTTAAAAGATACATGTGTTATAGATGGATATAAAAGGCTAAGGGGATAAGTCCAACATCATATAAGATTATACAATTTGTCATTTTATGTATTTATCTACACCACGTAGTCTTGTATTATGTTAATACATCATAATTCCAACTCTAATTCATTTGACAAAGAAAATAAAATTCACATCAAGGTCATTTAGATTCCATACAAATCTACTGATGTTTCCTAAAAATTATTGTTGAACGCCTTTTGGTAATGCCATGACCGTACTATAATTTGAATAAATGATATATATGTTACTACTTATCAAGTTGCCATTAGTTTCATGTCAAAGTTATTCTATATAATCTAGTCGGTTACTACTACCGAGATATTCAGTCGGTATGAATAGTCCAGTCAGTTATTGAAGAAAGTAGTCTCAGAACGTAGTATACACTGAATTGTCTACTGAGTATCATTCTATGTCTACTGAGCAACAAAGATGATGCACCGAGTTGTTATACACCGAGTGAAATGTGTTACCAGATTCATTGAGCCTAGACATACATATGAAAATGTGTTACAAGATCGAGGAACATCTAACCGTTATCACATTGGAAATTGCACGTAAAGATTGTGTATGATTTTGAGGTCATCTAACCAATGAAATATTTTGCATGGTTATTCATTCGATAAAACATGTTTGTAAGATCGAAGCAATGAAAGGATCATCGTCATAAGAGATCTATTTATACAACATGGATTAAGATCAGAAATATACATGTAGCATGATAGAAAGGAAGATATAGAGATATGTGAAGCAAGACATGTGAAAGCACTAAGTGTTATGACTGTTACAAAGACACAGAGGTCACCAAGAAGGATTTCAAAGAATAGTCAAAGAACAGAGTAAACAGAAGGGTTTACCAAGTTACTATATGGGTTACCGAGGTATGCTATAAGCAAGGTAATCTATTCTGAGCACATAGAATCTGCTACAACATTCCAGATGTAAAGTTGTAGATATTTGTAATGATTTATTGTAATATTTTGAAGTTGTAAGAGAAACCTTTAACAGGGTAAAAGACTCTAATCAAGTCTATAAATTGTAAAGCCTCTAACCAGGTGTAGCATTTAGTTTAAGTGTTGTAAAATCCTTTAGCAAGGTAGATCTAACAGATCTTGTTACTCCTAATAGGGTAAGCTATCAGAAATAGCTAAACATGTAGCTCTAACCGAGCACCTTTTATTATTGCAGTAGTGAAGTTGTGGGTGCCATCCCCACCGTAGTTTTTCTCTCTAACCAAGAGTTTCTGCGTAACCAAAATATACGTGTTATGGAGTGAATCATGTATGATTGTTATCTATTTGTTTTAGCTTTATAAATTATGTTACTGTACTATTCGGTTTATGCATAACAGTAAAGTTATTATTGAAGAAAAGTTTTGAAGTATTGATTCACCCCTCCCCTCTCAGTACATTAGCTTTCCATATTGGGCCTAACAATTGGTATTAGAGCTTCAATCTACAAGAAGAGCTGGATCATGCTAATCAAGTGATTGCAGACATGCAAAGGCAAATGCAAAAATCTTTGAAAGTGAGAAGAAGATTATCTGATAGTTTGCAGGACTCTCAAGAGTTAGTGGAACAAATTGAGACATCATCTAAGAATAGTATATCTGAAAAAACTGAAGAAATGTTTGGAGTATTGAGAGAAAAGAACAAAGCACTGGCTGATCAACTTAAAGCAATGAAAAGATAACATGAACATTTCAACACACAGATGACTGAAAATCTTGATGCATTAAGGACAGCCGAGGATAAAGTAAGAGATCTACAAAGAGAGAAACAACAACTTGAAGTCTTAGTATCTGATAAGAATGATGAAATCACAAGGTTGACTGGAATTCAACAAAATCTATCAGATCAACTAGGTTATGCACATCATGAAGCAATTTTGAAGGATGATGAGAATCAAGCATTGAAACTTGAAGTATCAAGGTTGACCGATGAACTTGAAATAGAGAAGAAATCCAAAGAAACACTGAAGAAGAGTTATGAAGCATCAAAGATGTTGGATGAGCAACTGAATACGAGAAGACCCAACAAAGATGCAGGACTCGGTTACAAAGGAAAAGACTCTATCAAGAAGGGAATTCATACTATCGAGAGAGGAGAATCATCAAAGCAAGCTGGACACAAGAAGAACATCAAAGGAAAGAATCCTATTTGCAACTACTATGGAAATCAAGTTCATACTGCCAACATGTGCCAAATCAAAAAAGGTAAGCAACCGAATGTCACTAAGTCCAATGGTTATTGTTACAAATGCAATAAATATGGTCACACATCTAATCAATGTAGGACAAAGTCTGTAAACAATTATCAGAAGGAAAAATTCAAAGGGTTTTGTAAAAACTGCAATAGATATGGACATAGTACCGAGAAGTGTTGGCTTAAGAAAAAGAACTATATGTGGTATGCACACCGAGCAAATGCTAGAGGTTACCGAACTCACACAAATCCTTACCGACAGTATTCCGTAGTACCATGGGATTACAATACAAGGATATGGTGTGAATGTTGTGGAAGATATGGACATATAAGAGCCAATTGTTTTATAAGGTTTGGGATGTACAACCGAAGATCATGGAGAAATCTTGGTATGGCATGTTTTCATTGTCACAAATTTGGACACTTAGCTGGAGATTGCAGAGATCAACCTAGAAAAGACACTAAAGAAATAAAAGACAAATTAAAAATGATTTGGAAAAAGAAGGAAATTGTGTCAAATGAAAAAAGAACCTTACCTACCGAGTTAGGTGCACCTATTCCAAATTAATCCGTAAAGGTATGAAGGGACTGCATTCTCTCAAGGTTAAATCTTAACAGTTCCTATTTTATTATGTACTTAATTCAAATCTGCATAATTAAGATGTAATAGTAAGTTTGAAATTCTATCAAAGTCTTTTGAAGCACTTTACAGGAAGCCTATCAAGTCGGTGAATGAAGGAAGCTTGGTTACTTGGTTAAAGCGGAAAAGGAAAGAAGGTTTAGTGGAACCGAGTGCATTTAATGTTTTTGACCTAACCCGCACGGAGCTCGATAAGGCATATTGTGTACTTACAAGCATTTTTGTGGTCATTTTCAACTCACCAAGTTTTTGAGAGAGCAGAGCAAAGCGAATCTAAGGTGATCAAACCTCCTACAAAGCAAATTCAAGGTATTTACATCAATCTCAACACATTGTTAAGCTGGTTTACCGATCTTATCAAGTTGCTATTATTTGCTAAGTGTGATGCGTCTACCGTTTGAAATCCTGAAACCCTAAGGATCCTTTGTTAGCTTTTATCTGAAATCTAAAATGGCATCTAAGATCTAAGATCCCATTGTTGTCAAGAATATAGAGAAGCCTTCACTAAAATACTCTTTGACTCCCAAAGTTGCATCTAAACCGGATGACAAAACCGCTTTTTCACTCATCTTGGATAGAGTGTTGTTAGTCGAGGATGCGAGATTCTTCACCAAATGTCGTGTTGAAGAACTCAGTCATGTTGAAATTAAAGACACCTATGATGAATTAGCATAGATGGTAAATTGAATAGCAAGTATGAGCACATTAAGATCAAGAGATTAACTGAAGCCCTAACCTATCCCCATGTGTTCAAACCCCAGTGGGTCAAGTTTGTTCTGAGCAGAGTTCACGATGATTTCATGTGGCTAGAAGAGAAACCATTTAAGATTACCAAGGAAATCAGTCATCTAATTACCGATTACCCTATTTATGATCATGCCCGAGCCCAAAAGATGATATCACAGAAGGAATTGATCAGTTTAACTGGAGTGGAATCAGATTGCAGAGGATTGAAATTGAACAATGTCACAGATGAAGAACTAAAATTTGCCATAAGAGTAATAGGTTACTATTTCTTCCAATCAGGAAGGGAAAATAGTGTACCCTGTGTAGCAGTAGACCTAGCATACAAAATTGTGAAAAAGGGAATGAAAATTGATCTATGTGAGGTGTTGCTGAAGAACCTATTTGAGAATCTGAACACCATCAGGAAGCCGAAGAAAAACAACTCAGCTAATACACTAAAGTTTGGATCATTACTTGTATGCATGTTTTTCTATTTTGAAAAATTCTTTCCATCAGTCGGTAAAGTTGTTTGGGAGCTACACCAACCAATCACCCATCAGATCAATGACTTCATTAAGAAGTTAGGTGATAATTTCAATGATATTATGGATGACTACTTCAGTAAGTTCCAAGAGAAAATGCATAACAGGTACCGGATTCCACCCCAGCTAGTGGAGAAATACAAAAATGACATATGTTTTGAAGTTGACACTGATTACTGTTATGTGAATGTTGTGGAACCAAGGGCTCAATCTTTGTCACCGATGGGTTATGAGATTGATTTTGACATCACACAATAGCAAATTGATGTATTTCTTACATTGCCCAGACATGCTACCAAGCTAAGGTATGGAACCTATGAAGAAGTAAAGAAAAAAGTAAAAATGAGCATTGTAGTACCCAAAGCTACAAGTAAGGCAACAAAGATGATAAAGGCATTATCGGAGAAATTCAGAGAAGACTCTTCCTCTACACCTGTCAAAGGCACCATTTCCATTACTGAAGAGGAATCTAAAACCCAAGAGGCAACTATAACATTGAGCACCGAATTGCCTAAGGGAAAAGTGTTGAAGAGAAAGAAATAGGACACATCAAAGGCCTCACCGACTCCACCTCCAAAGCGACCTAACACTAGAGAATATGTAGCTTCATCGAGTAAGAAAACAAAGAGTGTTATTGTTCCCAAGGTAACAAAGACCTACAAGAAATCTACTTGGAGACTCATTTTGGCAAAAGAGTCTAGTGATACCTTATCAGAGGATGCAAGCAAATTTTAGATTGTCAAAAGCAAGAAGGTAAATGTACATAGTGTTGAAAACTTCTATGATAATCTGAAAGAATATGGTGGATTTGGATCATTTAGATATGTTAAATATGAAACTAGAAATAATGATGAGAAGAGACAAATTGAAGAAGCTGTCATCTGCATACTTCTAAAATTCCAGTTGGCTCCATTGGAACTAGCTAAGTCACTTCCGAATGAACTTTATTTGCATATTGATAATAGGTGGAAGTATGCAATGGACTCGAAGAAACAGATTAGAGAAAGAAGTCTGGTTCATCTCTTTCCTGACATGTCAGTAGCTGAAATAAAAGAACATCTGACAACCTACAACTCAAAGTTTCCTGTCAAACAAAGAGCCTTAAAACTAATGAATGGGTTGTATATTGAAGTTTAAAACGAGACAAAAGCAAAGTGGTAGGAAATCTTTAAATTCAAGGATGTCAGTGAGCAAGCTACAGTTGAAATTGTTGATGTCACCAAGCAAGATCCTAATGTTACCGAGCAAGACCCTACTGACACCATTCAAATAGATGAAGATGTCATGGATACAGAGGCACCGAAACAGGAAATGATAGAAGGCAATGCATATGCAAAACTTGTATCTAGTGAATCAGTCTTGGAACAAGTTCAGCCTTATCCACCGGTCAAACAACCTGTCTCAACTGAAACCCCTCAGGATACGGAGCAAGGCACCGAAGGTCACAAGTCTACAATAGGAGAAGGTACTACTCAAGAGCAGACATCTCAAGCACCTTCTAGCATTGAGAATGTTGCAACTGAGACACCAAGTACCGAGACACCAAAGGACCTTACAGAGGCTAAAGAAACCAACCAAAGTGTTGCCTCTATCGAGCAACCTACCGAGGGTCATCAAGCCTCACAAGCCATTGTCTTAGTTCCATCGGTAAAAGGTAAATAAAAGAAGATGAAAAAGCATAGTTTTAAAGTTGATTTGTCAAAACCAATAGTGTTGCCCAATATAGATATATCAAAATTAAAGGGGCAAGCATTCATTGATTTTGGTGAACTATGCAAAGCAAAGGCCGAACAAGAAAAGCAAATGGCAATTCAAAAGAAAAATAAAGTACTTTAGGAGGTGAAAGCACTCTTAATAGATATGCTACCTGAAGCTACAGTGTCAACAAATGCAGCCATCCACATTCAACTGGATGAACTCCTAACAAAGATAGAGACATCTAGAGTAGATGCATCGGAGTATTTGAGCAAGCTAAAAGACAAGGAGCTCACTGCAAAAATGATAGAAGAGGTACAAAAAGCTATAGCTATTGGCAAAGTTAAACTTGTCAAATTTATTGCTGAGTTGACTCCTCAACTCAAGCACATTCTTTATTTATTTCAGAAACTCTGCACATTTTCTTTATTCATTAAAGACATTAAGAATAAAACAGAGGCAATTGAGAAAGAGATCACCGATCACTCAAATAAGTTGACCACAGAGCCAAATTCAGTTCAGAATTTCTATACAAGGTTACAACAGCTCATGGATCAACAATTGGACCTAAGAAATGAGGAACACAAGATCAGGATGGACATAATGACACTTCAGACATTATTCCTTCCTCATCTTTCATCTGTCCAAGAACAGATCAACCGAGCCACTTCCTTATCTACTACATGAGAGGGAAGCACTCTAGATGGCTTAATATCATTATTGGCTGATATTCAAGCACATAATTCTTTAATGGATAGTGTAAAGATTGTACTCTCTATCGCTCTCACCGAAGCATGGACCAAGTACAAATCCATTTTTGACCAGTTACCACCCCCGAATGGTAATTAAGTTTTGATGTTTGTCAAAAAGGGGGAGTGATACAATATTGGGGGAGTGTAGTATTCAAAGTAGCAAACAAAAGGAGTATGATATACAGGGGGAGTATACTAAGCAGAGCAAGCAGAGTATCCAAGAGCAGTGAACTGAGCAGTGAACAAGACAGTAAGCAAAGATCAAGAGCAGCACACAGAACATTGATCACCAAGCATATAAATCAGAGTTTTGTACAAGTATATCGATAAGGGGAGTATATCTGGATTTACTATTTCATTGACTATTGTATATACTATCAATATAGTCACATTTTGCAAGTATATAGATTATTGAGTTATAACTTTGAAAGTAGTTTTTGTCAAACATCTCAACTAATGTCAAAAGGGGAGATTGTTACTACTTATCAAGTTGCCATTAGTTTCATGTCAAAGTTATTCTATATACTCTAGTTGGTTACTACTACTGAGATATTCAATTGATATGAATAGTCCAGTCGGTTATTGAAGAAAGTAGTCTCAGAACGTAGTATACACTGAGTTGTCTACCGAGTATCATTCTATGTCTACCGAGCAACAAAAATGACACACCGAGCTGTTATACAGCGAGTGAAACATGTTACCAAATTCATTGAACCTGGACATACATATGAAAATGTGTTACAAGATTGAGGAACATCTAACCATTATCACATTGAAAATTGCACTTAAAGATTGTGTATGATTTTGAGGTCATCTAACCAATGAAATATTTTGCATGGTTATTCATTCGATAAAACATGTTTGTAAGATCGAAGCAATGAAAGGATCATCGTCATAAGAGATCTATTTATACAACATGGATTAAGATCAGAAATATACATGTAGCATGACAGAAAGGAAGATATAGAGATATATGAAGCAAGACATGTGAAAGCACTAAGTGTTATGACTGTTACAAAGACACAGAGGTCACTGAGAAGGATTTCAGAGAACAGTCAAAGAATAGAGTAAACAGAAGGGTTTATTGAGTTACTATATGGGTTACCGAGGTATGCTATAAGCAAGGTAATCTATTTTGAGCACATAGAATCTGCTAGAACATTCCAGATGTAAAGTTGCAAATATTTGTAATGATTTATTGTAATATTTTGAAGTTGTAAGAGAAACCTTTAAGAGGGTAAAAGACTCTAATCAAGTCTATAAATTGTAAAGCCTCTAACCATGTGCAACATTTAGTTTAAGTGTTGTAAAATCCTTTAGCAAGGTAGATCTAATAGATCTTGTTACTCCTAATAGGGTAAGCTATCAGAAATAGCTAAACATGTAGCTCTAACCGAGCACCTTTTATTATTGCAGTAGTGAAGTTGTGGGTGCCATCCCCACCGCAGTTTTTCTCTCTAACCAAGAGTTTCTGCGTAACCAAAATACATGTGTTATGGAGTGAATCATGTATGATTGTTATCTATTTGTTTTAGCTTTATATTATGTTACTGCACTATTCAGTTTATGCATAACAGTAAAGTTATTATTGAAGAAAAGTTTTGAAGTACTGATTCACCCCTCCCCTCTTAGTACATTAGCTTTCCATATTGGGCCTAACAATATAAATTGAGAAATCTTATTAATAGGAGATTAGTTATTAGTGTTTCTATTGTAAGGGTCTAGAAGTCAAAGTGCTTTTACATCAAAGTTTTTAACATAATGAGATATTTACCATAGTTCATTTAATTTTGATTTATTGAGGCTCAAATAGTTGAAATGACAAATAAAAATAATTTTAAGTTGGATACAAGGTGTAGGACAATACCTTGGTTGATGTGGATTCTTAAATGATATTTAATTCATTGATCAAAGATAAATTTTGACCAAACAAAATAAGATAATTATTTACCATTTTTAAATAAGACTGAAATGTAAGATTACTATTATTTGTTCAAATTTGAAAAATATGATGCTTAAATAAAATATTGATCAATCAAATAAAATAATTTAAAGTTTTTTGATAAACATTTATAAATATATCAATTCAAAAACTAAAATCAAATTCAAATTTTTTATTAATACTTTACAAATACCAATACCATACCATTAGTTTATTAAATTAATGATACACTAATTAAAAATCTACTTAGCCCATGGGCTTCATAAGTGGATTTATGAGACCACAATTGATCGACAAACCTGTCTCACACTCCTTTTTTTTTTTTTTTTTTGTTAAACTATTTTAAGATAACCCTAAATGGTGGGAATGATGGCACTGTGCACGTAGTTTTGGTGTCCTTTCTTGTGCAGAGTCATGTCAATGCTTTCATAAATATTTTTATCTCTTCTCTACACTAGGTGTCTTCTATCATTTTCATTAACACATAATGGACTAAGAAACACATGTTTGGATGTGCAAAGCACAAGTCACAAATGCAACACTCCAAACCCAATTTCCAATTTTTGTCATTCATGGGAAGCATACCATTAGAGCATTGGAGAACCAATCTACATCACAATTCTTCAATTTTCTTATCGACGAATTCCTTGCACCTATTCACAATGCAAGTGCTAGTATATAAATATATATTTTCATTATCTAATTCAAGATTTCCATCTACTCTGATGTTTATACGAGACATAAAAATACTAATCTCCTTCAATTTTAGTCAAATTTATTTACCAATATTGAAGTCAAGACATTACCAAACCTGATAATACCATCCATTGTCTCTAGTAAATACGATGCGGAAGATGGGATACGGGGTTTGCCTCTAAATCTGTGGCCTTCTTTAAACCAACTCCAAACTCCTCGCTCATGTCCATCTCTTCACAACTCATCCCATTCGGAAGTATCCAGTCAAAGGAATGGAGGAAAGAAGCCAAAATTAAATGAATAACCACGTCTCTGTCACTGAAGAAAAACTTCTATTCATAAAAATTCAAGCTAATCTCACCAAGTATAATTCATTCCCATAGACAAATATATGTAAAATTTTAACTAAACTTGCACAAGATAATATGATCTAGATGGAAAAGAAACAAAACTTGCAAGTTAATGAAAAGGAGGGAAAACAAGAATAAAAATGAAAAAACATTCATATTATTTAATTAATTAGAAAAAACAAAGCAAGCATCACATTTATTCATAAATCATGGATAAAACAAACTATAATGGCAACTATCTATACAAGCAAGAATAAAGAAAGGTTGCAATGTTTGTTATCCAAAAAATATGTTTAAAACAGATCATTTAAAGTTATCTACATAGATTTCTAGAGTCACTATCACTCTATTTTTATACTTTAGAACTACTTGATTGAGGCTTGGATACAAATGATTCATTCACAAAAATCCACTTTTTAGATGGTCCCAAAGAATCGGTTATTATCAGTCCCAACTGCTCTATTGCTAACCTAGGGTACTAACATAATAGGTTTGGGAGTTCGACATGATCCAATTGATACTGGATGACATTTTAGTGGAAAGAGAGTGAGAAAGATGTACAAAGACAGAGAAAGGACAAAACCAAGGAGTGTTTCATGTGTAAAAATATAGCCATGTCACTATTTCCAAAGGTTAAAGGAACCCACATGATAAGGCCTCCTAGATTGATCTTAACCACAACCACAACCACAAATGAGAAGTTATTCAAAATTATTCAAAAAGTGTCTTGTTATTTTGGCATGATTACTAATGTAAAAGCCTTTTAGGATTCAAAAACTACCAAATGGTAGCAAACATCTAGTCTTTTATTTCTTCCAATTTTTCTCTTATAGTTTCTTTCCCTTGCTTCACTCTTCAAAATATTTACTAAGGCCTACCTTTGTGAACTTTTCACTGTAGAAATATAGTATAGGAAGCGGGGGGAGCATGAAAATGTAATATACACCCTAGTTTGCTACCATTCTTTTTTCCCAAATTTTGCATTGTTTTTACCATAAGCAATTTGACAAACAATTTGGCAACATCCCTCAACAAGTTTTTAATATTTTTTCATTGTTCTTCCCTTGCAGCGAAAAGATATTTGGTTGTTTTGCATACATGAATAGATGATGTTCGTATTGCAATGGCTTTAAGATTACACAAAACCTATACAAAATATTGAAATCATTGCAATAATCCTAATAAATTATATTACACGAATGAGATTGATACAAGAATGGTACTAGTAAATCACTAAGATGGTTAATGAGTTTTTTATCTCATCTATTTTAATAGTAATTAACATTTACTTTTAGAGATTTGTAGCAAACTTAGTAGACTGTATCATGCAATTTTCCTTCCAAACAAAACAACAAATGCATAGCCTCATTTCCTTATTTCCCCTTGTATTTGCAGACTAAAAGATTGTAGCTTACAATATGGGGCAAAGCATTCACAGAAAATACTTCTACTACTACCATACATTGAAGATGAATACACCCTTTTTCTTCTGCTAGACCTTTGCAAGGTTCCTCACCATTGTTTTTTTTTTTTCTCATATGTTTGACAACCTCCATGTTATGACTTGGAGTCTAATTAACACCTCCACACATGAGCAAATATGCAACAACAGGGCATCTCACCAAGGGACGTAGTCCCTCCTGGAAAAAAACCATTACCATGTCTAGATTATTGTAAATAAACACCAATGCCATACCATTTATTTCCCACAAATTGCTCTAAAATTCCAAGCTTGACAAGTATTGATTTTTCTATTTCAACCAGTGAACATGTGGTAGGTGAAATATTGAATGAAAGATGAATGTTATAATTCTCTAAAAGTTGTTTTTGTCTAGCATGAGAATGGAAAGCGTTTTTATGGTGTGAGACATTACATGCCCATGGGAGGTTTCTCCAAAATAATAACCTATCGGCTAATAAAGAAATAATACCAAATGCACACACCCTAATAAATAGTTATATATAATAACAAAATTATTAACAGAAACAAACCAATAAATCTAGTCAAACCTAGTGAACATTTCTACCTGAGAACCAACTTATTACCAAACTCTAAACCGAACATTGGTTTCATTCTCAAAACAAAAAAGGCTAGCCCTCTCAAATAATAAAATAAAAACATGTTTTCTTACTCTTTAACAATGTTGAAAACACATTAAAAGGCACATAATCCCATAATAGAATAGTGGGATCTAAAGCAGTAAATATATAGATTGTGTACTTCCATCTTGGAGGAAAATAATTACATAGCTTTCATAAAGGATGGGGTTGTTGAGTGCCAACAATTCACATGGGTTAAACCCATGAAATAAAATCTACAAGACTCAAGAAAAGCATTTCACACCACCCCACAAAAAAGAGAGAATAAACCATAGGGTTATAGTTTGCTTAATCTCATTAAGGATGTCATATGAATTGCACCTTTATGCACTTAAGAAGACTGCAAATCAAAAGAAACATTAAAATTTGTAGTCTTTCTCTACATCCATTTCCCATGCAAATTTGGCCAGCAAAGATTTATTGAATATCTAGTAGCAAGAAAAAAGAAGAGGAATTAATAACAATCCACCTAGATGGAAACCAAACAAGCATTGTACAATAGCTTCTAAACCTAAAGAAAAAAAATATGAATAAAACAACTACCTTTTCAATGCAAAGGTCATGGCACTTGCACTAGGCAAATGTGATTCTTGGGTCAAAGTAATTTTTCTCACATGTTTCCAATGCCCTAGTCTTAAAATTATCCTTTCTTCGCATTATTAGCTTCGTTTTATCTATTTTAACCTTGTTTTGTTCAACTTTCTTCTGAATTTTGCAAACTGAGAAGGATTAACATTCTCATACCAAATATTCAAGCACACAAAAAATATGAATTCATAAATAAAATCATGATTCCACATAAAGGGAGATACTTTTTAGGATTGAATTTCCTCTTTGGCTTCCCTTCTACATAATTTAGTGGTTGTTTCCCCTTTTTTTCCCTGCTCAAATCTATTTCAAGCTCCTTTACAAGATCCTATTTTCAATAAACTAGAATGTTAAAGATATAAACAAAGAATTTGAACAAACTCTAACACTAAGATCTAAGACTCACTATCTCAAGTCTTTCTATGAAAGTAGACCTAGCTGATCTCAATAAATCCATACATTTTTATAAAAAATAAAAAATTGCAAACCCAATGCAACATCATTGTAGCAGATATAAGCACAACTACTTGTTTAAGAGGTACAATTCAAAAACTTGAAATATATAACATACATTTGAAAAACTTGAAAAATACGTTGTCCATGCCTTTAATATGATGGAATAAAAACATAGAATTACCCTAAGTTCTATCATTTTTCTCGATAATCTATCCATTTGAGCATTGTGTGACTTTGACATGGTTAAAGAGAATTGCAACCTAAAAAAGAACCCAAACAAGAACCCAAGGATTTAAGAACCATTAGATCTAAGGCTTCTCATAAAACAAAACATATATATGTAGTCTAGTGTAAATGTTCAAAGAAACAATCAACAACAAGAATCTAGAAATTGTGAATTGTGAATGTGCACTTGTCTCTTGTTTGACTCTAGGAGCTTTGGGAATGTTAATGTAATTAAATTTAATATTCATGTACATAATTACATCTCATCTATGTGTGCATTGGGGAGAACCATCTTAAGGAATGCAACACATATCGATTTGTCCAATGTGATGGAGGAATTATATGTTCTGAAGACTTTTTCTATGAGGTTAGGCATTATTTTCTTGAGATAAACATTCAGTATATTTGGATCCAACCCATCAAATAAAAAATAGCCATCCTATTTACCTTAAGCATACAAGTACAATTTATAAGAAATATAACAAAATTGGTTTAGCTCATGTATAAGGCATTGTACAATGCAATTTAGCATTTAACTAAAGCATGGATACCATTTCAAAAATTATTGATAGTGATGTAGACTCATTCATCAATATCAACCATATTGAAGTATCAGATAGAATCTTTACCTAGGAAGTCAAGCTGAAAGAAAAGGCCTCATCCATCAAAATCTTTAGAAAAGAAACAATTTGTCTATTTTATTTGTTGATTGTGAGATTAGTGGTAACCAATCTTTAAGCATGAGACATAAAAATTACAGTTATCATGCCAGTTGGAGAAACTTTGGAGGAAGTAATTTCACACTTTCTACTTTAAGTGTACAACAACCAACTTTATCAGCCTCATCATCATCCTATAATTCAATAAAGTAATAGAAATTGTAGTGTCATAGACTATACACCCTTGCTAGTATTGTACAATTTCAAACTTAGTATAGCAGCCACCTTAGTGTGTTTGCATCTTGCATTATTATTTCCCTTTAAGAATTTAATTAATTAATTAAATTAAATCTAAAGTCCTATTTCATCACTTCATACATCATAAAATTGGGCCCTTTACCATAAGTGTGCCCCTTTTTTATTTTATTCCTTCAATAAATCATTTAATCATAAAACCTAATTATGTCTTATTTCAACCTTTAAGGCTTTATTTCACATATCAAAAAACCTCAAAATCAGCTATAACTTTGGGATTTACTCTAATATCATCATATCTAATGACTCTAAAAATTTGGTGAAAAGTTGGTCGGACCGTGGTGGGAATGCACATGGTCCTTAGCTTTTTCCTGAAAATTTGGGAGCACAATTCTATGATATTATTATGCTTAACCCCAAAATATTGGTGGGAAATTCAATTCCTAGGTTCGCCGAAAGGCGGAATTAAATTTAGATCTAGGGTTTCATATAGAAGAGCTCTCTTTCTTCATTTGAAAGCAACAAAGATGGATCTAATCTAAGGGAGTTTTCAACAAAGCAAGCATAAGGAGCCTTCTATGTAGTGAAAGAGAATCCTATGTGGAGTATTCAACAACATTCAACAACATTCATAAAGAATTTTTCAATCATTCAACATCAATTAGGAGCCTTGAAGGCATCGAAGAATAATATGAGATCTAGTGGCAATATCTCTCCCTTGGGGATTGGTATGATTTGATGTTATTTTCATGTCTCTATCTGAGCTTCCTTACATCAATTTGCATATTTACATTTATGCTTTAGATAATTTAGCATATTTGGTTTTAATAATTATTGTTTACATTCACATTTACATTTAGGGTTTACTCTCATGTGTAGGGTAGCTCTAGTTTCTTTCATTTTAGGATCTTGCATACACACAAGGTTCTAAAACACACATTTTCAGTACATTATCGGCTATTTTTGGAGGTGGAAATCACCAAAATAGGGGTTTGACTAAGTAAAAAACCCATATAGCCACCCAAACCTTCCCTTTTCAGTTGCAAGTGTAGAAACAAGCATCTGGATGCAATTTCAGATCTGGAAAAGGCATCAGAACCACTCAGAAGTCTCAAAAGTGTAGAAATATGTCAAGGAAAGGGGTGTGGAGCCCTATTCCTTCCTAGAATAGGGGAGTGGTGCCTTCATCGCTCCATTTTGCAGTCAAATTTAACATGTTGCAGACTCGGGACCTCCTGTTTACAGTGTCTCAGTTATAGCTCTCTGTTAATCAATCAAGGACACTAGTATGGCACATTGGTCCTAGTCATTTTTGTTCAATTTGAAGCATCAGTTACACATCCAAAATCCTCCCCCTTTCATTCTTTCAGTATCTCAGTTTTAGATTTGCAAGTTTGTTCAATTTCAAGTTCATTTGTGCTTCATTCTTTATCTCCTAATCTAGTTGATCATTCAAACCCTAGATTTTCTCATCATTTTCAAGAAGAGGAATAGAAACCCTAAGAGATAATCCTTGGCCCTCTCTTTCTCATTGGAAGTAGCCAAAGTGATCTATCTCCCTAGGTTCTTTCGTATTCCCAATGTGTTGGCAAAAGTGGAATTAGGTCCTAGTCACCTGGTCTAGCTTTTCCCACCACCACATTTTGGTGAACCCGATGTGAATCCAACCTTCTTTAATTTTGATTTATGTACTTAGATATGAGTTTTTTTTCTATTTCAAATTTAAATTTACATTTAGCAGTTTCAATTCCTTGCAAATTTCAAAATTTAGAGGTTAATTTTGTTGAAACCCTAATTTTTCAATTCAAAATTGAACTTGTAGATAGCTTAATTTGGATCATTAATTTTAAATCTGATTTAGGAACACATTTCACTCATAAATTACATATTCTAAATCAACATTTAGAGTGCTTTCATTGGTTAAAATTGAACATTTCCTTCTATTTTGCATATGTTATCATTTGAAAGAGGAAATATTTTGTCATGATGCATTCATTTCCTAGATGTGATAATGGGTTAGCTTCCCTTGTTTCAACATTTCCATCTCTTAAATAACCTCCTCATATCTATGAAAACATTATAGTACCTAAAATATTTGTTACCAATCCCTTCAAAACTCTCCAATGCTCTAAGGATGAAGATTTAAAGAGTGATCTTGACAATTCTCCTAAAATATGTTCTTCTCATCTAGCTATCTTAGAGGAAGAGGATGATATCGTAAACACTTTTATTAATTTTAATTTAACTACTTTACATGATGTCTCTCTAAGTGAAAAGGTATTGATGGATATTGGCATGTTAGTACAACAAGAGGTTAAGAACAGTTCTTCCAAAGATCTCCTTCCTAAGCATGAATCTTTGGAGAAATATTTTCATCTCCTTCCTAAATAATACTCCCATCATGAGGTTAATTTTGTGCTAGAAGATGGTATTGTCCCTACTTTTCCTTGAAATGACATTTCCTTTTTTGATTTCAACAAAATCCCACTAGAGATGAAGCATTAATGAGAAATGCTTTCCCTTCTCCCAAAGTTTGTCTTACCCCTAAAGATTCCTTATAGAAAGAAGATGAAATCATAATAAATTCCCTTAATACTCTCTCTCCTAAATATCCCATTGAAAACATTTTGAGGAAAGCGGATGATTTAAACACATGTAGTGATGCTCTCCTTCATAAGGATGAAGAATTAATGAACAATGTTATCCCTTCTCCTAAAATTGGCAATAGCAATAACGACATCTTTGTGTAGGATATTTCTAATAATTTTTCTAATGACCTCACTATTTGGGATGAACCATTAGAAGAAGGTGTTGATTATTATTTACCCCATGAGAGAACCCTAGCCAAAGGAGATAGAATCATGATTGATGACTCCCTTGATATCATCTTACCTTCCATGAATCTCAATCATTCTCCCTCTAAAAATAAATCATCTCCCTTTCCTCAACTTGGTTTTACTCATAAGGATACCCTAGTTCAATATAAGATTGTTGACATCTCTTTCAAAGATCTCCCTCTCAAAGGTGAGACTTTAAAGAGTAACCTTGATCCTTTTCCTAGAGAGTTTATTCCCCATGTAGATACTTTGGTGATAAAGGATCATATGACCTTTCCTAAAACATCAATGCCTACCCATAGTCTCCCTCCTAAAATTGGTGTTATCCATGATAACATTTTAGTGCAAGAAGAGACTATCAACAATTCTTCCAACAATATTATTCATTCTTCTTCTAAGGACACCTTTGATATTCCTAAACCATCCTCAATAAATTTGATACATGTGAATGAAACACCTAATAAACCCCTCTTCACAGGTCAAGGTGCTTATCCTTCTCAAAATTCCCCATGTAAGCCTATCTTAGTGGTTCAAGGTGACCTTATGCTAATGAATTATTCTTTTTGCACTCCTAAGAAACCTATTATTACTGTGCAAGGAGGTTATCCTACTAAGAGCCCTTATGAGTATGCTAAGAAAATTATTGGAGAGAGTTATCATGTGGTTTCTCATATCTACAACACAAGAACCAATAGTCAACCTAGTCCTCCTCCAGTTATCCCAACTTCATTTCCTCCCTCTCAACCTATTCTTCCACAAGAACCTCGCATATCAAATCTTAGCAAGGAGTATGGTCTCATTGAACAACTTAAGGCCACTCGTGCTAAGATTTCTATTTGGGATTTTGTTCAAACTTCACCTTCTTATCATAGGATGTTACAAGATGCTTTGAAAAGCTTAGATGTCCCACCTGCAGTGACACCTAATAACATGTCCACTTTGATTGATCCTACAAACAAATCCAAAGCTCAAATCATATTCACAGGAGATGAGTTACCTTCTCCTAAAATCCAAAATCAATATGATCCTCTTATAATTGTGGTTAATATCCATGATAGTGCTATAAGGCGAACCCTTGTGGACATTGAATCTTCCCTTAATGTTTGTGGTGTGGAATTATTCAATAAGATTAAAGTGGATAGTGCTCTCATCGAACCTTCTTCTCTCACTATTTTAGGTTTTGATAATGTGGCTAAACAATGTCTAGGTGTCATAACCTTTCCTATTAAGGTAGGTCTCATTGTGTTACCTACACCCATTCATGCTATGCCTGGTAATTTGACATACAAATTTACATTAGGGAGACCTTGGATTCATAGCATGCAAGTTGTCCCCTCAACTTTGCATAGGCAAGTCAAATTTATTTATAACAATACAAAATACACCTTATTAGTTGATACCAAATTTCAAGAACAATTAAAATATGGATCTTCTTGTTCAAATACTTCCCATTCTTCTCCTAATCCCCCTACTTCTTCAAATACATCCATTCCCTTCGATGATGTTGTTCCTTCTAGTACTCCTGATTCTTCTACTCAATCAAAATTTCCTCCCAAGGATCTCTTTTCTCCCGAAGAAGTTATCACAAATGATGATTGGGGATCTCTAGACTTTACCCCTACTTTTATAGGAGAATATAGGGTACCTTGTAATGAATCTAAGACTCAGAAGGAGAAATCTAAGGAGGAACCTAAAGAGAAACCTACTTTGTCGAAACAACTAAGTAACCATTTTGTGGTTGTTTCTAATTCAAATGATTCTTCAAATCCTTCCTCTAATTCGTATAGCACTAAGACCTATGAGGCATCACAATCTTTTAATTCGGCATCCCTTTATGGTCCTAGTTTTCACATTTTAGCTAAGAGTGGCTATGATGGAAATGGTTGTGGTGCAAATGAACAAGGAATTAAAGTTCCTTCAGAACATGATACACATGGAGCTTCATTTGGACTTGGATATAATCCTTCTAAGCCCACCAAAGCATCTAAAAGACTATCTCTCAATGTGAATGCTATAATTCATAGTGATGATGACCTCACCTCAATTAAATCATCTTTTACTTATTTCAACACTCATCCCCCTCATAAGGAAATCTTGGTGATGAACAAATCTCTTTATGAATCTCCTTAGGAGATTTATAATCCCACTTATGAGGCTTTATTTTCTACTCATTTTAAAATCCCTTCTTCTAGGAATAAGGCTCTGATGAGCTACACTTATCCCTTTCCCAAGATTTCTTGTGTGCAAGAAAAGTATGTCTTAGTGGACTATTCTTTTCCTATAAACTTCTCTCTCTCTAAAGACCCTTTAAGCTTCATCATCTTATACATGTTTTTAATGTCACTTATAGTAGAGCATTTAACATGTCATATTCAAATACCTCATTCAATATATCATGTATTTAAATAACATTAATGGTTATTATGTTTCTCATCATTGTGTGACATTGGTAGCTCACTTACTGGGGGCTCATTGTCATTCATGATGGTACAATTTTATGTGAAATCATACTTTTGGAAGCAACATAATAGCCTATTTCTATCTCATCTCTTCTCCCTATATATGGGGGGCAAGAGTGATTTCAAACATCTCTCCTTATGATTAAAAATTTCCCCTTTGTGAAGTAGTGTCTTCTATAAGGATTTCTTATTGATTAGGTGTATTCATATTTGAATTCCTTCTCTCATATTGGAACAAGCATCCCTAATGGGGAGCTTAAGTACATATCCTTAATTGGGACCTCCTCCTTTGGTGTTTGAATTCTTTGATCATTCTTCAATTTATTTTCTTCATTGAGTAGTATCTTTTAAAATAAAACCCTTCTATTTTTTGCACGTGCATATCCCTGATGAGGATCTCTTTCCTTATTTTAGAAGAGTGCTTTTATAAATAATCTCTCTTTGATGTCATCTCAATCCTCTTCTCCTTTCAAATATCTTGCATTCATTCATTATAGAAGATGTTATATTTATCTAAGACAACTCCTCTTGAAGGTAGATGTCTTTTTAAAACAGATCTCCTCTCCTCCAAGGATATCACATACACTTATATAGCAAGATATCTCTTTTGAACTATCTTATCCTTTCTTTAAGAGCATTCCCTCTCTTTCTTGGATGTATGATATTGTTGCATGATGGATATCTTATTGGTGTCGAAGGTAGGCATCCTTGTTCTACTTTCACACACATGCATGAGGTTGAGTGGAACTAACGGTGTTCTCACTCTCTTCCTTTAAATGGATCACCCAGACAAACTCTGGGGGCTAGTTTTCCATGTCCTTTTCTCCATGGATCACCTAGTTTTAGGGGCGAGATGTCCATGGTTCCTTTTCTTCTTCCTTATCTTTGCATTTGTTTCCATTTAAATCTTTCATCTTGTGTTAGAGAGCTCTCAAATCCTCACACACTTTGTTGTGTTGGAATTGAGGCTTAGTTCTCTTTCTTAAGAAATGATTCTCCATTAGTTTTTGATCTTGTATCAAATCTTCTTATGAGCATTTGTCATCAATATTTTTTCACAATTCGATGTGGTAAACGTGATACCCTATTTCAACTCACTAAATTTAGAAAGTCAAAACAGGGGGGGGCATATAGCTACCCTCAAATTTTCATCACCTTCCTTAGTAATCATTCAGGTGATTTTGTGATTTTATCTAACATGTGTTTTTGTAGGGTGCGGATCCTAACTATGCACTACAAATATCACTGAGGGCTTCATCTGACAATTTGTGGATATATCCTTTTTCATGAATGTTTACTTTTCTATACTTTATCTTGCATATGCACGTAGTGTCATATGATCACTAAAGTGGGGGCTAAATGTAGTGTCGTAAATTATACACCCTTGCTAGTGGCATACAATTTCACACTTAGTTTAGCACCTGCCTTAGTGTACTTGCATCTTGCATTATTATTTCCCTTTAAGAATTTAATTAATTAATTTAATTAAATCTAAAGTCATATTTCATCACTTCATATATCATAAAACTGGGCCCTTTACCCTAAGTGTGCCCCTTTTTGTTTTATTCCTTCAATAAATCATTTAATCATAAACCCTAATTATGTCCTATTTCAACCTTTAAGGCCCGATTTTGCATATCAAAACACCTCAAAATCAATTGTAACTTTGGGATTCTCTCTAATATCATCATATCTAATGGACCTAAATATTTGGTGAAAAGTTGATCAGACCATGGCGGGAATGCACATGGTCCTCATCTTTTTTCCCAAAATTTTGGGAGTGCAATTCTATGATATTATAATGCTTAAACCCAAAATATTGGTGGGAAATTCAATTCCTTGGTCAGCCTAAAGGAAAAATTAACTCAAAATTAAGATCTAGGGTTTCATATATAAGATCTCTCTTTCTTCATTAAAAGACAATGAAGATGGATCTAATCCAAGGGATTTTTCAGCAAAGCAAGCATAAGGAGCCTTCTATGTAGTGAAAGAGAAGCTTATGTGGAGTCTTCAACAACATTCAACAATATTAATCAAGAATTTCTAAAGCATTCATCATCAATTAGGAGCCTTGAAGACATTGAAGAATAATAGGAGATCTAGTGACAATATCTCTCCCTTGGGGATTGGTATGATTTCATGTTATTTTCATGTCTTTGTATGAGATTCCTTACATCAATTTCCATTCATTCTTTAGGTCATTTAGCATATTTGGTGTGCAGCATTGTTATTTACAAGCACATTTATATTTAGGGTTTATTCTCATGCGTAGGGTGTCTCTAGTTTCTTTCATTTTAGGATCTTGCATATACACAAGATTATAGCACACACATTTTCAGTACATTATTAGCTATTTATGGAGGTGGAAATCATCAACACGGGGGTTTGACTAAGGTAAAACCCCATATAGCCACGCAAACCTTCCTTTTTTAGTTGCAGGTGCAGAAACAGGCATTCAAAGGCAATTTCAGCTCTGGAAAAGGCATCATAACCACTCAGAAGTCTCAGAAGTGCATAAATCTATCAAGGACAGGATCATGGTGCCCTGGTCCCTCCATTTTGCATTCAAATTTGACAGGTTGTAGACTCAGGACCTCCAGTTTGTAGTGTCTCAGTTACAACTTTTTGTCAATCAATTAGGGACAATGGCATGGCACCCTAGTCCTAATCAGTTTTGTTCAATTTGAAACATCGGGTACACATGCAAAATCCTCCCCCTTTCATTCTTTCAATATCTTAGTTTCAAATCTGCAAGTTTGTTCAATTTCAAGTTCATTTGTGCTTCATTCTTTATCTCCTAATCTAGTTGATCATTCAAACCCTAGTTTTTCTCATCATTTGCAACAAGTGGAATAGAAACCCTAAGAGATAATCCTTGGCTCTCTCTTTCTCACAAGAAGTAGCCAAAGTGATCTATCTCCCTAGGATCTTTCGTATTCCCAATGTGTTGGTAAAAGTAGGATTAAGTCCTAGTCACCCGGTCTACTTTTCCCGCCACCACATAAATGTTATTCCAAAATAGTTAAATTAATAAGAGAGAACATCTACCTTTCACTTCTTACACAAAATTTCATAATACTAGATCAATAATTAATTTATATATCTAATTATTTTTCATTCACTAAATCTGACAATAGATTGCTTATAGGCATACAAGTTCACTTTCTCAATTTTATGGATTGATGACCTATTCTAGTATCTACATGCCAAAAAAATTCACAAAAAAGGAAGAAAAGGCCTAAAAATAAAACAATGAAGAGTTGATATTCTTAGATCTGGGAATGCTTGTATGCAAAAATTTCTTCAATTGGCTAATTTTTACTATGTTTACTAATTGAAAAATTGTCCAATGATTAGCCAACTCTATAAATGAAATACAAAATTCAGTTCAAAAAAATTAAAATAACAAGTGGAAGAAAGAACAAGGAATAGTCTAAAGTTGTTCACATGGGGTAGTGAAATAAAAAATAGTGTATTCATAGAAAGAGATAGACAACCCCAATAATTATTTATCTATACATCATAAGTCAAATGAAACAATGACACATTTTCTATAGATTAGCACACATAAATAATTGCTAAAAATTAATAACACTCTAAAAACACACACGATACTTGTTTGGAATAGAATTCAATACATGTTTGGACCAATTTACAAATAGAGAAAAAAATGTAGCTAACTACATTAAATTAAATTCCAATGATGCAACAACAACATTTCTTAAATGTTATTGAAAGAATACACAACAATATCAATTCAAAAATGTTCATGTATACACAAATCTATTGTACAAACTAAGCATCCTCTATTAGATCGCCTTTTGATTTTCAGTCCTTAAAGCAAGCCTTTCAATAAGATAAGTGGCAAAAAAAATTTGTTTCTTAGTTATATTTTGTGATTTGAAGTGTTTTGCGTATGAATCTCGAATATTATCAATGTAATCTTCCATGAAAACAAAAAAAAATTCTTTACATCACAAAATTTATTGGATACAAACCAACTGATGTCAATTTAATTATTCCATAAACGGTGACCAAAATTCAGCAAGCACGAGAGAAAAAAATTACCTTAAGCATTCTTGCCTTCTCATACTTCTCTATGTCACTCTGAACTTTTAGAGAATTACTGGCATCCAAAAATACATAGTTGAATTCCTTGAGATTGATTAAGTTATACCAAAAAGCCAACCATGTGACAGTTTTATCATTCTTGACCTCCTTCCACCTATAAGGAGGAAATAGCCCAAAAAACATACTTAGAACCAAGAAAAAAAATTTGCATGTTTAGTAGTGAACACCAAAACTAGATATCACTGATAATGGCAATTAGCAATAGACAACACATATTGTATGACTTGTAGCTTGGAATTGGACATTCTGGAATGGAGATATCCTTCCCAATGTTAATAGTAATATCCTCTGGATTAATATACTTCTTCAATTTACCCATCTATGAATAGGTACAATTTTTTTTTATTATTGTAGTACTAACAAAATATTCAGAAAGAAATGATAACCACGAGTAAAAAATTCCAGCCCTAAAAAGCCAAAAAAATTTAAACTTTTAGCATATCAATTTCTTGAAGTAGATAAAAATCAAACCTTTGCATGCTCTCCCCAATCATGGAACAACTCAAAGGGTTGAACTTTGAAATTGCCAACCTGCAGCAATGCAAATGATAAATCTTTGTCACCAGAAAGGCAAATGAAAAGGAAGATAAAAATAAGGTTATGTAATATTCTAATTATCACCAATAAAAATGAATTGTAGACCTTTTGTTTCACTCCATCCATAATAGACCACGTGTATTTTTCCTCTTCTTTTATCTTTTCTTCTTTCAATTTCTTTGTTTTCTGCATTGACACCACAATTTAATGAATATATGTTCAATATTTAAAACATAACAACATAACAACAAATTGTGTCAGTTTCTAATTGATAAGGTGTAGCTGAGTTGTATATAAATTCTTCCACATGATACAGAGTGCTAATAGAAATTACATTTAAATCCATAAATAATCCTCCTGTAACAATAACAATAAGTGGAGAATATATTAGAACTATACACTATATTTACACAAACTTGCAATCCAAACCAATGGATTGGACAAATAAAAATATTAAATATAAATAGTATTTTTTTCCTTCAAATCTACATCAAGTTGTGATAAAATCCATAAATATCTTCCTACCTTAACTGACATGGAATAGATGAGGATTTTAGAAGACATGGAGCTTTTTTTTTTCTCTCTTATTTTGTTGATATGCCATGCATTCTACAATAAATTTTCAAACATCGACTTTCAGCCCCTCCAAAAAGAAATCTTGCTTGATTCTATGATCTAGAGTGCCTACCTACCTATTGGAGATCCATGTAGTTCCATCAATACCTTAAAATTAAGCTACACAAATTGATTGAATAAGGTAGCGATATGAAATGGTTAGGTAGCTCATGGTTACTATAAAATGTGTTGAAAAAGGCAATAACATGAAAAACAAAGAACCAACACCAAGACGATAAAGAGAATAAGCACAACAATAATAAGTAAAGTAGCAATTACATAACTAGCAATATTATCATCTCAATCCCTTTACCTATCTATCTATCTATTGCCTAAAATGAGATGCATAGATATGGTTGTACAATGAGTTAGCTTCGATCAGATCAGCTTGAATTTTATTCACGGACTGGGACTGATAGACTCGGAGTCAAAATAGGTGTGCTAAACAATATTAAACTAGCACATCTCTCTCTCTCTCTCTCTCTCTCTCTCTCTCTCTCTCTCTCTCTCTCTCTCTCTCTCTCTCTCTCTCTCTCTCTCTCTCTCTCTCTCTCACACACACACACACACAACCCATATCCTCTCTCCCTCAATCTATCTCTCTCCCTTTGTTCCCCCTCTTCTCTCGGTCCCTTTACCTATCTATCTCCTTCTTTCCCTTTCTACGTATCTTTCTTCATTTCTCTCCCTCCCCATCCCCCTATTCATCTCTCTATCTCTACCACCTCTCCCTTTCTCTTCTCATAGATCTATGTCTCTCCCTCTTTCTCTTCTCCTCTCTATCCACCCCCCCTCTCTCTCTCTCTCTCTCTCCCTCTCTCTCTCTCTCTCTATATATATATATCTTTATATCTCTATCTTTCTATTACTCTATCCCAACATTTAAATTTCTCTCTCTTCCTCTGTACCTCTCTACCTTTGCCTTTGTATCTCCCTATCTCTCTCTAACTTTATCTCTCCTTCTACCTCTCTATATCTATTTATTTCTCTCCCTCTTCCAATCTGGCTCTATTTTCATCTCTACCTCTTTTTTCCTCTCTCTAGATGTGACTCTCTCTTCCTCTTCCAAAACCACTACATCTATATCTATTTGTCTCTCTATCTTTGTCTTTCCATATTTCTTCTTCCATATCTCCCCGTATCTCTATCTCATTATCTCTTCATATCTATCTACGTTTATATCTATCTACCTATTGAAGTCATGTACATCACAATTTGTGATAAAAAAAATAGATTTAATTTTCCCCTAATTAACTTTCGATGCCTCTTTAATGTACCCATTGCACACCAAAATGCGATTGCTAGTTTACTATTTCTATAGTAGTAAAATAAAATATAAGACTACACTGGACATTCAACTTTCGAAAAGTACAATATTAATAATAGATTACATTTTCTAATCCAAGATTCACATGATTGGATGATCGCATCCATATAAACCAAAACAACCCTAATTTTGTTCAATTTGAATCAACTATTGAAAATAACAAAAAGTTACATAATCTGATATTGTCATTCATGACGATCTTAATAGATTTATTTTTTCTATTATAAAAAGTAGATCTCTTATACATTTTTCCACATATAACAAATATTGTTTAGCACACCTATTTTGACTCCGAGTCTATTAGTCCCAGTCTGTGAATAAAATTCAAGTTGATCTTATTGAATCTAACTCATCGTACAACCATATCTATGCATCTCATTAAAAAAAAGAGTTGAGAGAGAGTTCTGACTTCTCTTTCTTCCTACCCACAAGAGTTCTCCATACAAGAATAAAAACAATGATCCAGCATAAGTAGTTCAGAATACCAAGAAAGTAGTGGAATATTCATATAAACTATAAACAGCGAAATCCTTACTTTGTGTCTCGATTTACTGATTCAATAGCTAAGATAACATGATAGTAGATATCATGTAGGAGACGGGGTATGGGAATCGCCTGTAAAATTGTAGCCTTCTTTAAAGCAAGTCCAAACTCATTGCTCATGTCCATCTCTTCACAACTCATCTCATCCGGAACTATCCATTCAAACGAATGGAGTAAAGAAGCCAAAACCAAATGAATCATACGGCTCACCAATGGAAGCCCCAGAAAAATTCTTCTCCCTGCTCCAAATGGAATGAGCTCAAATTTTTGTCCATTGTATTCTATCTTCTTACTCTCTCCAGATTGAAGAGTCCCTCCCAATGGCCCACACGTTCACCATCACCTCGTTGTATTTGGGTATCACAAATCCATCGATCTCAAAGGAGCTTTTGGCTTTGCGGGGTAACAGCAGAGGACTCGCCAAATGCAATCAGAATACTTCATTCGGATCTAAGTCGGATTATTCAACTCTTTGCTTGCAATCAATGATTTCATCCAGTTCTGCTCGGACTTTGCTTAATTTCTTTGGATTGCGAATGAATTCTACCATGACCCATTCTATTGTTGTAGTTGACGTTTTAGTACCTACAAGAAATAATTCCTGAAACTAGAGAGCACAATTACAGATCGAGAAAATATCAGAGACTTATAAACTAGTAATTTTTTAAAATTCTTTTCAGTTCTACTTATAGCTATTGGCTCGAATACCAGGTAAAGTGAAATCTTTGTTGAGAAACATGTGTCTCAACCTTGCAGTCTTTTTCTGGAAAATTCCAGAATTTGTTTGAGGTAGTTTTCCACATGTTTATGCATTGGAAAATGGTTAGTGAGTTGTTAAAAATGAGTCTTGTCCATAGTAGAATATAGGTGGGCCATTTTTAGAGCCTTAATGACTCATTTTGTGACTTTTAAGAGGGTCTAAGCTAGGGGACAAAATTATGGACGGGATTACTATTTTAACCTGGTTGTTTTTCCATTTTGGAAATGTAAATGTCAAAAATGGGCACCATGTGGCATGGTGGTTAAGCCCATGGTTTTGTAAAACCACAAGTGGTTTCTAGGTTGTAAAATCACTATAAAAGGAGGGCTTGGGGAGGAGTTTGATGATTGAGTTTTTTGCAAGACTAGATGCTAGAAGGAGTCTCTCTGAGTTCGAGTTGTGGTGATGCACTCCTGTAAGAACTTGCATTGCAAGTGTATTGAAATCAGCTTGATTTGATAATACATTGTGCGAGTTTTGGAGGGTGGGGTTTTTTTCCTAGAAGGGTTTCCCCATGGTAAACACTGTGTTATGTGTTCATTGCTATTTTGTTTATGCTTTATTGTGCATTTCTTGATATCTTAGTAATATTTAAGTTGAAAGTTGCATAACCATCCCCTCAAGATTAGTGTAGGAAGCGTTTCCACACACCTTTGCTTCCTTACAATCTTCACTTCTGAAACCCAACGGAACATCTAGAACTCAGAGTGGTTATGCTCAATGCTTTGGCTTGTGGTGTCGAGCCTTTGCTGTATGAATCCATTGAAAAACTCATACATGGCCTTCAAATGCATGGTCATCTCCCGGGACATGCCCTACGGGTCAAGGAACCGAAGAAACGGAAAAAGGTCGACCAAATTGGGTATTTCCCATACATTATCTTTGAGCTCCACAGAAGTTGGATTATGCGGATCGAAGACGCTTGTGCTGAAGATCATGTTGTCTAACAAATTTAGAGACGTACAGAAAACTATATGCGCGATATCCACAACTTTCCCCGTGTCCTTGAAAATGATTCGAGTCATCTGAAATACTTGATCTCTTCTGAGGTGTTGTAGAGCTTCAAGTCTTTTGGTGCTAAAAAGCTCAACAATTGAAATTCATCAGAGATTGTACCAGTAAGGACCATATTCACCCCAAGCTAGAGAGGACTTATGATGGGAAAGTGACTTGGCTGCTTCAATTACCGTTCGCCCAGTAAGGAGGTGGTCGTTTGTTTTGAGGAGGTCTTTGGCCATGGTAGGAGAGGAGGCGCGATCTGAATTATTTTGTCAATTCAAAGGATGATACCCAAAGTAGAATTTGTGGTATTGTAAACACATAACAAATCATATAAAATTTCATTTCATTGAAAATATGTAAGAACCATACAATTTTTGGCAAACTCTATGAAAGAGAGTTGTGTGCCCTTGAATCTATCCCATTTGGGCCAACTTTGTAAAAGAGAGTTGTATGTCTGAGCCTGTACAATTTAGGCAATCTTGTGAAGGAGCGTATGCCTATAACTCTGTAACTCCATCTCTCCAACTCCTTGCAATTGGATTTGAATTGGACTTATTTATAAGCTTTCAAAGAAGCTGAACAACCACCACATTTATGTCCTCATCGGAAGTCGAAAAGACAATCCCATATTGAAAGGTTATTACATTTATATGAGGACAAAAATTAATTAAAGATTAAAATATTTAATACTCTGATTTATTTATGATCATTTTCCTAGCTGAAAGAGGTTTCCTAGTAGGAGGTCCAAGAGGAAGAGGAAGAGAAGGCCTTCTCCTACTACTCTCCCTTCTTCGTAGAAAGAGGAATAATATGAGTGAAGCGGTAGTGAGGAGAAGAGAGGACCATGGAAGCGATGAAATGTCCATACCAACTGTAAACAAGGAGATGCTTCTTTTGTTTGGCTTTTTGGTATACACTATTTTATCAATGTAATGTCACAGTTATCTAGAACAAACCATTCTTTCCAGATTTTATTAAGGATTCATTAATTATGAAATTAACCAATAAAATAATAGATAACAGTCACAAAAATTTATGTAATGCTAAGTATTGGATATCTATGTCAATTTTCAGTAAACTTTTAAGTCTTTTATTTTGAAAACATTCACACCATAGTTCAAATTGGGTAACATCTATAAATGCATATCTATCTCATATTTCATTTAACTTTAGGTCTTTTAATTGGATAAGAATAACATGAAAAATTTCAAACGGGGCAATATTTTGGAACAAAACACAATAACATAATTACAAAAAGTCAATTACACATTGAGAATGGATACAATGGATAGCAAGGAAACTCTCATGAGAGAAATACTCAACTTGGAAAAATATTTACACTAATTGTATTATTTAGAAGGTGAAACATTACAATGTGCTTATAGAGTCTCCATGAAATACTTCTTCAACACCAAGCTCATCTAGTACACTCTTCATGTATCTGAGCATAATGAATAATTATGCAACTAGACATCACATGCTATAATTCACCTATGCACTCTTTAGGGGACCTCAATACAAGTGATAGCCAAATTTAATCACTAAACATGTGCTTGTTTTTACAAAACCAAACTCACATAAATATAACTCACATAATTTTCTTTTTGATATTAAATTTTTATCAAAATTAATTTTGATTTCAAAGTGCAACCCTATATAAGTATCTAACCAATGTCCAAAATATTTTACAAGTGGACCCAAATTAATATTCAATATGACTAAACATATCCCAAGAATGCATCACAAATAAATATTTATTTTACGTAATTAATATAATTATTTCTTGTGCGAAGTGTACAACACATTTTCCAAACACACATGCTAAAATTGGTGTTTAGCTATCTCAAGGTGGAAGGATGAAAGGGACCAATTAGCTAAATTATTAAATAATAGGTTTGTGACCTCTAGATCACTCTATGAGTATAGACTTGTCTTGAGATAAGATAATGGTCAAATGGAGGTGGTTAATGACTAGATAGATACAATTGCATGGACCTGTGCAATAAGTAGATGTATTCAAAGAATGTGTGTTTGTATGCTAAATTATTTTAAATAGTAAAAAAAAAAATCCTATGCAAGGTGTACAACACATGTTTTCCTAACATGTGTTTTGATCAACACAATCTCTTTGACCATAGCATCAAATTATGCCAAATGTGTGTTTAGTTGGCTCAAGCTAGAAGTGTGAAGGGGACCAATTAGCTAAATTAGAAAATAACAAGTTTGCAACCCCGAGATCACCCTATGGGTATAGACTTATCTTGGGATGGGATAATGATCAAATGTAGGTGGTAATCACTCGATAGAGACAAGTGCATGAACATGTGCGATAAGTAGATGGATTAAGTGAATGTATAATTGTGTGTATGGATGAATAGATTAGAGTTATGTTTATAGGGATACATGTGTTATATATGGATAAAAGGCTAAGGGGATAAGTCCAACATCATATAAGATTATACCATATGTCACTTTATATATTTATCTGCACAACGTAGTCTTGTATTATGTTAAAACATCATAAATCCAACTCTAATGCATTTGACAAAGAAAATAAAAGTCACATCAAAGTCATGTAGAACTCGTAAATTCTACTCATGTTTCCTAAAACCACTTGTTGAATGCCTTTTGGTAATGCCATGACCATACTATAATTTGAATAAATGATATATAAATTGAGATATCTTATTAATAGGAAATTAGTTATTAGCATCTCTATTGTAAGGGTCTTGAAGTCAAAGTTCTTTTACATCAAATTTTTTAACATAATAAAATATTTACCATAGCTCATTTAAGTTTCATTTATTGACGCTCAAAAAGTTGAAATGACAAATAAAAATAATTTTGAGTTGGATACAAGGTGTAGGACAATACCTTGGTTGATGTGTATTCTTAAATGATATTTAATTCAATGATCAAAGATAAATTTTGACCAAACAAAATAAGATAATTATTTACCATTTTTAAATAAGACTGAAATGTAGGATTACTATTATTTGTTCAAATTTGAAAAATATGATACTTAAATAAAATATTGATCAATCAAATAAAATAATTTAAATTTTTTTGATAAGAATTTATAAATATATCAATTCAAAAACTAAAATCAAAATAATTTTTTTTATTAATACTTTACAAATACCAATACCATACCATTAGTTTATTAAGTGAATACTACACTAACTAAAAATCTACTTATCTCATAGGCTTCATAAGTGGATTTGCGAGTCCACAATTGATCGACAAACCTGTCTCACACTCCTTTTTTTTCGTTAAACTATTTTTAGATCACCGATTATCGAAAATAAAACTGATGATGTAGGTATTCATTACCCACTTGAGGATAACCCTAAATGGTGGGAATGATGGCACTGTGCACGCATTTTTGGTGCCCTTTCTTATGCAAAGTCACATTAGCGCTTTCATACATGTTTTTTATCTCTTCTCTGCACTGGGTATCTTCTATCACTTTCATTAACACATAATAGATTAAGAAAAACATGTTTGGATGTGCAAAGCACAAGTCGCAACTACAACACTCCAAACCCAATTTCCAATTTTCATCATTCATGGGAAGCATACCATTAGAGCATTGGAGAACCGATCCACATCACAATTATTTGATTTTCTTATTGACAAATTCCTTGCACTTGTTCACGATGCAAGTGCTAGTATATAAATATATATTTTTATTATCTAATTCAAGATTTCTAAATACTTTGATGTTTATATGAGACATCAAAATATTAATGTCCTTCAATTTTAGTCAAACTCATTTATCGATATTGAAGCCGAGACATTACCGAATCTGATAATACCATCCATTGTCATTAGTGAGTATGATGTAGAAGATGAGATACGGGGATTGCCTCTAAACCTGTGGCCTTCTTTAAACCAACTCCAAACTCCTCGCTCATGTCCATCTCTTCACAACTCATCCCATTCGAAAGTATCCAGTCAAAGGAACGGAGGAAACAAGCCAAAATTAAATGAATAACTAGGTCTCTATTACTGAATAACAACTTCTATTAATAAAAATTCAAGTTGACCTCACCAAGTATAATTCATTCCCATGGCCAAATCTATGTAAAATTTTAACTAAACTTGCACAAGATAATATGATCTAGATGGAAAAGAAACATAACTTGCAAGATAAAGAAAAGGAGGGAACACAAGAATAAAATTGAAAAAAAATTGATATTTTTTAATTAATTTAAAAAAACAAAGCAAACATCACATTTATTCATAAATCATGGATAAAAAAGACTGTAATTGCAACTATCTAAAAAAGCAAGAATAAATAAAGGTTGCAATGTTTGCTATCCAAAAAATACGTTCAAAATAGATCGTTAAAGTTATCTACACAGATTTCTAGAGTAACTATCACTCTATTTTTACACTTTAGAACTATCTCATTGAGACTTGGATACAAATGATTCATTCAAAAAACTCCATTTGTTAGATGGTCCCCAAGGTTCGGTTATTATCAGTCCCAACTGCTCTGTTGCTAACCAAGGGTACTGACATAATGGTTTTGGGAGTTGGACATGATTCAATTGATACTTGATGACATTTTAGTGGAAAGGGAGTGAGAAATATGTACAAAGATAGAGAAAGGACAGAACCAAGGAGTGTTTCATGTGTAAAAATATAGTCATGTCACTATTTCCAAAGGTTAAAGGAACCCACATGATAAGGCTTCCTAGATTGATCTTAACCACAAACACAACCACAAAAGAGAAGTTATTCAAAATTCTTCAAAATGTGTCTTGTTATTTTGGCATGATTACTAATGTAAAAGGCTTTTAGGATTCAAAAACTACCAAATGGTAGCATACATCTAGTCTTTTATTTCTTCCAATTTTTCTCTTATAGTTTATTTCCCTTGCTTCACTCTTCCAAATATTTATTAAGGCCTACCTTTGTGAACTTTTCACTGTAGAAATATACAATAGGAGGCAAAGGGAGCATGATAATGTAATATACACCCCGGTTTGCTACCAATCTTTTTTCTGAAATTTTGCATTGTTTTTACCATAGGCAATTTGACAAACAATTTAGTAACATCCCTCAACAAGTTTCTAATATTTTTTCACTATTCTTCTCTTGTAGAGAAAATATATTTGGTTGTTTTGCATGCATGAACTGATGATGTTCATATTTCAATGGCTTTAAGATTACAAAAAACTTGCACAAAACATTCAAATCATTGCAATAATCATATTAAATGACATTACAAGGGTGAGATTGATACAAGAATAACTCTAGGAAATCACTAAGACGGTTAATGAGTTTTTTATCTCATCTCTTTTAATAGTAATTAACATTTAATTTTATAGATTTGTAGCAAACTTACTAGACTGCATCATGCAGTTTTCCTTCCAAACTTAACAACAAATAGGTAGCCTCATTTGCTTATTTCCCCTTGCATTTTCTAACTAAAATATTGTAGCTTACAATATGGGGCAGAGCATTCACAGAAAATACTTCTACTACTACCATACATTGAAGATAAATACACCCTTTTTCCTGTGCCAGACCTTTGCAAGGTTCCACGCCATTGTTTTTTTTATTCTCACATGTTCGACAACCTCCATGTTATGACTTGGATTCTAATTAACCCCTTTACACAGGAGCAAATATGCAACAACATGGCATCTCACCAAGGGACATAGTCCCTCCTAGAAAAAAACCATTATCATGACTATATTATTGCAAATACACTCCATGCCATACCATTTATTTCCCACAAATTGCTCTAAAATTCCAAGCTTGGTAAGTATTGATTTTTCTATTTCAACCAATGAACATGTGGTAGGTGAAATATTGAATGCAAGATGAATGTTATAATTATCTAAATGTTTTTTCTCTAGCGTGAGAATGGAAAGTGTTTTTTATGGTGTGAGACATTACATGCCCATGGGAGGTTTCTCCCAAATAATAAACTATCGTCTAATAAAGAGATAATACCAAATGCACACACCCTAATAAAAAGTTATATATAACAATAAAATTATTAACACAAACAAACCAATAAATCTAGTCAAACCTAAGTGAACATTTCTACTTGAGAACCAACTTATTACCTAACTCTAAACAAAACATTGGTTTCATTCTCACAACAGAAAAGGCTAGCACTTTCAAATAATAAAATAAAAACATGTTTTCCTTCTCTTTAACAATGTTGAAAATGCACAAAAAGGAACATAAGCCCATAATAGAATAGTGGGATCTAAAGTAGTAAATATATAGATCATGTACTTCCATCTTGGAGGAAAAGAATTGCATACTTTCGTAAAGGATGGGGTTGTTGAGTGCCAACACTTCACATGGGCTAAAGCCATGAAATAAAATCTGCAAGACTCAAGAAAAGCATTTCACACCACCCCCCAAAAAAGAGAGAATAAACCACAGGGATATAATTTGCTTAATCTCATTAAGGATGTCATATGAATTACACCTTTATGCACTTAACAAGACTACAAATCAAAAGAAACATCAAAATTTGCAGTCTTTCTCTACGTTCATTGCCCATGCAAATTTGACTAGTAGAGATTTCCTGAATATCTAGTAGAAAGAAAAAAGAAGAGAATTAATAACAATCCACCTAGATGGAAACCAAACAAACATTATACAAAACTTCTAAATCTAAAGAACAAAAATATGAATAAAACAACTACCTTTTCAATGCAAAGGTCATGGCGCTTGCACTAGGCAATTGTGATTCTTGGGTCCAAGTAATTTTTCTCACATGTTTCCAATGCCAAAGTCTTAAAATTATCCTTTCTTCTCATTATTAGCTTCGTTTTATCTATTTTAACCTTGGTTTGTTCAATTTTCTTTTGAATTTTACAACATGAGAAGGATTAACATTCTCATACCAATTATTCAAGCACACAACAAATAGGAATTCATAAATAAAATCATGATTCCACATAAAGGGAGATACTTTTTAGGATTGAATTTCCTCTTTGGCTTCCATTCTACATAATTTAGTGGTTGTTTCCCCCTTTTTTGCGTTGTTCAAATCTATTTCAAGCTCCTTTACAAGTTCCTATTTTCAATAAACTATAATGTTAAAGATCTAAACAAATAATTTGAACAAACTCTAACACTAAGATCTAAGACTCACTATCTCAAGTCTTTCTATGAAAGTAGACCTGGCCAATCTCAATAAATCTATACATTTTTATAAAACAATAAAAAATTGCAAACTCAATGCATCATCATTGTGGTAGTTATAAGCAAAACTACTTGTTTAAGAGGTACAATTCTAAAACTTAAAAAATATAATTTGTCAATAGATACATACATTTTTAATACAAGAATAAAAAAGTGCAAACTCCATTCAACTTCATTGTGGCAACTATAAGCACATCTTCTTGTTTAAGAGATATTGTTTTAAAAGATCAAATATATAACATACATTTCAAAAACTTGAAAAATACATTGTGTGTGCCTTTAATATGATGCAATAAAAATAGAGACATACCCCAAGTTCTGTCATTTTTCTCGATAATCTATCCATTTGAGCATTGTGTGACTTTGACATGGTTACAGAGAATTGCCACCTAAACAAGAACTCAAACATTTAAGAACCATTAGATCTCAGGGTTCTCATAAAACAAAACATATATACGTAGTCTAGTTTAAATGTTCAAAGAAACAATCAACAACAAGAATCTAGAAATTACGAAATGTGAATGTGCACTTGTCTCTTTGTTTGCTTGTTGATATGCAACAATCTTTTCTATTGTACCACTGCCAATTATGTCTTGAAGCTTTTGAAGGACCTGAAAACAAAAGACAAAACAATCATAAGAATCATTACATTGTGCTTAGAATTAAATCACTCCATAAGGTGTACATTAAATTGAAAGATATTTCGTAAATGAAGCCCATAAGAAAGGAATCAAAGAAATCATAATCCATATGATGAGTATAAATATAGCAAAGATGAACATTGATAAAAAAAACCAATTTCTAGGTACCACAGAACAATGCACTTCAAAAGGGACTACATTCAAGTTCTGTGATTTTGCAAGAATTTGGAAACAATTCTATAAAGGCTTGATGTTGTGATCTCAAATATTTAAATAGCACGTAGTGCAAGAGTGACTCTATTTAGTGAAAATATATAGTCCATATCTATATGATATACGAAACAATACACTTTATTAGTGCACATTAATTAGTTGATGAATGGTAAAGTATTTCTAGACAAAAAAATACCTTTAACATGCAGCTAAAGTACTAGCATATGCCAAACCATTCACCAGGGTATGGTTTGTGACCTATTAATTGAAATATGGGGCAACAATCATGCAAATTACTGGGGTTCAAACACCAGAGGCCATAGGGCTATTGTTTGACTCTAGGAGCTTTGGAAATCTTAATGTAATTAAATTTGATATTCTTGTACATAAGTACATTTGATCTATGTGTGCATTAGGGAGAACCATCTTTAAGGAATGCAACACATACCAATTTGTCCAATGTGATGGAGACATTATATGCTCTTAAGACTTTCTCTATGAGGCTAGGCATTATTTTCTTGAGATAAGCATTCAGTATATTTGGATCCAACCCATCAGATAAAAAATTGCCATTCTATTTACCTTAACTATACAAGTACAATTTATAACAAATATAACAAAATTGGTTTAGCTCGTATATAAGGCATTGTACAATACAATTTAGCATTCAACTAAAGCATGGATACCTTTTCTAAAATTATCGATAGTGATGTAAACTCATTCATCAATCTCAACCATATTGAAGTATCAGATATAATCTTTACCTAGGAAGTCAAGCTGAAAGAAAAGGCCTCATCCATCAGAAGCTTTAGAAAAGAAACAAATTGTCTATTTCATTTGTTGCTTGTGAGATTGCAGGTAACCAATCTTAAAGCATGAGACATAAAAAATTATAGTTATCATGTCACTTGGAGAAACTTTGGAGGAAGTAATTTCATATTTTCTACTTTCAGTGTACAACAACTAACTGTATCAACCTCATCATAATCCTATAATTTAAGAAAATAATAGAAATGTTATTCCAAAATAGTTAAATTAATAAGAGAGAACATCTACCTTTCACTTCTTACACAAAGTTGCATAATACTAGATCAATAATTAATTTGTATATCTAATTATTTTTCATTCTCTAAATCTGACAATAGATTGCATATAGGCATACAAGTTAACTTTCTAAATTTTCTGGATTGATGACCTATTCTAGTATCTACATGCCAAAAAAATTCCACAAGAAAGGAAGAAAAGCCTAAAAATAAATCAATGAAGAGTTGATATTCTTATTTTGGAATGCTTGCATGCAAAAATTTCTTCAATTAGCTAATTTTTACTATGTTTACTAATTGAAAAATTATCCAATGATTAGCCAACTCTATAAATGAAATATAAAAGTCATATCAAAAAAATCAAAATAACAAGTGGAAGAAAGAACAAGGAATAGTCTGAAGTTGTTCACATGGGGCAGTGAAATCAAAAACAGTGTATTCATAGAAAGAGAGAGACAACCCCAATAATTATTTATCTATACATCATAAGTCAAATGAAAAAATGACCTATTTTCTATAAATTAGCACACATAAATAATTGCTAAAAATTAACGACATTCTAAAAAGACACACAATACTTGTTTGGAATAAAATTCAGTTCGTGTTTGGACCAATTTGCAAATAGAGAAAAAATTGTAGCTAACTGCATTGTTAAAGTCCAATGATGCAACAACAACATTTCTTAAATGTTAATGAAAGCACACACAACAATATTAATTCAAAAATGTTCATGTATATTGTAAAGCGGAAAATCGATCAAGCCCTAGTTGCTCTCCCCTCTTCCAACTCCAAGGAGAGAGAAGGGAGGTTACTAGGGTTGACGGTTTTCACTTAGGGGAGACTTTACATTCAAAAGAGGGGTTGAAACCCACAAGATCCAATCCCACACAATGCAAGATTGGATTCTACATGAGTTTCAAGGGTTAAGACAGCAAGGCTACCCTCTTTTGTAAAGAATGTAGATAGAATGATTAAGCTAGGAATGCATAGAAAGTGAGAAAGATTCGCTTATAAACTGAGATAGGGATATAGTATGAAGCTGCGGACCTAGAATTAGCAGTAAAATGTTGATACGGCATTGTCTTGCAAATTTGAGCAAAAGTTGACAGGACGATGGCGCCCGGCGTGCACACGGTCCTCTGAAAAATCCGCGAAACGAAGGGGGATCTGTTCGTCTCTGCACAAGGATTTCAAATCTTCAATTTCAGCCGCGTACCTGCAACCTACACACAGAAAAGCGAAGATGATTAGGGGGTTAGGGATTAGGGGTTTGCCTTTAGGTCAAACCCCGGTTTTGGAATTAACCAAGAAATGAGAAATGTTGTAAATGTAAATGATTGTAATGTAAAACAAGTACTAATACCTTGTCGTAAGGATGTTTGTATCCTTATGTGCGAAGGTATAGATGTTGTTGTTTGTTGTATTGTTGTATGTTGTAGTATGTGATCTCCTCTTCAATGGTTGAATCCTTGTCTTGAATGCAACACTTAGCCTTGAATGGAGACTTAGAATGATCAATTGCTTGAAGGAATGTTTGAATGCTCGAATGCTTGAATGTTGTTTCCACCTTTTTTTTTTCTCCAAATGGGAGAGGAAAATGTAGTTTATATACTTGCCAATTAGGGTTAAAAGACTGATTTTCCTGACCTTAGGCCGACCAAGAAATGTTATTTTCCAATTTGCAAACAAAAAGACCCGAAGTCCCATAGGAGACCGGGCCCAAAATAGGGCCAGGGACCAGGGCGCTGGGCGCCATGGTCCTGGGGGACCAGGGCGATGGGTGCCCTGGTCCTGGGGACCAGGGTGCTGGGCGCCCTGGTCCTGAAGGACCAGGGCGCTGGGCGCTCTGGTCCCACCTCCCGGGACAGCAGGGTGCAAGGAGGGATCAGGCCAGGCTGCTGGAAAAATGCAGTTTTTGGTGTCGTGGATAAGTTTCAGGGTCTCCATTCAGGTTCTGTGTTGCGTCACCATCGTGAAGACCTAAATGTAGTTGAAATTACAAGTGTCACGATTTTAGGACGCTACATTTAGCCCCCACTTTAGCGGGAGTATAAGCGCATGCTCATACTTCCGGTAAAGTACAAGGAAACAATATTGAAAGACTTTCACCACGTCAAGGAGGCAAGATACACCAAGCCCCCAGTGGACTAAGGATCTTACGACTTCGATTGACAAAGTAAAAGGGAAGATCATGAGGGAGAACCATGACTATCAGTAGTAAGGTTCCCTCACTATGAGTCATGCAAGAAAAAAAGAAAAAAAAATTCAAGGCAGAGCTAAGTTCGCCAAGAAATTTTCAAGTATTCCTGAAGGGATAGACAGGGTGTATGCCCCCCTACGTTAAAGCGATCACACATGCCTCAACGAGGGTGATTGCTTTAACGTAGTGATACACATAAGAAATGAGAAGGGAAAGGAGCACGTTATCACAAAGATCTAGCCCCCAAGTGTGAGATAAACCCAAGGATAATAGACACAAAGCACGAGGTGACTTCACTTTCCTCGGGGTCAGTATGTTGTATGATAAGTCATGTATATATATCATATGTATGTATGCATAATTGTTCTTTATTCCCCAATCAAGGAAGGTCACCTAGAAGAAGGGAACACATGTGTCTTTTGAGTCAACATGAGAGAGACCAAAAGAGATCTCAATGCTTTGCATCGTCCTCAAGTAGACAACACTAAGGACAACAAATAGAAGAATGAGAATAACACATAGAAGAAGTAACAAAAGAGAGGAGGAGAGAATCTGCTATGTTAATGAAACTAGTCTAGCACGTCATCTACCCCCCGATCTTGCTGATCAATGTTTTGGGAAGGTAGGGAACACGCTAGAGGAGGAACATCCAACACAGCAGATGGAGCTATCACAAGATCCAAACAAGGGCTATGTTCATGTTCCAAGCCACGTTGTTCTTGTCTAGGAGCTAGGATAAATGCTTTAGAAAATTCATTAGATAAATGGTTATCAATATCAACAAGTTCATATTCACTATCAGAAGCAAGAGGAGTAACATTTTCATCATGAATAACATTTTCATCTATATCATCATCAAGATTTATAAAAATAGGATCTTTAACACGCACAGGATCAAGACCATCATGCATCTTATGTTTAGGAGATTTTGGAGAAAATGGAATAATGCCTGTTGAAGGTGTTTTTGGAGATTGCAAAGTTTGAGAAGCAGCTGCTTGAGCTCTAAGATGACGCTTTCGTCGACGTTCACGTGTAGAACGATTTCATCTAGTCTTAGTAGGAAGTGGAGAAGATTGAGGAGGAGGAATGTTCTCATCCTTATCACTTGGGTGTTTAGGTTGTGGACTCTTAGGCTAGATAATAGGAGAAGAGGAAGGTCTCTTCTCTCCATAAGAGGAAGGAGGAGGAACTGCTCCATATAAGGGAGGAATTTTTGGTTTAGGAAGAAGACCAAGTCCATCATGACGAGGAGGTATAGGTCTACTTTTAGAAGGTTTATTAGACATAGACATAGTCACATCCATAGGAATGGGTTGGGAATCTTCTTGAGGAAAGATATTAGTTTTATCTTTCAAAGGAAGAACTTCCTTCTCAAGAATGATAGGAATATCAAGTTTAGGTGTTCTAGGTTCACTTGGAGATAGGATCATATCTGTTTTCCACTTTTGATAAGATTTGAAAAGATGATCACTTCGCAGAGGAAGAGATTGGAATTGTTTAGGCCAAAAATAATCAATAGGAACGCTAGAAGTTCTTTCAGCTGTTTTAAAGAGACTATGATTGACAGTAACAACTTCACCATTATGGGGAAATTTAAAACACTTATGAATAGGAGAAGCAATAGCTTTCATGGAAGATAGCCAAGGATAGCCAAGCTTCACACGAAATTGTTCGGATGAAGGAATAATAGCAAAGTTCACATCAAGGGATTTGTTATGGACCTCAATAGGTAATGTAATAGAACCAATTGCAGGAGAAGAAAATGCATCAAATAATTTCACAACCACATCTGTTTTGTCATAGATCACTTGATTCAATTGCAAAGTAAAAAGAAATTCTTCAGTAATAACATTAACCATGCACGAAGGATCAATAAGCACTCCACGACAAGGTGTATTCTTGACTTTTGCAACTATGTATAAAGGACCATCAGGTGCCCTAATAGTTTCACTAGAATCAAATGTGATGGAAGGTTCTTTAGGGTTTTCTTGCTGCTCTACAAAGTTAATCACATTCGGAGTCATAGACACAAGACCATCAGATGAGAGAGAGGAATCATTAGTCTCAATTGCATTAGAGGTATGGGAAGGTAATGGATCAGTAAAAATCTGAAGATTTTGGTTAGGAGGAGCTACAGATGTATTGCCTTTACCATTCACTCCAGAAACAGAGATAATATTATTATCAATCAAATCTTGAATTTTACCCTTTAAAGCAAAACATTTTTCAGTATCATGCCCAGGTTGACGATGAAATTGACAAAAAGATTTGTTATCAAAATAAGGTGAATTTATCTTTGCAGGATCGATTTGCCTTATAGGAGGAAGAGTAAGCACATTTTGTTCCAATAACTTATTCATAATACTATGCAATAATTCATTCAAAGGAGTATACTTTCTTTCTTTCTTGAAAAATTTAGAAATAGGAGGCACACCTGATGCTGCATTCACATTGTTGTTGATGATGTTTTCATTGAATTTGATAGAATAGAATAAGAAGGCAATGAGCAATACCATTGTAAGGCTTTGTCTCTTAATGTTCTAGTAAACAGTTTTGCAAGCAACCTTTGGTCATAAGCAAAATCAGTACATATTGTTTGAAAAGTCTTAACATGTGTTAGAGGATCTCCTTTACCATTATAAAGCTCCAAATGCGGGATTTCAACATGTTTAGGGGGGATAGCTCGAACAATGTCAAGAGAAAGTGGGCTCGCAACATCAAATGTGGGCACACTAAACTTAGATTGATTCATAGAGGCAATTTGTTGCTGTAAAGAAGAGACAGTTTGTGCAAGATTGTTAATGGTCACTTCAGTCGAAGAATTCATATTAGATGTGTTAGATTGAGATGGAGGTGTTATGTTATTGAAAGAAGGTAAAGAGTAAGGTGGCAAGACACTATGATAGTTAGTCATAGGAGAGGATTGGACAAGAGGAACACTACAAGGAGGAATGGAATGGTTGAATGAATTGCCCCCTTGCGTCATGTTCATTTGTGGAGATGTAATAGGAACACTCATTGAAGGAATGAATGAAGAAGTCGAATTAAATGAAGGGAGAGGGTTAATTGAAGAAGAAGGATTGCCCCCATGACTGGTGATCATAGGAGGAATGTCTTGTATAGAAGTAGTCATTATGTTTGATGTAAAGGTAGGTATGCTAGCAATAGAAGTTGTCAAAGGATTAGAATGATTGACTTGAGTGGGAGGTTGTGTTTAACCTAAAGTTTCAGCACAACTCTTCATAGGCATCACATTCGAATCCACAATGTGTGCAATACCACGCAAAATATCAATTCCATTCTTATCACTTTGAAGCATGTGTTTTAGACCCTCAATTAAAGGAAGAGCTTGACTATCGGGGTATTCTTGAGACATCCATTGTCGAAAATCGTCAAATTGATTATCCAATTTCGCAAGTTGTTCTACAGAAACCTCATGGAGAGCTTCTTCATCATTAGGAGGATTAGAGGAATTACCCATGTCCTCGTTAAAAAGGCTATTCAAATTAGGTTCCATCTCCTCAGTAATTAAACCTTGGAATGACTTAATTCTACGGCTTCGTCTAACGGGAATGGTGTAAGTAGGGCTTATTGTTGTAAAACTCATGCACTAGAAAGGGAGAGAAGATTTCGAATTTAGAGGTAGCAAATTTCAGTAAAATCAGCCAATCTTCTAGATTTAAGCTGTTAAATGCAATCACGACAATCTCCCAAAATTTTAGAAAAAATGTCAGGGACCGTGGCGCTCGGAGTGCACACGGTCCTCGCAACTTTTTTCAAAACTTGTAGGGATGAAAGTTATGATGATTTTAGAGCTAATCTGAAAAAATTGAGTGATTTTACGATCTGTAGATAGGCCAAATTAAAGTTGCAATCTCAAAATTGAACCCTACCCAGATTGTCGAAAAATGCAAAATTTGAATTTTGAAAAAGAGAGGGAAACTGAAATTTTGAATTTTATGATTTTAGAGGGAATACCAAAAGCAATGCAAGTTTTGAAATTTAAAAGTTGACTCAATTTCACGCGAAATTCAATTTTGAAAGCGGAAACCAAAGTTGTTGTAATTAAGCACTTAATTTCAAAAGTCACAAATTGCAAGAATTTTGAATAAAGCACTGAAATTTCGAATGAATGTCGACACACTTTTCAGATTTAGGACAGTAAGAACACAATTTTGACACAAAATTTCAATTTCAACCATTTTTGAATGATTAAAAGCCCTAAACCAAGCAATCACAAGACCAACTTTGACTGTAATTTTGAAAGTGTTAGAATTGATAAAATCAGCCAAAATTCTGGATTTTAGCAGAAAAATACAGTAAGATCTAGCTCCTGAAATTTTGGAAAAAATGTCGGGGACAATGGCGCTCGGAGTGCACACGGTCCTCGCAACTTTTTTCCAAATTTTCAGGGATGAAAGATATTGTGATTTTATTGCGGAATCCAAAGTTACAGCTGATTTGGAGATGTTTTGATCAGTGAAATTGTCGGACAAAGGTTGAATCAAGAGGGTTTCAAAAATTAGGGTTTTGACACTTAACCACTTAATTTTCAGAATTAAAGCACAAATATGAATTGATAATTTGTAATAGAAGAGAAGATTTGAAACAAGCATTAACAATTAAACATTTCGCAAGCTCAATTACTAAAAAGAAAATTTTAGGGTTTTTATGCAATCAACCTCTAAAATTTGCAAAAGATCAAACATGGAAATGTAATCAAGGAATCAAATTTTCAAATCTAACCATGAATAATCAGAAAGGATGTTCACATCGGGTTCACCAAAATGTAAAGCGGAAAATCGATCGAACCCTAGTTGCTCTCCCCTCTTCCAACTCCAAGGAGAGAGAAGGGAGGTTACTAGGGTTGACGGTTTTCACTTAAGGGAGACTTTACATTCAAAAGAGGGGTTGAAACCCACAAGATCCAATCCCACACAATGCAAGATTGGATTCTACATGAGTTTCAAGGGTTAAGACAGCAAGGCTACCCTCTTTTGTAAAGAATGTAGATAGAATGATTAAGCTAGGAATGCATAGAAAGTGAGAAAGATTCGCTTATAAACTGAGATAGGGATATAGTATGAAGCTGCAGACCTAGAATTAGCAGTAAAATGTCGATATGGCATTGTCCTACAAATTTGAGCAAAATTTGACGGGACGATGGTGCCTGGCGTGCACACGGTCCTCCGAAAAATCCGTGAAACGAAGGGGGATCTGTTCGTCTTTGCACAAGGATTCCAGATCTTCAATTTCAGCCACGTACCTGCAACCTACACACAGAAAAGCGAAGACGATTGGGGGGTTAGGGATTAGGGGTTTGCCTTTAGGTCAAACCCCAGTTTTGGAATTAACCAAGAAATGAGAAATGATGTAAATGTAAATGATTGTAATGTAAAACAAGTACTAATACCTTGTTGTAAGGATTTTTGTATCCTTATGTGCGAAGGTTTAGATGTTGTTGTTTGTTGTATTGTTGTATGTTGTAGTATGTGATCTCCTCTTCAATGGTTGAATCCTTGTCTTGAATGCAACACTTAGCCTTGAATGGAGACTTAGAATGATCAATTGCTTGAAGGAATGTTTGAATGCTCGAATGCTTGAATGTTGTTTCCACCTTTTTTTTTTCTCCAAATGGGAGAGGAAAATGTAGTTTATATACTTGCCAATTAGGGTTAAAAGACTGATTTTCCCGACCTTAGGCCGACCAAGAAATGTTATTTTCCAATTTGCAAACAAAAAGACCCGAAGTCCCATAAGAGACCGGGCCCAAAATAGGACCAGGGACCAGGGCACTGGGCGCCATGGTCCTGGGGGACTAGGGAGCTGGGCGCTCTGGTCCCACCTCCCGGGACAGCAGGGTGCAAGGAGGGATCAGGATAGGGTGCTGGAAAAATGCAGTTTTTGGTGTCGTGGACAAGTTTCAGGGTCTCCATTTAGGTTCCATGTTGCGTCGCCATTGTGAAGACCTAAATGCAGTCAAAATTGCAAGTGTCGCAATTTTAGGACGCTACATATATAAAAATCTATTGTGAAAAATAAGCATCCTCTATTAGATCGCCTTTTGATTCCTAGCCCTTAAAGCAAGCCTTTCAATAAGATAAGTGGCATAAACAATTTGTCTCTCAGTTATATTTTGTGATTTGAAGTGTTTTGCGTATGAATCTCGAATATTATCTATGTAATCTTGCATGAACACAAAAAACAAAATCTTTACATCACAACATTTATTGGATACAAACCAACAAATGTTAGTTTAATTATTCCAAAAACGGTGACCAAAATTGAACAAGCACAAGAGAAGAAAATTACCTTGAGAATTCTTACCTTCTCATACTTCTCTATGTCACTTTGAACTTTAGAGAATTATTGGTATCCAAAAATATATACTTGAACTCCTTGAAATTGATTAAGTTATACCGAAAAGCCAATCATATGATAGTTTTGAAGACGTGCAAACATGAGAAGGAATGAAATGGTTAGTTAAAACAAGAAACAAGCATAACAACATAAATTAACAAAACTAAATATACCTTCCCAAGCTTGAATCCTTCCTCGAATTGAGCCTTGGATGAAGTGGAGGTGCCCTTGTGCTCCACTTAATTAGATTGGCTCCTTTGATGTGGATGTGGATTGCTCTCCTTTACTCAACAAGATTGGGTTATTGATTGTATATGGATTTGAGTTTGGGATTATGATGGATTTGGATAGATTTAGATTAGAAAATTGAAGGATTATGAGGGCATTATGATGGTATGATAGGTAGAAGATAGAAGAGAAATGGGCAGCATAAGATTAAAAGAATGATATTGTTTTTTGTTGAGGAAATTATCCTCCAATTTATAGATTGGAGGAGGCCAATGGAGGGCTAAGATTGATTTGATCATGAAGGGATAGGATTGGTTTGAGGTAGTGGGCATGGATCAAGGATACATTGAAGGAATAAAAAGGATTATAAAATTCCTTGGGAAAAGCGAGGGAAAGGAATTTGATAGGGGATTCAAAGAAATTTAAATTTCTTTGAGAGGCTCAAAGTTGATGTGACATGAGTGGCGGAATTTAATATTAGAGAATAATGATAAGTGGGATTAGGAAAAGTGATTTGTAGGAATCACATGACTAGGTTAATTAATTAAAATCAATTAACTGAGTGGGTTTAGAGGAAATAATTATTGGAGGGACCTTAGAAGAATAGGAGAATAATAAATTTATTTGGTAAATTAATTATTGGACAATACTGACAGGATTAATTAAATTTAATTTAATTAACACCGAGAGGAATATGATAACACAATTAAATTAATTAGTTATGTTGATAGGCTTAAATTGATTAAATATTGATTTAATTAATTTTAAGTGTCTATATTTTGCCCCTCTTTGATATAGCATCATGAAATGATGTTATATCAAAGAAGAATAAAACATAGTGTAAGAAAAGGATAAGGACTAGTATCATGATGCCCCAGTCATAAGATGAGGAAGAATGACGAGAAGGAAGGATGACGAGGAAGTAGTTGTATTCCTCCTTGAGAGGACATGCGGGTTCGAAGAATACGGATGTTCTCTCGAATGGATTAGAAGACTACGTAATGAAAGGATGAAGATGATGAAAGAGGGAACAAATGAATGGATTATAGTCTTGTGAATGAAAAGAGATAAAGAAATGATAAATGTATGGGATTTCTTGTTGAGAAAATATAGAGAGAAAACCCAGGTTTGATATTTCCATGGATAGTCAGCACCACTAATTATAAGAACCAGGATGATATGAAGATATGAGGCATGGACTAGCTCTATGTAAAATAGGTATGCCTTATACACAATCATACAATTGTTGATAAACACTAATGCAGGGTTGTGCATTCGTACAAGGAAAACCTTGGAACACACCATACTACAAAGATGATGCCCCATTATACCCAAGTTGAGACATACCAAGATATGTATAGGATAATCAAGGCAGCCATGACCAAGTATAGTCTTGTGACACAAGATAAAAATCAAACCAGGGAGATCAACCATGCAAACAACATGCACATGACCAACTGACATTTGTTGCTAAGAGTAGGATATGTATTTGGATAAATTGTCAGACTAGGGAAGGATGCATCTCGATGGGCAGGTGATGGATTTGGATGAACTGCCAGACATGGGAAGGATTCATCTCGATGGGCAGGGTGTGAATAGATTGATGGATGACAAAAGATAAGTTGGATGTGCAAGGTCTGCAAATGAGAGGATTTTTTTTTGGATTTGATTAGCATAGTATGGATGGGTGTTTGGATTAGGCACAAGTCAGTGTAAGCTAAGGTGGATGTGAAAGCTCAGTTTGATGGATTGGACAAGATTGGAAAAAGGATAAATTATTAGATAGGATGAAAAGGGGGATGGATGATTAAGTATGATTGGATTGGGGACAAGATTAATGATTGAATTGGAAGAGATGGAGAATAGGATTGGATTAAAAATATAATTGGATAGGATGGGGTGGATTGGTGGATAGGATTTGATTTACTGGAACCAATGACAAGGGAGAACCAAGGATTGGCAAAAGAATGGATGGATGGGGAGATTGATTGGATAGGAGATAAATAGATTGAGTGGATGGATATGGATGGGATATGAAAGAATAAAGGATGGAGGGGAGGATGATGGAGACCCAAGGACTATGTTGCAAAGGAGGAAAATGCCCCACTAAGGGTAGTGGAATGAAGGATAGGAAAGATCGTGGATAATAATGTACGAGATGGAAAGATAATGTGTAATGGATATGGATGGATAGAGGTGTTAAGGATTGTACTTTCTAAAGTATGCATGGATGTTATCTTACCTCTATATTGATCAAGATAAAATGTAGGAATGGATGATGGATTTGGATAGGATGAGGGAATATGTGATGGAGGATATGGATAGTATAGTCAAGATCAAAGATAGGAAAGGAGGATGGACTTAATGTGGATGTCAGTGATGAATTGATGATGAATAGTTAGTACCAAACCGATACTGAGAGGGGGGGTGAATTAGTACTGATAAAAATACATTTCCTTGAACCGGTTTGACTAAGAACCCTACACTTTGACTGGCAAGTAATAACACCGGTCTAAACCGGATTACTACCGGTTAAGCACACTGAAAGACATAAACCAGTAACTCAACTTTCCACACAATCTAACATCTTATTTCCACTTCAACCATATGCATACGCTAGTAATACTTCAACTGAAATGTAAAGACTTGCTTGTTCAACATGCTTTACCTCTTAATAGAGAATAACAAAGCATCACATGACAAGCATCACACATAACACACATATTTTTCACGTGGAAACCCAACTGGGAAAAACCACGATGGGGATGAATACCCACAAGCTGTTCTTTGAACCCTTTTGAAGTCTGCTCTGTTAGGAGCCTAGTCCAATTAAAGACTTTACAATAGGTTCTATTAGGAACCGATCTTGCTAGGGATCACCTGATTAAGGGATGGCTAAAATACCCGGTTAAGGGTTAAACCTTGTTAAAGGTTACCTTGTTAGAGGATTTTTAGAACTCAATGATTTTGAGTCACCCTGTTAAAGGATTTACAGCAAGCCGGTTAAAGCTACCTTGTTAAGGGATTTTCCAACTGTTAAAGTGGTTAGAGGTCAACAGGTATTACAATGATCTGGTAACAGCACTCAATGTCAATGCAAATCCACTTCAGTTCCTTCCTTCTGCACTCACACTCTGCAGATATCTATTCTCATATCTGGTCTAGCAAGAATCACGTATCTTTGCACTTAGATACACACACAAAATTTGCCAACAACCTCAATATGAAAAACAACATCGACCTTATAGGAAACAGATAGGTCGGTAGCATAAACCCTAAACATTTCGATTAAGCAATTCAGTCGGTTCAATACTGACCGTTAATCACATTGCATTGATTACAACAGTCTTGAATAGATTCTCAAGACATTCTCCATCGTTCATTCTTCACTATTTTTTGGAGGCTAATAACCCATCATGTGTTCTCCACCATTTACAGAGACTTCGCACATTCCTGAGGTAGATAGGATCAATCTCCTTCATGCAAGATCCTTCACGCGCACAAGGCTGACATGGCAACACAATATGTTCTTCATTACAATGCTAACACATCACACAATGTCATCAGTTGAGTCACATAGGCATAGAACACTTCAACCGAAAACCCTGAAGCTAAGACTACCAACTAGTAGTCATACCATATGAAACCTTGATACAAAACATTCCATATACCGATTCACATTCCAACATGCCGGTTCGCTTGGAAAAACATACCACTTCACTTTTTTTACATATACCGGTTCACTTGGACATTCATACCGCTTCACTTTTTTGCATATACCGGTTCACATGCAAGTGCTTACTTCAATATACTAGTTCACTCTTCATCATATTGACATCAATGACAACATACAATATCATCATGTCAACATACTCTGCACATATGCCAACAATCAGGATTAGATGGATGAAGCTTGCCCCCAAGTGTAGAGTGCAACAGGATGAGGGGATTACACATGACCCTTGTTTGCCAATTTTTCATCATGGTACTTACCCAAGGCACCAGAAGAAGTGGTTTTCACCATTAGATGAAATGATTTTTCTTTACTTTTTCTGATTTTTTTGCTTTTTTTTGTACTTTTCTTGATTTTTTTTTGAATTTTTGAATTTTTGGAATAGTCTAGATGGATAAGGATGAGGATGAGTGGATATGGAAGATAGTAGATGTGTGAAGGAGGAAGAGAGGACTCAAGAATCTAACTCCATCGATGGTATTCCTTAGTATTGCTTTGAATTGGAGGTATGCTCATAGATGTTGGTAACAATAATAGAGGATGTGAAATGGATAGGGGATGGAAGATGATAATTTGCAAAGGATTGGACTAATGAAATGGGATTGTGAAAAATGGATGGTGGATAATGATGGGGTTTTGAAAAAATTGTGGAAGATCAACATTGACACACACTTTGAAGGGTGGTGGAGTAGTGGAGGAGAGTGTTTTGAATTAGGTGGAGGATAAAGTGTGGATTTTGGGAAATGTGGACCCAAAATAGAAGAGGGGGATGATGGAGTTGGGATGGTGGATTTTGGGACATAAGGACCCAAAATGTATTTTTAAGATGGAGGAGTATTAGATGGAGGATTGGATGACTTATGAATGGATGGAGCTTTTGGATTAGCAAGTTTGGATGCCAATTTTGATTTTACTTTGAGATGCATTGCTTCTTTGAGTAGTTTGGGAATCCACGTAGTTTTTTATTTTTTCTTTTGGGGCCTTTGTGGCCTTTTTTATTTTTGTTTCTTTCAGATCATATTTTTCTTTTGAGCATGTCATTTTGAGGGGACATGTTGATCCTTTGATTTTTGTGGATTTTGAGCTTTATGCTTTTTAGATTGGGCATCCAAATTGCTTGCAATAGCAATGGGATGGGTGCATGAGGATGAGGGGTTGATGGATTTTATGGATGGTGGGATGATGGAAGGAGAGTGTTGGGAGGCATTCAATGATGTGTGCCTTTTTTGATCTTGCGTAGGGATTATTTGAGGTGATGGGGTTGTGGATGGAGGGATATAAGGACCCAAAATGGATGGAAAGAATGGAGGATTAAACTTTTGAACATAGGGTCCCAAAATGGATGTGGAAGATGAGGGATGGTGGTATTTTGATTTATATGAAGGGCCTTTGGATTTAGGAGGAATAGAGGATGTACCAACATCTTGAGCGCTAGCTTGAGGACCCTTATTATTTTTGAAACAAGATGCGAGTCCATTTTGAGGGGGATAAGATGTGGAAAGGAGACTAGGATGTTTAGATGGATTGAGATCATGACATGGAGATGAAGGGATACTTTGAACTTGACTATGAGATGGAGTGGGAGGGGTGATTAGATCATGAGAAGGAAGAGGATCATGCAATGGTGGGAGAGGATTGGGTGCAGGGATCATATGATCATGAGAGTAAGTGGAGGCTATGATATCAATAGATGGAGTGGAGGGTGATGCATCATGATATGGAGAGGATTCTATGATAGAATTATTTGGAACAAGATTTTGGCATATTTGGAATTATGGGGATTGTGTGATGGAGGAGGATATGGAAGCTTTGATGTGAGTAGATGGAGGAATGGGGGTATCATGAAGTGCGAGGGATTGGGATTTTTTTTGAGGTGGAGGTGATTGGGGTGGATGGAGGACTTGAGACAAGGCAACCTAAATTTGAGAAGGGGATTTTGTCTCCTTTGATAGAATGTCTTCGATAAGATTATGGATGATGGACTTGGAGGATGTGGATAATACAGATTTTGGAGGATTGGGATTAGATGGATTGAAATAATGGATTGGAGGATTAGGATTAATGCTTGGAGGATTATAGAGTAAAGGATTTGGATGGGGAGTAGAGGTAATGGATGTGTTGTAAAAGGATGGGGATTGGGATATGGATGGGAGGGGAGATGAAGATATATATGCAGATGAGGGATAATATGGAGACGCGGATGGGGAATAAGATGGATTTCCCTTGTCAAAGGTAGAGGAAGGGTAAGAGATACGATATAGATTGGGATTGGATATAGTGTGTTGAGATAAAATGGATTGGGATATGATAGATGGATGAGAGGTTATGGGATTGACTTGATAGATAGGTTGAGGTGGTTCATGAACTTCCATGAGAATCTGCTCATACCAAGCCTTGAAATTTTGGGTGGCCATGTTGAGAATGAGGGACTAGATTGGAATTTGATGAATATGTTTTGGAGGAGAAAGATGGTGAAGATGATGTTAAATGGAGATGAGGATTAGGATTTGTCTTTGAATGATGATGGATTGGATTTGATTATATTTTGATTGGATTTTATTTGGATTGGACTTGATTTGATTGGATTGGTCCTTGGATTAGGACTTGATTTGATTGGATTGGTCCTTGGATTAGGACTTGATTGGATTGGATTGGATTGGATTGGATTGGATTGGATTGGATTGGATTGAGGAAAAGATTGATTTGGATTAGAATGATACCTTAGCCTTTAGATTGGGACTTAGATGGGAATTGATGATGGATTGGATTAAAGGATTGGATGATTGATTGATGGGGGATTGGATAACCTTATTAGACAGATGGATTGATTGATTGATTAGAATTTTGGAGATTTGATTGGATTAGAAGAAGAATGATTATGGAAGAATGGATAGATAATAGGAAGGAGAAAGGGGAAGGCTACCCAAAGTTGGAGGAATAATTTGGATAGAATTATTGTTTGCGAAAGGATGATTATTTTAATGGATGAAAATGGATTGGGGATTGGAGAATTACTTGGATAGATTTATTGGGGATTGTTTTGATGATTGAAAGAGGAAAGGTTGATTGGTTTGAGGAAGGATGGACTTGGAAAGAGATATCAAGCAATGAATAGATGTTGACCACACATCGCACTATCCTAGGAAGTTGGATGAGGAGGAAAACCTTTTCTTCCTGACTCATGTACACACCCAATAGCTAATCAGAATACAATCACTGAGTCTTGCACAATGGATTATCAACGTCATATTAGTTGACTCTAAATGCTAATGGGAGCATGAAATGGCAAGTCTCTTGGGGGACTTACTATCTCCCTTGCAAAAAGATTATCCACTTTAAGAGGTGAACTGAGTGGCTTCTATTCCTAGGTCTCTTAGTAAGGAATTCCACTTGAATACTACCCCTTGTAGTCGTGCAAGCACGATTGAGGCCTATAGCCCTACAAAGAACCAAGCACAATTTTAGTCACACAAGCGTGATTTAGACCTCAAGGGGCCCTACAAAGTGATCAATATGAGTATAAACTCAAATAGCTCCGTCCTCCAATATTTTCATCTCAAAAGGTCTATTTATTATAGTGAGTTGGAATGCTTGGGTTTTATTTGATGAATAATGATGAATAACTAATACCCTAATCAGTACTAAGAGGGGGGGGTGAATCAGTACAGAAAAAAACTTGCTTCAATATTTTGACACTCTCTTAACACAAATAACCGGTTGTCTATACCACTGTACTTAACCATAGAAATACTGGTTTAACAGAAATGCTTCAAACAGCTAAACCGATTAACCAAAAGTACTTAAAACAACATTCAACATCTATCTCAGATCTTGATAGCTACTTTACCAGTTTAGTCATGCATTAGTTGCATCAATAATACCACAATCATTTAGCACTACTTGCATATTCAAATTTAATCAAAAACTATTCAATCATAATATGAAAACTCACAACCCATAACACATAGATTTTTCATGTGGAAACCTAAATGGGAAAAACCACGATGGGAATGAATACCCACAAGCTTGTTTTGAACTGTTTTGAAGTTTGCTTTGTTAGGAGCCTAGTCTGGTTAAAGACTTTACAATAAGGTTTTGTTAGGAACCGATCCTGTTGGGGATCGTCTGGTTAAGGGATGGCTATAAACCCTATTAAAGGTTGAAACCCTATTAAAGGTTACCTTGCTAAAGGATTTAAAGAACTCAATGAACTTGAGTCACCTGGTTAGAGGATTTGCAACAAGCCTCTTAAAGCTATCCGGTCAAGGGATTTTCCTTTTGTTAAAATGGTTAGAAGTCAATAGGTAAAGCTCTGATCTGATAAGAATGCTACTTGCTAAGGCAAATCCTTTTCAACTCCTCTCTTATGCAATCACACTCTGCAAATTCCACACTCTGGTTTGGAAAGTATCTCAACATGTAGACACAAACATAACATTTTCCAACACAAACAATAACAAACATCATCGACCTTATAGACAACAATTAGGTCGGTAGCATAAACCCTAAACCCTAAACATTTTAGGTTTACAAATTACAAGCAGTCCAATCCTAACTGTTAAATCCATAATATAGAATAAAATGATCTAAAACAAATCTCAAGTCATTCTGCATCGTCCAATCTTTACTGCATCTAGAAATCAGTAACCCATCACGCGCACTTCACACACTGCTCAAAACATCACGCATTCCTAAGGTAGGCATTCAATGCATTCGATCTTCATGCGAAAGATCATCAAGGAAATCCTTCACATGCACATAACTAAAATGGTATCCTTATCCTTATCCTTATTGTTCACAAAAAACCATCGATTGCACTGTACAAGCCATACCAGAAACCCTAGAGCTGAACAGAGACTACCAACTAGTAGTCACACTTAGTGAACCCTGATACCGGTCCACTCCATCCCTATTGACCATAAACACTTCCAATCTTCATAATGGTGCATACCGGTTCACCTGCTTGAGCATATATTGACATCAATGATAACATACATTGTCATCGCTTCATCATATGCCAACATTATCCGTACCCACTATGTACGTTCCCCTCTCACCAAATCGAGAGGGAAGGCCCGCTAAGGGTATACACGCAACAAACTAGAAAGGCTTCAAGGGTCTAGATTTCTGATTGTCTAAATAGACGAGAGCATACTCTCCTACCTCTATACTTTTCTCAAACACATCAAGCAATTTGTTCTTTTACCGCTAATTAGATCTAAGTGCCTAAGGAAATGATTAAAAAGACACAATGTTTTCTTGTGTCTCCTTAGGCAACCTGCAAGAATGATGGATTAGTAGTTTAAGCATTAGATTCTTTGACAAGCATTGGTTCGATTAATAAATTCCTTAACAAGTCAAATCTGCAAACACTTGTTAGGCTATCAAAAAGATGAGAAAATAGAGAACAAGAAGAGGTCAGCATTAGCATTAGCAAATTGATATCAAAAAACCCCTAAAACTCTCCTCTGTTTTGGTACGAGTGAGAAGAAACAATAACTCGTACGAGCTTTCTCACCTGCCCATATGATTTTTCTCACCTAAGCATACAAGCTTTCTCACACATCCATACAAACCAGGACAAACTCGTATGAGTTTTTTCAGGCACTCGTACAACAAAAAAACATAGACCCGTATGATGAAGAAAAGAAACTTGTATGAGTATTAGCAAAAAGAAGAAAGAGAAAAGACAGGAAACTCATACAAGCATCCACACATGACTGTACGAAAATTAGTTGATGCCCATATGAGTAATGAAATAAAGTTATTATGTTTGCGATACAAATTCGTATGATCTTTCGCACTGGAAATGTAACCTACAACTTTTCAAAACATAAAAACTTGCAAAAATGTCAAATTAGGGACGTGGGTCCCACTGGGTGTGCTACAATGAAGACATGTAAATGTGAGAAGGAATGAAATGGTTAGTTAAAACAAGAAACAAGCATAAACACATAAATTACCAAAACTTAATATATCTTCCCAAGCTTGACTCCTTCCTCGAATTGAGCCTTGGATGAAGTGGAGGCGTTGTTGTGCTCCACTTGATTGGATTGACTCCTTTGATGTGGATGTGGATTGATCTCCTTTTCTCAACAAGATTGGGTTATTGAATGTATATGGATTTGAGTTTGGGATTATGATGGATTTGGATAGATTTAGATTGAAAAATTGAAGGATTATGATGGTATGATAGGAAGAAGATAGAAGAGAAATGGGAAGCATAAGAGTAGAAGAATGATGTTTCTTTTTGGTGAGGAAATGATCCTCCAATTTATAGATTGGAGGAGGCCAATGGAGGGCCAAGATTGATTTGATAATGAAGGGCTAGGATTGGTTTGAGGTAGTGGGCATGGATCAAGGATACCTTGAAGGAATAAAAAGGAATATAAAATTCCTTGGAAAAAGGGGGGAAAGGAATTTGAATTTTCAAAATAAGGATGCATAGGGGGATTCAAAGAAATTTGAATTTCTTTGAGAGGCACAATGTTGATGTGACATGAGTGGGGGAATTTAAAATTAGAGAATAATGATAAGTGTGATTATGAGAGATTCTAGAAGAGTTAATTAGGCTAAGTGGGATTAGGAAAAGTGATTTGTAAGAAGCACATGCCTAGGTTAATTAATTAAAATTAATTAACTGAGTGGGTTTAGAGGAAATAATTATTGGAGGGACCTTAGAAGAATAGGAGAATAATTAATTTATTTGATAAATTAATTATTTGACAATAGTGACAGGATTAATTAAATTAGATTTAATTAACACCGAGAGGAATACATATAACACAATTTAAATTAATTAATTATGTTGATCGGCTTAAATTGATTAAATACTGATTTAATTAATTTTAGGTTTCTTCAGGTTTTATCATTCTTGACCTCCTTCCACCTGTAAGGTGGAAATAGCCCAAAAAACATACTTAAAACCAAGAAAAAAGTTCACATGTTTAGTAGTGAACAGCAAAACTAGATATCACTGATGATGGCAATTAGTAATAGACTACACCTATTATATGACCTGTAACTTGGAATTGGACATTTTGGAATGGAGGCATCCTTCCCAATGTTAATAGTAATATCCCGTGGGTTAATATAATTCTTCAATTTACCCATCTATGAATAGGTACAATTTTTTTTATAATTGTAGTACTAATAAAAGATTCAGAAAGAAATGATAACCACCAATAAAAGATTCCATCCCTAAAAAGCCAAAATCTTTTCAACATTTAGCATATCAATTTCTTGAAGGAGATAAAAATCAAACCTTTGGATGCTCTCCCCAATCATGGAACAACTCAGGGGGTTCAACTCTGAAATTACTAACCTGCAACAATGTAAATGATAAATCTTCTTCACTAAAAAGGCAAATGAAAAGGAAGGTAAAAGCAAGATTATGTAATATTCTACTTATCACCAATAAGAATGAATTGAAGACCTTTTGTTTCACTCCATCCACAATAGCCCACATGTATTTTTCCTCTTGTATCTTTTCTTCTTTCAATTGTTTCGTTTCCTGCATTGACACCACAATTTAATAAATATATGCTCAATATTAAAAACATAACAACATAACAACAAAATGTGTCATTTTCTGATGGATAAGGTGTAGCTGAATTGCATATAAATTATTCCACGTGATACAGAGTGCTAATAGCAACTACATTTAAATCCATAAATAGTCCTCCATAACAGTAACAATAAGTAGAGAATAGATTACAACTAAACATTGTATTTACACAAACTTGCAATCAAAACCAATGGATTGGACAAATAAAAATGTTAAATATTAAGAGTAATGATAAATGATTATTGAAGACAATATTGTATGAACAAGATGTTCAAACAAATAAAAAATATTGTATAAAATAGAAAGAGGTTCCATAATTTAGCAATTATATCCCCTATCTATTTGCATAAGTTTGTGAAATGCAGTGTTGCAAAATAATTCTACATTCATTTGAAAAAATCTTATTTTTAACATAAATAATTACAACATTAAAAAAAATGCATTTAAATTGTAAAGATTTCTTAGTGATTTTACATTGTTTATATCATTATATATGAAATTGCTAGAAATACACTAAGTTGTACTAAGGTAGCAACTTACATCTAGATAAGAGAAAGGAAAAAAGGGAAGGGAATGCAACTTCCAGGTGATAGAGGCACATGCAATAAAATAAATGAAAACTTCCTACAACACAACAATATCATTAAAAAATTCTCATAACATAGACTTGAGAAAAAAATATGTATACATTGACTTATCTAATTATACCGAAATGGTTAACTACCTTAACAATATTCATGTTGCATATTAACTCACCTCTATGGTCGTTTGTTTCTTATTTTCATCTTCATTGAGATTCCATTCATAAATTGGGGTAAAGTCACAAAGTTCAAACTTTTGGATGACATGTTTCTTCCCTAGAACTTGCTTCCAATCACTCTAAAAGTTCTCTACGAATTTTGGCTTTGAAGCATAATCTGCACTTTTCATGGCAGCAAACAAAGTGGCAACACCTACAAAATCAAAATAGAGAAGAATCTGCATATTCTTAAAATATTGAACAAGATTATGGATAACAACGTAAATAAATAAACCAAAAAACAAAAAGCTTAATTAACTAGTGAGTCATACTTACAAAAATTCTGAAAAAAATGGTAACACAGTAGCATGTTACAATAGAAAAACACAAAAAGGACAAAAATCAAAACCAACAATATCTCACCTCCTCTTCATCAAGAGAAAGATCAACTGGCTTCCCATCATAAACAATTTTAACTCCATGTGGCTTATAAGGAAGAGGGAAAATTACTCCATTGTGTTCTAGATTTGTCCACTTCTAACCACTTTTGACCTTCACCAAGTCTAGAAGGTAAATTTTATGGACAAAAAGAAAAGTTTTTTTTATTTTTTATGTCAATAAGGGATATGAATGTTGGCCTAAAACATTGTCAAGGTCAAGTGTTATCGATCATCTATCACACATATCAGAGAATTTTGCATTATATGTTGGCCCACCCTAGAAACTTATCAACATGACTAAAAAAATGGAGCACATGAAAGTTCACTCGCCCATAAAAATAAGAAAAAGAAAATACTTCTTACTAAGGGTGAACAAAACTCTTGCTTAAAGTTCCACTTCTAAAATTGGTTATTATAATGAGTCCCAAAGAAGCAAAAATCATTTGGAGAAAAAATTGGCAAACCAAAAGTATTTAAACAAATGAAGTAGATGCATACAAATGAAGTAAACAATTTCCTATGCAATCACCAAAAAGCACATAGAAGGCAATGCTCATAGTAACAATTTTAGGAATACAACTACAATCAAAACATTATGGACACATTGTGAACTTAAGAGGTGAGAAAACAAAAAGATAATTTTTAATGAATTTGATGACCAATGAAAACTCATCTTTTTAGCTAAAAGCTGCATGTTTCAGATGTAAGAAAATTGATTGGAAATAGAAAGAATTCTTAAAAAAGCATCAATAAAACCTAAAAAATTACAAACAAAATCAAATGGTGTTAGTGCCCACAAATATCAAGTGAAGCAACATACTCCTCGTTTGTAACATCTCAGTAGTGAGTTCTCATCTCTTTGGAATCATAAAAATAGTTTTGTAATTCTTTGGGATTCATGTATCTAAAGATGCCTGCCTAATTTATCTCTATAGAGTGAGGTGCCTATAATACTTATCCAATAGGATCCAATACATGTCCTCCAAGCAACTCTTTCTCAAAGGATACAAAACACCAAAATAAATAAGCTACAAGTTAACTCTCTATGGTTCCATAGATATATTAAGTTCAAAATAAACAAAGACATTGAAATAAAAGCGAGATGACAAACAATAACTTGAACATATAAATAAAAGTATATAACGAAAAGAAAATTCAAATTAAATAAATGTCAGTTAATCTGTGGTTCTAAGAAAATTGAACAAGTCTTTGCAACTACAAGCTATACAAACCCATCTTAAAAAGGCTTCCAGAAAATTTTGAAACTACTTCACAAATTAATGTTCAAACAAAAGATTTTGTCGTAATTTTCCATAAAATATGGCACCACTGTAGAGATTCAAAAATAGTTAGAAGAGTATACAAGGACAACACCAACCAGAAGCATTATTTAAAAGGTTTTGGTGCGGATTAAGTAAAACATGGCCCTTACACAATTTCAATTAAGATCTATGCTATTTTTAGCAATAATATGCCACCTGTTGCTTTTAAAGACTGCTATTGTAGGGCTGCCAACATATTTTGACAAAAAGGGGAGTGTAAATGTGTTATTGCAGTCACATATGGTTTTTGATTTGTTGTCCTTAAAAGAAACAACTGAAATCCACATTAGTGTACTTAAAAGGCATTCCCAGATCAAGAAAAATAAAAGTATATCTCATAATCATTACTTATAAACAAATCCAAACCATCTAGTACTATTAATGAAAATTGTTTCATACAGACACATTAGGGTAGACAAAATAATTTGATTTACAATTCTTTTAAGCATTCAAAATCTTTGACAAAAATTATGTTCAAGTCCTTAAAAGATGCATTTTGACATTCAAAGTAGAAATGTTGGTAAATTTTAAGATGAGAATTCATTGATTTCAATGAAAAAATTAATTAGGATGGATAATCACACTACTTCTTGTTGTAGTTATTTATTAATTCTAAAATAACTGAGATAGAATGGGTTGTTCATTAGTTCAGACAAACTTGTTGCATTAGGAACATAAAAGAACATGATCTTTTGCACACCTCAAATATGAAGAAAGTTATCATTGGTTCATACATCACCTTTACCTTGATAATATTGAACAAAATAATTTGGAATAATGAGCATTTTAACTTAATGAGAACTTCTAATAAATCTAGGATTTAGTTTTCTTCTTATTCAATGATAAATTTTGTGTGTGATCTTTTGTAAGACCACTATGCCTTAAGTTTGAGTGTGTCTAATATTTTCATTTAATTAATATACATGATTTTTAATTGTCATGTATTTTATTTTAGGTAGTTTGTTGGGTGTGTTCTATCATTTATTAGTACTTATGGTCAATGCTTTTACATGCTAATATTTAGACATTATCTACTATATTGCGGTCATAATTAATATCGTCTATTTTTTCATTACTTGTGACAAGGTTCTAGTTTTGGTTGTTTGATTGTTTTGGTAGGCCTGATTATGGTAGTGGAGGTGCATTGGGGAGTGGTTTATCTTTTCTTGAAGATGGTACTATACTAGAAACCAGGTCCTATTTTTTACCCAAGGGTGTGCAAGGGAGTGTAGGCTTTGTCTAGTTTTATGAAGTGTTCCCTAAATGCAAATTTTGTCAGCATAGTTCTGCAATGCTCTCATATATCAAGAATTATTATTATTTCTAATTCAAGATTTCAAAATTTAGATGTTTGTTACATCTGAACAGTCCATTCTTTCACCATAACATGGTAAACCCTTGTTGTAATATGTATAGTTATTCATTAAATTATGGACTACATTACTAATTAATTGGATTATGGATTCTTTCTTATAAGAATTTTGTTTGAATATTGTGATTTCTACAAATTAGTAGGCAGATGTATAGGAACACTTATTCTATATTGTTCACTTTTCAAAAGTAAATGCATTTGCAAAAGAAAATAAATAATTGCAAACAGAAAAAATATGTTCAATATTACAAGCTTTCTTAGGTTGAGAGTAATATCTATCTGAAATTTGTATAAACATATTTTTTAGCTTGAAACATTTCACTACATAATAAACCAAAATTTGTTGTGTAACATAACCCTAGAAATAAATTTGTTACATGAACTTTGAGCTTAGGAACACCTATTATCTATGGGTCATAAACAAGTGCATAAGTTCATATCACTCAAACAACCAAGAAGAAGGAAAGCTACAAAAAAATATCATGTTAGGAACTGAATATGTCAATGTGCCTAGCAGATGAGATGTTTGAATATAATGAATTCATTACTAGACCATGGTTAAGTTCATATTGTCTAAATTACATCCTTGAGATCTTACAGATCAATACACAGTGCAAAAAATATACATCTTTCACAAAGTGAACAAAAGAAAGAATAGAAAGAACCATCTTGTGATCATTGTATACAAAGAAATACTTATGAATGAAATTCAACATATATTAAGATACACTGAGATTATGTAATGGCTCATTATGGTCAAAATAATGTAATGTTAAGATACAGAGACATTATCTAATGGAAGTTACAAGTCAAAATAATTAATGTTTGTATGTCATGGTAAGAAATAGTGAAATTTTGAGTGATTACCCAATAAGGAAACAAAAAATTTAAGTTCTGAAGCGAGTGTGCAATATGCACTATTATTCTATAGTATATATTTTTTTTTCAATGCGTACATGAATGGATACAAGGCAATTTACATTGTTTTCTTTTAGTAGGATGCTCATGAAAAATACAAATTTATATAAAAAAAAAATTTAGAGGTGGTTTATTTCCAAACTAGGGTCATCTATCTACATTGAGTCAACTATGACCCATGCATGAATTGCTCCCACATAATTAGTTTATGTAGTAATACTAATGAGTATATTGCATTAAATCTTTTATTATTAAGGAGTTTGAGTTTAAGGATGTTTTTTCTTCTATAAACAATAAAATATTGCAATTTTATAGCATATATTTGATAACTGTAGAAATTGTTTCAATGATAAGTCATTTTATGTTGGGAAATAAAATATTACCTTCATCTAGGGTTTCATTTGGCTCAAAATACAGGAAATAAATTGATACTTTGAATAAAAATCAAACTTATTGACTCAAATTGAAGCTATGATACTCAATAAATTTTACTTCAAACAAGTTTGAATTTATCCAACTGCTCCCTCATATGGAACTAACTATGAAAGTATATAAATTACCAGTTATATATGGGCGCCAATTTATTGCATAGTCGTTTTCCCAAAAAAAGAATTACCACTTGCAACTCCCAGAAATCATTCTCCTGTCGTCCAAGAAAATATTTTATGTCCTTTATCTTTGTAAAGTTGTTAACATAGGTTAATCCTTAGAGTAACTGGCATGTATCTTCCAGCTGCATGTGTCCTCCAACAATTTTCATGTCTAACGTCCAGTGCCTTAATATTAGGCATAAGTGTGGCTGCAAGATAGTAACTTATTTCAAAATTTCACCAGAAAAATGAATTGGGTTGTATGTGATTCAATTTAAAATAAAAGTAAGTTAAAGAACAACTCACAAATCCGGATAAAGGTTTAGGGCTTGATTTTCCTAGTATTGATATTTTTTCTCTTTATCTCCTTTAAGAGATGAAACCTCTTTTGCAAGAAAATAGATAGTCAATATGAAAAAAAGAGTTGCAATGTAGCGAAGTTCTTGACAAATGTTAGTGGGACAATTTTGAAAATTAGGAACCAACTTTCATGTGAAATAATCTGCAAAATGTATCAGATTATATTGCTAGTGGTTATGTCATTTTTCTTTGTGATTGACTTATAAAATTTAATAGTAGAAGAGTCCAATAACATTGGAATATTATTATCATTAGTTCTTTGAGAGAATATTGAGAGTAAAAATTTTTAACATCCCAAGTTTGAAATGTTCAAATCCCATAAGTAACAAATATTGACCAAAAAAATTATTATCTTTCACCAAACAACCTAAATGTCTAAGCATTTTTGCCATAGTACTATATCATTAACAAGTGGACTTAGGAGTAACAATAGACTTAGGAGTAATAAAGAAATAGAATAGAAATAGATCATATGCTATTTGAATCTAGTAGAAAGTGAGGCCTTTGCAAGCATTAAATATGAAGACATAAAGACTTCACGCACTGTTAGTCACGTTGTTATCTCCATAGTAAAACATGTCAATTTTAAAACATTGAATTCATCCAAGTTCAAACATCTATTGAAACTCATTTCTTTGAAACTTATGAAGTACTTCATATTTTTTAATGAGTTGAACTATGGCATTTTAAACAAAAATCATTGATTAGTAATCTCAATCATCTGTAGTTTAATGATTAATCCTAGTCATTTAAGTTGTTTGAGTCTAGTTGTAAAAGGTTGTAGGCTAGATATGTCATTTTGTTGCATCACAAAATTACTCACTTATCAAGAAAGTCAACAATGTTTAGATTGAGTTATAGTGTTGCATCTCACTTGCATTTTTTTTTTTGGAAATTTGAATGTACGCACTCTCAATCATCATTGATTATCAATCTCAATCATTTTTAGTTTAATGGTTAATCCTAGTCATTTAAGTTATTTGAGTCTAATTGTAAAAGGTTTTAAGCTAGATATGTCATTTTGTTGCATCACAAAATTACTTACTCATCAAGAAAGTCAACAATATTTAGATTGAGTTATAGTGTTGAATCTCACTTGCAATTTGTTTTGGAAATTTGAATAGGAGTTTGTGGTTTGTAGTTTTCAATTTTGCAGAACTGCAAATGGGCTCGAAAGTGTTTGAGTGCATGTTAAAGAAGGTGGCATTATGAGCAATTAGATCACCTGCCTAGTGGGAGTTTAGAATTGTAATGTGAATTTACGTTTGTAATGTGAAGGGTTTGAAGTAATAGTGTTGACAGATAACCAGATTTCATGTGCATGTTTGTTAGTTGCAAAGGTGTAATGCATATAAACTTTGACAAATGCATGTTCTCCATAATTCTAAATTATATTTAATAATTGAGATGATATAAATGTTTACAATAAAATCAGACATGTTGGTTTAAAACTATGGAAATGAAGAACTCTAATGCAACCTTTCAATTTCCAAATTACACTTCAACTTTATGTTCTTGTTGAAATTCAATTTGTAGAAGTTGTGTAGTTTATTTGCATTCTCACAAAAATTTGCAAATTGTACATTCATCTCTGCATCCCAAAATCCCTCATTTGAAAAAATAGAACTCGTGAAAATTTATGTGTAATATACAAAAAGATTTTGAGAGAGAGGTGTTCAAATTTTATGCATTAACAAAACCCCTTTAGAGAATTGAAATGAATAGATCTGATTTATAGTTGTTAGATTTCAAACTAAGAAATCCTTTTATTTTTCAAATACATGTTTATTTTATACTCTTTAAACCACTTATGGAACAAAATTTATTATCTAGCAAAAATAGTAGTGAAGTAATCTGAAACTTTGTGGAAACAGAGTGATAGTGTTTTGTCTCATTGCTTGACCCTCTGAATACTAACTACGTTTTCCAATCCCTCTTTTCCTTCTCAACAACCAACAACCAATGAAATATTTACATCTTCAAAATCTACAAGACAAAATGGAATGGGTTGCAGTATCTGCATTGATAAGGGAAAGCCTTTGCAAATAATCAGAATGTGACATGTAAAAAATTTCCCAGCACCCAAAGCTCTCCCTTTTGTTCATAATTTTCCATTGCAAATATATTTTTTCTCTTATTATTAAAATGTGTATGAAGAGGGGTTGTATTGAATACTAGGGGGCAACATTCAATAAAATTACCTAGTTTAAATTTTGCCTAAAATGAGGTTTTACAATAAATTGTAAGGAAGCAAAGGTGTGCGGAAATGCTTCCTATGCTAATCTTGAGAGGACGAATATGCAAATTTCAACTTAACTATTACAGAGATCACAAGAAGCACATAGAGTAGAAATAAAACAATAAACACATAACATAGTGATTATCGTGGGGAAAACCCATACAGGTGAAAAACCCCACACTCTAAAACCTGCATAGTATATTAACAAATCAACAAGAGATTACAATACACTTGCAATGAAAGTTCTTACAAGAGAATCACCTCAACTCAAGCTCGGAGAGTCTTCACTAGCATCCTTCTAGCACCCAGCCTTGCAAACCAAACTCCATCATACAAACTCCTCTCCAAGCCCTCATTATATAAGAATTTTACAACCTGGAAACCATTTGTGGTTTTACAATACCATGGGGAAAACCTCCATGATACATGTTGCCCACCCCTGACATTTGTTTTTCCAATATAGGAAAACCAGGTTAAAAATAGTTACTCACGTCCAAACTCTTATCCCCTACTTTTGAGCCTCATAACCAACATGAAATGTGTCATATAATCTCTAAAAATGGCCCTCCTATATTATACTATGGACAAGGCATCTTTTGACAACTCATATACCTTTTTCCAAGGCACCGACACATGGGAAACCTCCCAACTACATTTGGAACTATTTACTGAAAATTGCAAGGTTGAGACACATGTATCTCAACATTCTCCCTCTTGTCGGATACCTTGCAAGAGTCAAGGGATCCATATTACCATGGACTCAACAATTAGGGGCCAAGAGGTCCATAGACTCTAAACACCATCTGAACTTCTCTATGCTCACGGACTTAGTTAATGAATCAACAACATTCACCAAAGTTTCTACCTTCTCTAGCTTCACCCTGCCATCCTCAACCATATCTCTCACAAAATGATATTGTACATCAATGTGTTTGGTCCTGGCATGAAAAGTTGGGTTCTTCACTAGGCAGATTGCACTCTAACTGTCACTATAAATTGTCACTGCACCCTGTTTAAACTCTATATCTTAACACAATCTCTTAAGTCAAATGGCTTCTTTCCAAGCATGAGTAGGTGCCATATACTCTACCTCTGTAGTGGACAAAGCAACCACATCTTGTTGCTTGCTCATCCAACAAATTGTACCACCAAATAATGTAAACATATATGCACTGGTGGATCTTCTTCTATCAACATTACCAGCCCAGTCTGAATCCACAAAGCCTCTAATATCTAAGGAATGCTCATTTCTTGTTCCATGAAAACATATAGAGTACTCTGAGGTACCCCGCAAGTATCTAAAAACTCTTTTTACTGCATCCCAATGTACTCTTCCTGGATTAGACATGTAACGGGAAAGTACTCCCACTTCTTGGGCAATATCTGGTCTTGTACAAACCATAGCATACATCAAACTTCCAACAACACTTTGGTATGGTACTTGACTCATCTCTTCCATCTCCAATGGGGATGTAGGACACTATGAACTAGAAAGCTTTGTTCCCATTGTAACAGGAACACTCAATGGTCTACAATCTTGCATATTAAATCTTCTCAGAATAGTACCAACATACTTACTCTGGCCTAGCCAAAGCTTTTTGTTTTGTCTATCTCTTATAATCTCCATTCCTAGAATGTGCCTTGCTGCACCAAGATCTTTCATATCAAATTTTGTCGAGAATTGAGATTTTAATTCTGCAATCAAACCTTTTCCTTTCAAAATAAACAACATGTCATCAACATACAAGCCAATAAGTAGGAAACGATCACCATCAGATTTGAAATATATACAGTGATTAGATTTAGATCGCACAAACCCCAAACTCAATACATATGTATCAAACTTCTGGTACCACATCCTAGGACTCTATTTTAAACCATACAAGGATTTCTTCAACTTACAGACCAAATTACTTTTACCTTTTACCACATAGTGCTCTGGCTGTGTCATATAAATTTCTTCCTCCAAATCTCCATGAAGGAAAACAGTTTTTACATCCATTTGTTCGACCTCTAGATCATAAGCTACTGCAATAGAAAGCAAGAAACGAATGGATGTCATTTTGGCTACAGGAGAAAAAATCTCACCATAATCTACTCCCTCAACCTGGGAGTAACCTTTTGCAACCAAACATTCTTTGTACTTCTCAATTCTTCCATCTCAACCTATTTTATTTTTGAACACCCATTTGCAACCAACAAGCTTTCATCCTTCAGGCAATGGTACAATGTCCCATGTGTCATTCTTCTTAAGAGCTGCCATCTCTTCATCCATGGCAATTTTCCAGGACTCTGAATCATTCATACCAAGAGCCTCTTCTACAAATTTTAGTTCATCAATATTAGCATTCAAAGAAAATATGCATCTCCAATCATCAAGAGAATATCCATACCTTTCAGGTGGTTTTCTTTGTCTAGTAGACCTTCGAACAAGTTCAGGTTTAGGTTCTTCTTCTTCCTTTGATGATTCAGAACTCCTAGAGCTCTCATCAACTTCCCGTATTTCTAAGGGCCTTGATTCAACTTTTTCAAGTGTAGCAGGCAGTTGAATCACATCTTTCTTGTCTTCCTTTTGTTCTGGCTGCACTGTAACAGAAGAAGACTTAGTTTCTCTAAAAATAACACTTCTAGAATAAAATACCTTTTGTGCAACAGGATACTAAAGCTTGTATCCTTTCACACTATAACTACATCCAATGAATATACATTTAACAGCTTTGTTATCCAATTTTGTCTGCCTCTCCTTTGGCACTTGAGCATATGCCTCACAACCAAAAACTCTCAGATGACTAAGTGAAGGCTTGTGGCCCGACCATGCTTCCAGTGGCATTTTATAAACAAAAGTTGATGTAGGAGACCTGTTTATCAGGTAGCAGGCAGTGGCTACAACTTCAGCCTAGAAATTTTGTTCTAGACCAGCACCACTTAGCATACTCCTAGCCTTCTCCATCAAGGTCCTGTTCATTCTTTCTGCAACTCCATTCTGTTGTGGAGAATACAGAGTTGTCTTCTGTCTCTTAATACCACAATCTTTACAAAATGTGTCAAAATCATTGGAGCAATATTCACCGCCATTATTTGTCCTTAAACATTTTATATTCTTTCTAGTCTGCAACTCAACCATTGCTTTAAATTCTTTGAAATGATTGAAAAATTCATCTTTACTCTTAAGAAAATAAACCCATGTTCTTCTACTGAAATCATTAATTAAAGAAACATAATAAACTGATTTACCAATAGAAGAAACATCAATTGGACCAAATACATTTGAATGGATTAGATCCAAAACACTTGAATATTTATAAGAACTAGAGTAAAACTGAATGCGGTTTTGTTTTCCATAAATACAATGCTCACAAAAATCAAATTCAAGATTGCAATCATTCAACCCATTAACAAGGTTCTTATTTTTGAAAGTTCGTAGACCCTTCTCACCTATGTGGCCGAGTCTCTGGTGCCACAACATTGTCTTCTCTATAGGCAAATTTGATTCGATAGACAGAGCACCCTTGGGTACCCAAAAAACATGACCATCTATTAAAAGAGACACCCTCTCCTTTTCCAACATAGTCTTTATCACAATCTTATTAGAAGTCCTATTGCACTCAACTATGCATGCATCAAGCTGGTACAATGTATCCATTCTACTTCCTCTTGCTATTACCATAGCACCTCTCACCATTTTCACACCTACTTCAGAAAATTGTACATGCACACCCGCATCTATTAGTTTGCTAACAGATAACAAATTTCTTGCTAGTCTTGGTATATGCAAGACACCATCAAATCTTCTAGTTCTACCATCAGAAAATTTAACATGAACACTTCCACGACCAGCAATATCAAGAAAGGAGTTATCACCCAAATACACCTTACCACCATCAAACTTTTCATACTTACTAAACCAATTTCTAATAGGAGTCATGTGGAAAGATGCACCTGAATCTATCAACCATGCATTCTCACCTGCACGAGTGGCCAAGGCTGCAATAAAAGCATCTCCATCTTCCTTCTCAGACTCAGAATTAGAATCTTGCTTCTTCTTCTTTTTCTTTTTTTCTTCTTTACAGTCCTTTTGGAAATGTCCAGGCTTTCCACAATTCCAACAAATTGCCTTGGACTTACCAGGAGATTTTGATCTCCCCTTATTCTTGGACTTAGAATGGCCATTTCACTTTTCGTTCTTGCCTCTTTCTTTTGGTCTTCCTCGAACACTCAAAGCCTCTTTGGCATTCAAAGAAACCTTCCTTCTCATCTCCTCAGAAAGTAGAGAACCAACAACATCCTCCATCTTCAAGACAACTACAGTGCTCCCTATGGCCATTACAAGGTTGTCCCATGAGTCTGGCAACGAACATAGCAAGATTTGGCACCTTTCTTCTTCATCCATTGGTACCCCAACTAAGGTCAACTGAGTCACCAACATATTAAAACTTTCCAGATACTCAAAAATTCGTCCACCTTGTTCCATTCTCAAGGAATGCAACTTCTTCCTCAAGAAAATTTTATTCACAAGTGATTTTCCTTGGTAGATCTCACTTAGCTTCTTCTAAAGCTTCTTCGCAGTAGATTCTTCATGGACATTAATCAGAATTGAGTCTGCAAGGCACAATCTTATGAGACCTTTATCTTTTCTATCCATTACATCATATTGTGCAGCTAAAGTTGGATCTTTGGGCCTCGACTTATTCTCATTGACCGCATCCCATAGATCTCAATCAATCAACAGATCTTCCATCTTTAGCTTCCACATTTCAAAGTTTGTTCCAGAAAAATTATCTACATCAATCCTCCCTGATATGCTTGCCATCTTTACGATCCTGCAATATAGAAATGAAATACTCTGCACAAGCTCCCACTCAAACCTTGATTAGCTCAAAAAACCCTGTACCCAACAAATAGAACCAAAACTGGCCAGGCTCTGATACCACTTGTAAGGAAGCAAAGGTGTGCAGAAACACTTCCTATGCTAATCTTGAGAGGAAGATTATGCAAATTTCAACTTAACTATTACAAAGATCACAAGAAGCACATAGAGTAGAAATAAAATAATAAACACATAACACAGTGATTATCATGGGGAAAACCCATACGGGTGAAAAAACCCATACTCTAAAACCTGCATAGTATATTAACAAATCAACAAGAGATTACAATACACTTGCAATGAAAGTTCTTACAAGAGCATCACCTCAACTCAAGCTCGAAGAGACTTCACTAGCATCCTTCTAGCACCCAGCCTTGCAAACCAAACTCCATCATACAAACTCCTCTCCAAGCCCTCATAATATAGGAATTTTACAACCTGGAAACCATTTGTGGTTTTACAATACCATGGGAAAAACCTCCATGACACGTGTTGCCCACCCTTGACATTTGTTTTTCCAAGATAAGAAAACCAAGTTAAAAATAGTTACTCACATCCAAACTCTTATCCCCTATTTTTGACCCTCATAACTAACATGAAATGTGTCATATAATCTCTAAAAATGGCCCTCCTATATTATACTATGGACAAGGCATCTTTTGACAACTCATATACCTTTTTCCAAGGCACCAACACATGGGAAACCTCCCAACTACATTTGGAACTATTTACTGAAAATTGCGAGGTTGAGACACATGTATCTCAACATAAATTACGCAAAAGCCATGGACTTGTTTAATTGAGTGCATAAGAGATTATAATTAATTTCTATTAAGATGGTGATATCTCCATATCCTAAAACTAGATGTTTGGATTCAATTTGTTAAGCAGTTCAACATGCCAAAGATCAAGCATTAAATCTATTTAATAATAGTTAGAAAACCATATTTAAGCATATATGAAATTTGTTTATTGACTACTATGTTAATAATAATTCCACTTCATAATGGTAAGGAAAGAAAAAGGGTCCACTTAGTAGGCTCACCCTAGAGTGAGATGGCAACTAGCTAATCACAAATTTTATATAAACTGACAATATAAATTATAATGTTCTTCCTTCTACCAAAAAGCATGTGACCATAGAGAAAAGAGAGAAAACAAGCGAGTACATTCAATTTATAATTACAGCAAGTGCAAATTCCCAAATAAAAGGAGAGTCTGGTCCTCAACATCCCAACAGGTATTCCCTAACTCTACCATTTACCATACATTTTAAGAAATGTCAACAATACAGTGCTAATTATCTATTCTCTCTTTATCTTATACCTTGAAGAATGGAACCTTAAACCTCCTCCATAAAATAATATATTTGACTAGAATAAATCATCCACAAGAACCATATAAATCATTATTCTAAACATCGACATGTGTATGCATTTAATCAAATAAGTGATTCTAAGATACACATTCAATCCTTTATAGATCAATGTGCATTGATTATTATGTTGATGATCAAGTCATAGCTAATATTTTTCTCTCTTCATTAATGGAAATATCTCAAAAAATGTTTCCACTATTTAACTACCTATTCTATGGGTTCCTTCTGTTATCTCATTTATTTTTTCATTAAATACATTCAAATGAACACAATATTGCTAGATAGTTTCATTAATGATTTATTGTAATCAAGGCGTAAAAGATAAGGTGATGGAATTTATTTTAGAAATTATTAATTCCTTTTGTCATAAATCTCCTATCTTATTCTAGACTACAATACCAAGAGGGAATTTATTAAAAATGTTTTCCTGAATCTTTGCAATCAAAATATATTGCATAGATATCCAGCTTATATAACACTTTATACCACCTTGTATTATAGGTGATAGATCACTTTAAGACCATCTCTTTGACTTCAATGCCTCTATTGTTTTATCATGTCCTCTTCTTAAGAAACCAATAATTCTACAAAGAAGAACACCAGTAACTTATAATTTTCTCCTTAATCCAACTCTAGAATTAACCAAACTAATTAAATTTTCTTTACTTATGTGTGTCATCCAAAATTACCATATTCATTCACAAGCTAACTCTAATTGGATGAAGCTAGAATAAATCCTAGATGAGTTTCTTTGAATAAAATTATCCAGCTTCATCCTATCCAACCCTTGAACCCCAACCTCTTCTTATTCTACCAATTCCACTAACTCTTTTTAGTATATAGACACATTTTCCTAGAAAACATACCTTGGTATTATCCTCTCCTTTTTGTTTTTCTTAATTATCTCTTTAGAATATCTTATCACCAAATCAAGTTCCTCTTTACCTAAATACTATGTTTTCATTTTCACTTTCACAAGATTCTCCTAGGATATGCTTTTTGTTAATCCAACCTTAGTAATTGCTAAAAAAAAATTCTCTTTTTTCTTAAGTTTTCTATGTATGGCACATTTTTCTTGACTTTTTTTTGTATTTCTCCTTTGTGTTACTTTTCAATTTCTCTTTTCTTGATGAGGATTTTCCTATTCTACATTCGTTTTCTATATTTGATTTGTCTCCTCTACTTTAGTTATTCATTACTACTTTAGCATCATAGGTTACATTTGGACTAGGCAATTATTCACTTTCTAATCAATGGTGCCAACACATTATTATAGCGCTATTAAATTTGGAATAATTATAAAAATCATACATGTTTATCACCAAAAAATTACATGTGGATCTCCCCCTTTTTTTTCCTTTTGCACACTTATTAGCATTATTTCCTAGTTTATAATAGTTATAATATTTTGGCCTCTTGTTCTTTCTTTTTCTAATACATCTAATATTATGTGGTAGCCTCCCCTACCACCTCCTCAATAATTAGAATGGTAACCCATGGAGGGTCATATATCCTTTATTTGTGATACTATATAGTATATATTGTTCAATGACCAATCTTATACCTTCTCTCACTTGAAGTTCCCATAGCCATAGGACAAATAAACATTGAATGATTTTATAGCTAAACCATATGTTTTGTCCATACATATCCAAAAAAATATTCCCTACTCAATCCAAGAACTATTGGTTCATATTCTTCTTCTTCTTCTTCAAGAAGTAACATTGGATACCTATTTGTGTCATCTTTGTCCCACTTTATAATTTACAATTTATATACCTACTATCTTTCTAAGGAATTTTCAAATTCTACTCTTAGTGTAGTAGCCCTCTTCATTATTTTGATTATCAAACATTTATTTCTTGATATTCTTTCCTAATATAATTTTCAAATCAAAACTTACTTCCTCTACGTGGGGGAGAAGTCTCATCTTTCTCACCTTTCATTAAATAATTGTAGCGTCGTAAATTGTACGCACTCGCTAGGGTGGTACAATTTCACACCTAGTTTAGCACCCGCCTTAGTGCATTTTGCATTCTGCATTGCATTTCTCCTTAAGCACTTAATTAATCAAATTAATTAGGTCTAAGGTCTTATTTCATCATTCTCTACATCATAAAGTTGGGCCCTTTCACTAAGGCACGCCCTTCGCATTTTATTCCTCCAGTACACCACTTAATCAAAAACCCTAATTAAGTCCTATTTTCGAACTTGGGGGCTTGGTTTCGGGGTCTAAACATCTCGAAATCACCTGTAACTTCGGGATTCTCTCTAAAATCATCATATCCGACGGCCCTGAAAATTTGGTGAAAAGTTGTCGGGACCATGGCGCCCGTGCAACATGGTCCCGAACATTTTTCCCGAAATTTTGGGAGCGCGATCCAATCATAAAATAAAGCTTAACCCCAAGAAATTGGCGGGATATTCAATCTCTAGGTCGGCCAAAATACGAATTTACGACCTAGGGTCTCATACATAAAAGCCCTCTTTCCTCATTTGAAGGGATCCGATTTTTGTTTACAGGAACTTCATATGCAATGAAAGGGCAGATCTTTGAAGACTTCAACAACATTCAACATCATTCTATCAAGCATCTATCAAATTCATTCATTCATCCATTTAGGGCTTGGAAGACATTGAAGAACAATAGGAGATTACCGACTGAAGATTGGCTTGTACTCCTCCCTTGAGGGTTGGGTATGATTTCATATTGTTTTCATGTCCTTACATAAGCTTTGATATATCGTTTATTCATGCTTTAGATCACATTGCATCTTGATTTAGAGCATTTGCATTATCATTTACAAGCAATTAGGGTTTACTTTCTAGGTTGCTCTAGTTTGCTTTCTTGCATTTTGGACCTTGCACACACACTAGGTCTGCACATACAATACATTTTACAAAACAACTTGGCTATTCGTGGAGGTGGAAATCACCGAAGCGGGGGTTTGACTAAGGAAAAACCCTATATAGCCGCCCTTCCCCTTTTCAGACATTACTGCAGGTTTCGGGATTCAGACGACGTCGTGGGACACAGATCCGGAAAGAGGAGACAAAGATAGAACTCTGTGTGCAATTGCAGCTCAGAAGACTGGGACAGGGGCGCTGGGCGCCCTGGTCCTGCCAGGATAGGGGCGCTAGGCGCCCTGGTCCCTAGGACAGAGGCGCTGGGCGCCCTGGTCCCTAGGACAGACAGCTTTTCGGCAACTTCCAGACAGTGTTTCAGGGTGCAAAATAGTGGTTTCCGGTGCAGTTTTCAGGACAGTGGCGCCCGCGCCCCCGTCCCGAACATTTTCAGTCCGATTTCGACTCCAGGTACATATCTGCATTCTTATTTTACCCTTACATTTACAGCTGTTCATTGCTTAATCTCAATTCTGCAAATTGGTTACTAGTTCGTATTTACATTTTGAGGTTAGGGTTTGAACTAGTATCATTTTAGCTTTCAATTTCAACAAGGGAATAGAAATCCTAATAGATATCCCGTGGCTCTCTCTTTCACCAAAAGAAGTAGCCAATTGTGCGATATCTCTAAGCTCTTTCGTATTCCACAATGTGTGTCAAAAGTTAGGATTAGGGTACATTGACCTAGTCTCGCTTTTTCCCCTACACATTTTGGTGAACCCGACGTGAATCTATCATTGCTTCCTTTTTGCATTGCATTTGTTAGATCTAGATCTAGATTTAGTGTGTTTTCATTTCATTTCATTAAAAGAAAAAAAGAAAAAAAAAAGAGAACTTGTGTTTCTTTGCATTGTGTGTTTCAATTTTATGCAATCTTTTCAAAATGTCAGATTTTTATTTGCAAAATGTTCATGCATTTGATGATTATTATGAGTATAGCCAAGATGAATTAGATGAAGCTTTAGATGAGTTTTTAAACCCTAAGGATGCTAAACCTTCATTTTACCAAAAGCTCATAAACCTTGTTACTATGCCATTTAGGTGTGATGAGAAAGATAAGTCGGATGATTCCTCTCAAGGATACATTCCTATCCACTCTTCCCCTGAATCTAGTAACATGGTTGTTTTCAATAATCCCCTCTATGAGGAGATGTCTCCTTTTGAATCAAAAGACAAACCTTTTAACCGATATGATCATGCTTTGTTGGATGATGCTCTTGATGACTTTGTGGCTTTGTCGAAACCTATGAACAAAAACAAGACTTCTAAGTTGGTTAACATGATAAATTTGAATGAATATAAAAAGCCTCTCTTTGAAGTCCAAGGTGCTTATCCTTCTCCCACCTTTCAAGTTCCTAAAACTCCTCTCCTTACTGTCCAAGGGAGGTATGATCATGATTCCTTTTGTACTCTGAATAAACCAATCATTACCGTACAAGGAAGAAAACCTACAAGTCCTTACAATTATGCTAAGCAAATAACTAGAGAGAGTTATCATGCGGTTGCCCATACTTATCATACCAAAAATAATAAGCAACCTAATCCTCCTCCTGTTATTCCAGTTTCGCTTCCTAATCCTCAACCAATTCTTCCTCAAGCTCCCTGTATTTCGCAAGTTATGGGTAAGGAATATGATCTCATAGAACAACTTAAAACTACCCCTGCCAAAATATCCCTTTGGGATTTGATTCAAACTTCTTCCGCTCATCATGGGATGTTGCAAGATGCCTTGAAAGATTTGAATGTTCCTCCACCGAATACATCTAGTAATATAGCATCTTTTGTTAACTCCGTGATGAATCCTAAACCTCAAATTGTGTTTACACAAGATGAGTTGCCTAACAGTGAAGTCTAACAACAATGTGATCCTTTGATGATTGTGGTTGTCATGAAAGACACTGCTATAAGACGAACACTAGTAGATAATGGCTCTGGCCTTAATGTGTGTAGCATCAATCTATTGCATAAGATGAATGTGGATACATCTCTTATGGAGCCTGACTCTCGTTCTATTCGTGGCTTTGACAATGTGGCTAAGACTTCATTGGGTATCATCACCTTACCTCTCACAGTGGGACCTGTTACTTTGCCTACTCCTATCCATGTTATGCCAGGAAATTTAACATACAACTTGTTATTAGGGAGGCCTTGGATTCACAGCATGCAAGCTGTCCCCTCTACATTGCATAGACAAGTTAAATTCATTTACAATAATAAGACATATACTTTGATGGGAGATACTAATTTTCAATCTTGTCTACAAACATCTAATTCCAAAGGAGATTCTTCTAAGCCATCCTCGTCTAGTGATGACTCTTTAAACAAGAAACCTATCGATGAGTCTTCGCTTTCCGATGATCAAAATCCTTTGGATGTAACTGAAACTCCTGAAGAAAATCCTTCTCGACTTGAAACTACACATAAAAAGGATTTTGATCCTGAGAAGGTTCTCGCAGAAGATGATTGGGGACCTCTTGATTTTAATCCTACCTTTGTGGGTGAATATAAGATTCCTTCTAGAGAACTTAAAGTTGAAAAGAAGGAAGAAACTGAAAATCACAAAGTTGAAAAGAAGGAAGAAACTAAAAAACAATCAACCCTGCCTGAAGCTATGAGTAATAATTTTGTGGCCGCTTCTCAAACTCCCTCTTCTCACACCTATAACTATGAAGAGTTTGATTCTTTGTCTTATGAAAAACCACCTTCCCTTCCTGAAATGGCTGATCGCTATGGTCGTGGTTTTCGCATTTTTGCTAAGCATGGGTATCATGGAAAAGGTTGTGGTGCTAATGAACAAGGGATTAGAGTTCCTCTAGAGACTAATTTTCAACATTATGCCTTTGGACTTGGCTATAATCCCTGCAGACGTACTAAAGCCTCTAAGAGACCATGCATTAGTGTTAATGCTATCTCTACATCTTTATCAATACAACACCCTGAGTATATTGATGAGGATTCTTCAGGTGATTGTGCTCTAGATATCTTCCCTACCGACGATGCTTTAGCTGAGTTCTTGGGAGCCTATGACACTCTTCCTCGTTATCATCACAATAGGGGACTCCCTTATTGTTTGAATACTGAAGCTTATTTTGGAAAAGAGATTGATAACGATAAGATTGTGAAAGAATTCCCTCAATTAAAGGATACTCCTCAACAAAGTAATATCCTCATAAGTGATACCCTTGATGTTAAGATGGATCCTTGCAACAAAGAAAAAGTCATTAAAATTGGAAAATGTTTGGATGAAGAGGAACAGAAACAATATGAAGAACTATTGCATGAATTCCCTGAGATCTTTGCTTGGACATATTCTGACATGCCTGGTATAGATCCTAAGATTGTTACTCATAATATTGTCTTAGTTCCTGATGCTAAGCCCGTGAAACAAAAGATTCGAAAAATGAATCCTAAAATAGCTCTGCTTGTTAAAGCTGAGATTGAAAAGTTGTTGGAGGCTAGATTTATCCGCCCTATTGACTATTCCCCCTGGATTTCAAACATTGTCGCCGTGGCTAAACCAGATAACAAAATAATAATGTGCACTGACTTTCGGGATCTAAATAAGGCTTCTTTAAAAGATGATTTCCCTCTTCCAAACATTGACATGATAGTTGACTCTACGGCAAGACATGCCCTCTTATCCTTCATGGATGGTTTTTCAGGCTACAATCAAATTTTCATTAACCCTCAAGATCAATACAAAACTGCTTTCACCACTCCTTGGGGTACGTTTTGTTGGATAATGATGCCTTTTGGACTTAAAAACGCCGGTGCAACTTATCAACGAGCGATGACCCTTATCTTTCATGATTATATGCATAAGATTTTAGAGGATTACGTTGATGATATTTTGGCTAAATCCTTTCTTCGCATGGATCATGTTAAAGTCCTTCGTCAAATCTTCGAAAGAATTCGTAAATATCACATGCGCTTGAATCCCCGAAAATGTGTTTTTGGTGTGGATAGTGGAAAACTATTAGGATTCATAGTTTCGCATCGTGGGATTGAGGTGGACACCAAGAAAATAGATGCTATTGTTAACATGCCACCTCCTCGAAATGTGTCACAACTTAAAAGCTTACAAGGAAAGATTCAAGCTATTTGTAGGTTTGTGTCTCAACTTGCGGATCGTACCTTTCCTTTTACTCAACTTCTTAAAAAGGATATCACTTTTCAATGGAATGAGGATTGTCAACAAGCATTTGAAGATTTAAAAGTGTATTTGGCTAGTCCTCCTATTCTTCAACCTGCCGAACCTTCTAAACCCTTTATCTTGTATACAGCTGCTTCTTTTCATGCTCTCGCAGCATTGTTAGCACAACATGATAAAGATGGTAAGGAGTGTCCGGTGTATTACATAAGTCGTACTTTACTCGATTATGAGACCCGATATTCTGCGATAGAAAAACAATGCTTGGCTGTGGTGTTTGCGACTCAGAAATTGAGACATTATCTTTTAAATTCAGAAGTCCACGTCATGGTTAAGTTTGATCCGTTGAAGCATCTTTTCTCTAAAACTGATTTATCAGGACGTCTCGCTAAGTGGGTTATGATGTTAACTGAATTTGACCTTAAATTTGTTTCACAAAGAGCAATCAAAGGACAAGCGTTGACCGATCACTTAGTGGAGGCTCCTTCACCTTTTTCATTCCCTAACCCTGAGTCCTTTCCCGATGACTTCATTCTTTCTATAGAGGAAGATGAAACTTGGGAGTTATACTTTGATGGCTCTAAGTGCCGTACGGGATCGAGGGCAGGTGTTGTTCTGGTTTCTCCTACAAAGAAACCTATTCCATTATCATATCGTCTAAATTTCCTGTGTACCAATAACATTGCTGAGTATGAGGCTCTTATAGCAGGAATAAAAGCAGCCTTAGCTCTTAATATAAAACACATACATATCTATGGAGATTCGCAATTGATTATAAGACAAGTAACAGGAATATATCAAGCAAAACAGGACAAATTATCACAATATAAAGACCTTGCTATCTCTTTATTACAAAATTTTGATTCTTATACCATGGAACCTGTTCCTCGAAAAGATAATCGACATGTGGATGCAATGGCATGTGTGGCTTCGTTAGTATCTTTAGAGGACCCTATGGTCGATCTTAATTTCGTTATTCACAACCTTATCTCTCCAACTATTGAAGATGATTCTAGTTTGGTAACATGTTGTGACTTTGTAGATTCAGATGAATGGTTCTCGCATATCGTAAGATATTTGACCGATGGTACCTTCCTTGATTCTGCTAATAGGAACACTAGGGCTAGAATCCGTAAGCTGTCTGCTAGATATATCATCCTTTCTAATATCCTTTATCGAAGGGGTTATGATGGTCTTCTCCTTCGTTGTCTTAACAAGTCGGAAATCCCTATTGCCCTTGAAGAGGCACATTCGGGTGCCTGTGGGGGGCACTTTGGGGGCAAATCCTTGGTTCATAGATTGCTTTGCATGGGGTACTATTGGCAAACTATGCAGAAGGATTCCTTTTCATTTGTTAAGAAATGTCATCAATGTCAACAACACAATAATCTGATTCATGCTCCTGCCCAAGAACTCCGCTCTCAAGTAGCTTCTTGGCCCTTTTCCGCATGGGGTTTGGATCTTATTGGAAAAATCTCTCCTCCTTCATCTCAAGGACACACCTTCATTATAACCGCAACGGATTACTTTACGAAGTGGGTAGAGGCTATTCCCCTTCGCTCTACTACTGCTGAAGTGATTTGTCAATTTCTTCTAGAAAACATTATTTCTCGATTTGGGATACCTTCCACTATTATCTCAGATAATGGAACATTGTTTAAGAACAAGGATGTGAAGAAATTCCTCGAGAAATATCATATCAAACATCAATTTTCTACACCATATTACCCTCAGTCAAATGGTCAAGCCGAATCATCCAATAAGATAATTGAGCAAATTCTTCGTAAAACCGTAAATAAGCATGGTAAGGATTGGAGTAACCAGCTAATCTACGCTCTTTGGGCCTACCGAACGAGTGTACGCATTGCTACGAGAACTACTCCTTATAATCTTGTTTATGGTGCTGACGCTATTATGCCCTTAGAGTTAGAAATTCCATCACTTAGGGTTTCTCTTAAAGGTATAGTAGATGATGACTCTTATAGAGAACAACGACTTCAACAGCTTGAGATGCTTGACGAACAGCGTATAAACGCTCTTGAGCATATCCAAGCGTATCACAAAACTCTACAGCGAAGCTATAATGATAAGGTCATTCAACGTTCCTTCTCAGTAGGTGATCTAGTCCTTTATGAGAATCAACGCAATGTGAATGCCTTGCCGACCGAAAAGGGAAAATTTAGTCCTAATTGGCTCGGCCCATATATTGTCATTGAGGATTATGGATCAGGTGCTTACAAAATAGCGGATGTAGATGGTACGCCTCTTAAAGAACCTATCAATGCTATGCACTTGCGTAGATATTATGCTTAAATTCTTCTTCTTATCTATCTTCTTCAACATTGGATAATATGTTAGTGTTTCTTAATTAAAGCAAAATAGAATTAAATGTTATAATGTTTGATCTATATTGCTTCGTTCCTGACAAGCATTTCTTCTTACTTTATAGTTTGTCTTGAATTCATTAATGTAAATTGTAAAAGGTTTACATTTTCATTATTCTAGCATATTATACAGTGTCTTTAGGTGTTAAGTAGAATCGTATCATGTTGTGTTTAAGTTCAAAATTAAATCACATTAGTTATATGATTCTTAAACTTAATGCCTATTTCTTCCTTATCATCAATGTCGTACTTGATTAAAATATCTTAATTAAGTCACACATGTATCAATTTAATCATGGAGCATTGAGAAATCAATCACATAGAAATTAAATTCTGAACATACATGTACATTTACCAAATGTATTAGATTTAATCAAAACAAAATATACATTGTTTTAGGCATTAAAGATAACACATTTGAGGCAAAACGAGAAGCATGTATATATACATATATATGTGTGAATCGTGTACAAACATAGGTCACTATATATCCAAAATGTAACCTCCCTCCTACATCATACAATCATCTCCTATCCCTAGGACTGGTGGTTGGAGAGTGTCGACTAGATGCTCCCTCCTGATCTGGCCGTGGAGGTGGACCCATGGGTGTGTAACGCGATACAGATCGTGAATGACTCCGTGAGGAACTCCTACGATCCCTATCCATAAGGATCACATGATAGGTGGTAGCCTCGGTCTGAGCCGCTGCTAGATCTCGCCGCGCCTGCTGGAGATCCTCTGATAGGACTCTCTCTCTCTGTCGCGCTTGCTGGAGGTCCTCGGATAGGACTCTCTCTCTCTCCCTCCATATGTCTACCTATACTCAAAATGGGAAAAACAAATCCTCATGCCGACCTGCGTTCCCCCGAGGCCTATAGGCAATCTGTGAGGAACTAGGGATCTGTGCTATCATGGAGATGTCTGTCATTGCCTGCTGAATCAAGGAACGCCATTCCTGCACATTAGCTGTGGCAGTAGAAATGATTTTTGTTAGTACTATTCTATATCATCAAAGCATTAATCAATCAATGTAAACCTACTATACCTGGATCTCCCTCACGCCAGTAGGGATCATGATATGGTAGCATCTGTGACTGAGAACTGCTAGGCTCCCCTCGCTCGAATACTCTCTCCACGATGGGTGTAGGCTGGACGGTACTGGTGACAGGTCTCCGTATCGCCTCCTGTTCCCCCTGTTGGGGAATAAGAGGTGGATCCAGGGCTATGGTATCGTCTCCCGAATGGTGGGGAGCTGCATCCGACTCCTCCTCATCATCTCTATCCTCCTCCTCGTCGTCCTCCTCATCATCCTCATCCTCATCCGCATCATCACCTGCATCCTCCTCGTCCTCCTCTCTATCTGCATCCTCCTCCTCATCCTCCTCGTCACTGGGCTGATCGCCTGTAGGTGGATCAGGATCTCCCGCCTCCTCATGACCCTCTCCCTCATCTGGCTCCTCTGACCTGGATCCCTCATCCTCGTCTCGATCTCCATGTCTCCATGGGCCTGGATAGCCTGTCGGATGATCTGGTGGAAAGATAGGACCTGGATATGATCTCATGAACCATGAAACATATCTACGCTGTGCTCCAGGCTCTACAGAATAGTCAGTGACTACATCCTGATCTGATCCCTCTAAGTCTTTCGTCTCGATATCATCCACCGTCGGTCTCGCTACTGCTCTAGGTCTGGGAAGGACCCGTGAGTGTCGAGTATAGATGGGCACATTGGCTGGAACACACTGCTCTAATCTGAACTGCCTCCGTACTCGGTCAAAGTAGAAAGGAACTATGATGTGTGCATATCATCCTCGCAGTAGGCGATTCCTCTGAAGACATGCTAACTGTCTCTCCATACCATCCCATCTGTGCATCCGTAGGTAAGGTCTCCACACTGTCACCTCGGCTGTCAGTCTATCAATGGTCACTCTCCAATACAACAAATCTCCAAACCTCCACTCGTTGGTCAGTGGATAAGCGAACACCCTAGGTCGCTCGCTCGCTATACTCAGTGGATAGCCGACGGGCCTGGTGCATGTGAAGTGCTCTAAGATCCACACCTGCAGAAGTGTGCATGTCATCAAACTACAACCCTGTCCGAATACATACTCCTCAAGGTCGTGATAGAGATGTGCAAGCATACTCCGACCCCATGCATAAACTCTCCTGTGTCTCTCCATCCCTCTGATACACAATGTGAGGCCCCCATGCATGTGTGTCCCTCGCCCATTAGGGCAGACGACTAATGCTATGATGGCTATCATGAGACGTCTCAGAAGTGGTATCTCCCCTGTAGGATGTAAGAGCCAGCTGACCATGATACGACCTCTCGTCTCGCTTGGCATGACTCTCCCTATGCAATACATCTGCTCCCTCTGATGATCCTCTGCTACCCGATCAGCCGCATATGTGACTGTCGCTCCTCTGATAGGAAGACGCAGTATACAGTACACATCCTCGAGTGTGACCGTCAGCTCTCCTACTGGTAGGTGAAAGGTACAGGTGTCAGGATCCCATCTCTCCATCAATGCCATCAGCATCGCAGGATGAAATCGAATGGCCGGCATAAGAATCATGTACCACAATCCTACTATCGATAAGGTGTCTCTCTCTGCCTGAGTCAGCCGTGGAATCTGATCTCGCAAAGTGTGAAGAATGTGTCCCGCTGTATGCTCTCTCATGTACGGGAGACCCTGCAAAATGAAAACATGATCATAATCAGTACTCAATCATCGAAATCACAAATGCAAACTGTTGAACATTGAATGCTTGCCTTGTAACCCCTCGCCGGGCCCTGATTGGGGACCATGGCGCCCTGTCAGGGACCATGGAACCCTGTCAGGGACCATGGCGCCCTGAGGGGACCATGGCGCCCTGTCAGGGACCATGGCGCCCTGGGGGGACCAGGGCGCCCCTCAGGGACCAGGGCGCCCTAGGTGGGCCCCGGTCGGCGTTCAGGGTCCGCATTCGATCACAAAAAAGTCAAACATGCGAGAAATCAAAAGTCAAACGTTCAGTCAACTCACCTCATCCAGTGGCTCGTCGTCGATTACGGCCTGGCGCAGGATCTCGATCCTCGTAGGACGCTCTGGTCGTCGTGAAGGCATGATGACTAGGTGGGCTCCGCTGCACTGAATAGTATCCTGAAATCGACAAAGTGACGAATACAAGTGTCACTTTTGAAGTATATACTCTCGTTTGTTATTCTTACTTTTTGAAACCCTAATTTTCCTTCTATCATTCATTTTATCATAACTTGAGATTGGGAGATGCGATTTTCGCACCGTTTGATGCGTTGGAATCGTATTTTCCTTCTCTTACTCTCGGGATGTTCCAAAAAGTGCTCTGATGAAGCCTATTTAGTGAACACCCCTCATCAACACTCTATTACACAATTTGTCGCAAGTAAACATGCTACCCTGTTTCACCTCCCTAAATAAGCAACTCGAAACAGGGGGGCATATAGCTACTCACAGATTTCATCACTTTCCCTAGTAAGCATTAGGTGATTTTTGTGATCTAACGTTTGTTTTGTAGGGTGTGGTTCCTAACTGTGTACTGCAGATACCGCTGGGGGCTTCGTCCGACGACTTATGGATATATCCTTTTTCAAATAATGTTTACTTTTCTGTACTTTAGCTTGCATATGCACGTAGTACTCATATGACCGCTAAAGTGGGGGCTAAATGTAGCGTCGTAAATTGTACGCACTCGCTAGGGTGGTACAATTTCACACCTAGTTTAGCACCCGCCTTAGTGCATTTTGCATTCTGCATTGCATTTCTCCTTAAGCACTTAATTAATCAAATTAATTAGGTCTAAGGTCTTATTTCATCATTCTCTACATCATAAAGTTGGGCCCTTTCACTAAGGCACGCCCTTCGCATTTTATTCCTCCAGTACACCACTTAATCAAAAACCCTAATTAAGTCCTATTTTCGAACTTGGGGGCTTGGTTTCGGGGTCTAAACATCTCGAAATCACCTGTAACTTCGGGATTCTCTCTAAAATCATCATATCCGACGGCCCTGAAAATTTGGTGAAAAGTTGTCGGGACCATGGCGCCCGTGCAACATGGTCTCGGACATTTTTCCCGAAATTTTGGGAGCGCGATCCAATCATAAAATAAAGCTTAACCCCAAGAAATTGGTGGGATATTCAATCTCTAGGTCGGCCAAAATACGAATTTACGACCTAGGGTTTCATACATAAAAGCCCTCTTTCCTCATTTGAAGGGATCCGATTTTTGTTTACAGGAACTTCATATGCAGCGAAAGGGCAGATCTTTGAAGACTTCAACAACATTCAACATCATTCTATCAAGCATCTATCAAATTCATTCATTCATCCATTTAGGGCTTGGAAGACATTGAAGAACAATAGGAGATTACCGACTGAAGATTGGCTTGTACTCCTCCCTTGAGGGTTGGGTATGATTTCATATTGTTTTCATGTCCTTACATAAGCTTTGATATATCGTTTATTCATGCTTTAGATCACATTGCATCTTGATTTAGAGCATTTGCATTATCATTTACAAGCAATTAGGGTTTACTTTCTAGGTTGCTCTAGTTTGCTTTCTTGCATTTTGGACCTTGCACACACACTAGGTCTGCACACATAATACATTTTACAAAACAACTTGGCTATTCGTGGAGGTGGAAATCACCGAAGCGGGGGTTTGACTAAGGCAAAACCCTATATAGCCACCCTTCCCCTTTTCAGACATTACTGCAGGTTTCGGGATCCAGACGACGCCGCGGGACACAGATCCGGAAAGAGGAGACAAAGACAGAACTCTATGTGCAATTGCAGCTCAGAAGACTGGGACAGGGGCGCTGGGCGCCCTGGACCTGCCAGGACAGGGGCGCTGGGCGCCCTGGTCCCTAGGACAGAGGCGCTGGGCGCCCTGGTCCTCTGGACAGACAGCTTTCCGACAGCTTCCAGACAGTGTTTCAGGGTGCAGAACAGTGGTTTCCGGTGCAGTTTTCAGGACAGTGGCGCCCGCGCCCCCGTCCCGAACATTTTCAGTCCGATTTCGACTCCGGGTACATATCTGCATTCTTATTTTACCCTTACATTTACAGCTGTTCATTGCTTAATCTCAATTCTGCAAATTGGTTACTAGTTCGTATTTACATTTTGAGGTTAGGGTTTGAACTAGTATCATTTTAGCTTTCAATTTCAACAAGGGAATAGAAATCCTAATAGATATCCCGTGGCTCTCTCTTTCACCAAAAAAAGTAGCCAATTGTGCAATATCTCTAAGCTCTTTCGTATTCCGCAATGTGTGTCAAAAGTTAGGATTAGGGTACGTTGACCTTGTCTCGCTTTTTCCCCTACACAATAATTTATTACTTCAACATTAAATTTTGGAACTCTAATCAAAATTATGAATTTCATCATTTCCTAATCAATCATTCTCCCTTATCTTTGTATATGATTCTATTATAGTGATCAATTCTACTACATCCTTATACAAAGAAAAAAATTCTCATCTCCTTCTACTATAATGTGCAAGGTTAACCTTAAAATAAAATAGTTGATTCATCCATTTTATGTCAAGGTTTCTTTTATCTTTCTAACAACACTTTTAAATCATTGTTCATAATATTTTACTGATTCCTCCTTAAGTTTTGTCTCCTTCCATATTTTTTTTATCTTTTATTCATACATTAGGTGAATGGAAATGGGTTAGGGATCATTAATGTGGTGTATTCAATGCTAGAAGAAACACTAGAAAGGGAAATAAAATGGAAGACTTTCAAGTTTTAGAGATTGATTTTGCCACATACCTTATACCTTTTGGGTATGATCATATTAGTAATCCTACAAGTATGGCTTCCACTGGAGGAATTGAGATGGTAAGTGGGTTGAGGAAAATGAGTAGGAAATATACTAAAAGCCCAAGTTTTTGAGACATAAAGGAAAATTGAATCCTCAAATTAGAAATTAAGGTTGGTGAATACTCAATGCTAAAGGAGAGAAAGCATAGAAAATTATAAATGGAGAATAATTGAGGTTCAAGGATTAGTCTTATAGTGTAAATGGTATGTGATTACATTGAGATGTAAAATCATATGATCATAAACAAAGTAGTAAGTGGAAGCATATTGAATTCATGATAAAGTACATAGTAATGAGAAGTCTAAAACACTAAAATAGTCAAAGGTCTCAAACAAAAATGTAAATGTTGGGTTTCAAAGGAATGGAGGGAAATAATATTGGCAAGAGAAAACCTGTAAGCCCAATAAAGGATACAAATAGACACAATCAACCTAACACTTAGAAATTTCTATAGGATAAGATATTTAGGCATGTGACAAGTATAATTAAAGACAAATCACTACAACAAGAACATTTTTTGATAAAGGGGTCTATTGAATGATTTATTAGATCAGTTATAGATAGTGGCCAACACATGGTTCTATTAAGAAAGAAAGCACTCAACTTTGATAAAATTTCACTTACTAATATTGGCCCCAACACCACCATGAAAGAGATAAGACAAAGATATCAATACAACTATAGAGACAAAAACATAGTTTTTTATCAAATATCAATGAGGGGTTCTCTAGGCAATAAAGTCAAACTAAAAGAAATTAGAAGCACACAAGAGTCCTTTCAGTAAGAATGATATGCAAGGTAAATGCTCAAAAAGAAAAACATCAACAAAATGTTCCTTAATTTTATCTAAAATTATAGATGGTGTTGCAAGGAATAGAGAAGCGGAAACTTTATTAGAGAATATCCATAAATATTCTAGGACAAGGAAACCAACATATGAACCCTTATATTAAGGTTTATGATAATTAAAGCATTTCAAAATAACTTCAACAAGAAAATAATCTTCATTAATGAACAAGGCCTCAAACTAATCCTTGGAAAAATTGTATGCGAGTAAATTCCCTCTTCATTAAATCAACTAAACTAATAATTAGAAATATGAATTGCAACAATCTTGAAAATAAATTTTTATTGCAATGTAATAATTAACACATACATAGAGGTTATTAACAAATTTAATAGTTTTTCTAAAGGGCATACAACTTATCTTTATGGTGGAAGAGAAATAACATTTTTCCCTCCTTTTTAATATCACTGATTGTCTTCCATCTCAAAAAAAACTTGCCACCTTCATCTCGCAAGCCAATTTCTCTAGCATTACATAGATTTATTGTGATTGTGAATGCCACCTATCTCCTACACAGGAAACACATACCATTTAAAAGCCTTCAATCTAACTACATCTTGGGAGTTTTCAAATTCATTATCTTTCATCAATGTCCTTACCATTTGCTGGCTTGATCCTCCCACTTATGCATAGATGTTTGAGAGAAGATTGGTCACATCTTTTTAAAGATTCAAATAAGAAAATAAAATTGTTGAAATACTACTAAGCCTATACCATATGTGATTTGCAGACTGCAAGAAAACATATCCACACATCCACACCAGGTTTAACTCAAATCTTGATGATATCCTCAAAATAGCTAGCATGAGTAAGTAGGCTAAGCACACAGAATGATCAATTGTAGAAATAATCCAGTAAAGATTACTCATGTTTTGTACAACTCACATTCACTAAAGCCATGCACATATAACCCAAACAAAGTTTATAGTTTCAGAATATGTTCTAAAGTGCATTAATTCAAATATTTCAACAGAATCCTTGAAAAAACCATTTTGTGCATATCCCACATTGTGTTCCCCGAGAGCACATTTCTTTGCGGCATTTTGTCAAACAGTTTACATGGCTTGTTTATGCTTCCACACTTTCCACATTTGTCTACTAGAGCATATCCAAAGATAATATCTGACAAAAAGCCCCTTTCCATTAAGCATACTTGTCTAGGAGGTCAGTTCCAGCTTCAATATGCAACAAAATTCCTTTCTGTAGCGGATGTCCATGCCCCATTCCAAAGCTCCCTTTTTATCACAGGCAGGAGGATGCTGCCAAAAATTGCAGAGTATGGCTTTACAACAGCCAATTACATTCATTGGAAGTTTAGAAATCCTTATCAACAGGCGCATTTTGCAGCTTGGATGTCCTGCAACTGTTGCATTTAACAAGACCACATTTCTTCGAGCTATCCTGTAAAATAGTTCAGGTGTGTTGTATATGCTTCCAAAATCTCCATTCATGTCTACCAGCGCATTTCCAGCAGCAATTATGGGCATCCATACCTTGTTCCAAAGTTCCCATTTTGATAGAGGACTGGAGTCTTCGTGAAAAATGTTCGCGTTGGAAACCTTTTGATCCATACGGAGATAATATAGATACAGGCGGGACAAAAGAGTTTTAAAAAATTTGAAATTTGAGCGGGATTGACAGCGGAGGGGAACAGTGAGTGGAAACGGTGAATGGAACGGACGAGAGGGGTCCACACCAGCCACCTAAGCGGGGTATACCCAATAATATTACAAAATACATTTGTCAAAATCTTATTAATAAAATATAAGTTTAATGAAACAACATGATGTAAATTAATTATTGAAATAATAAAAATAACTTAAATTTAGAAACATTATGATTTGTTAATCTAAGATCATCCAATATTGATGTGTAATTTAATTGTTAAAAACCTTAACTAATACATATCAATTAATAGAGTCAACTGCATGCTCTAAAAATTGCTAATTAACATGTTATTACAAAGAGAGAGTATGCAGAGACTCGTGTTGCCTTTTTCCAAGTTGAAAGAGGTTTCCCACAATAGACCAACTAGCCCGAGAGGAAGAGGAAGAAACCGAATCCTACTATGCTTTCTCCATAGAAAGAAGAAAAATAATAGTAAACCAGTTGTTAGAAGCACATAGTACCAGCAAATGGATGGAATATCCATAGTAAATGTAAACAAGGAAACCTTTATTGCATTTGGTTTTCCAGTCTACACGATTTTATAGCTAGAATGGCTGAATCCTATCGATGGATGTAGCGTCGTAGTTAAGGTAGGACATACCTTGTTTTCAGATTTTATTAAAAATTAATTAATTATGAAAACTAACCCATAAAAAATAGAATAATAAATAATCATTAACACTTTATTTTTTACATAGTTAGATTACTGGAATAATAAAATTTATTTTATTTTGTAATGAATAGTGTCTATATTATCATTTTACATCATTGTGTTACATATATTAAAAAAAAAAGAATGGAAATAGTCAGATTCCAAAAGTTTAAACAAGGTAGCAACTCAAAACAAAACACAATAACACAGTTACAAAAGGTAGATATGCAATGAGAACGAGAGAAATGGGAGGAAGAGGTGGGTCACAATCATCCAATTTATATTAGATGGTGCGTGTTGTTAGAAAGTTATCATGTTGATCAAATAATGTGAAAAGAATTCGTACAAGTTTACAAAATAGCCATAATGTGGAGCTCAAAGACGTACCACAAACTTACACAAGAAATAAAATGTGTCTCAAAAAGCAATCACACTCAATATATTATTTAACAATAAAATAATTCAATACACTTATGAAGTATCCATGAATAGTTTTGAAACATCACTTGCTCCTCTATGTATCCCTAAACAAAAGGAGTAGTTATGTAACTACACATCCAAAACTTCAATTCCTAAATATGTGTTTGATAAAATCAAAATCACAAAATACAATTATGGTATTACAAAATCATGTGTTTTAAAACTATAAGAGCCATTAATCACAACATTTATATTTTGTACAACTTTTATCAATATTAAATATAATTTAAATGTGCAATCTACATGCAAAATATCTAACCAATGGGGCCCATATATATTTATAAATGGACTCAAATAAATATTTAATATGCCTTAACACATCTCTAAAAATGCATCAACAAAAAATATTTATTTTTAAAAATTAAAAGATTTATTTCTTGTGCAAGTTATATAACATACATTTTCCTAAAACATGTATGTTTTGATCAACTCACTCTCCTTGATCATAACATCAAATTAAGTCAAATGTCAATTTACTTACTTCAAAGTGGAAGGATGAAAGACGGTCAGTTACCTAAATTTGAATTTTGAAAGACGGTCAGTTACCTAAATATGAATTTTTAATTTTATATATATATATCACAAATACAAATATTATATCATAAATTTCCTTAAGTTATTAAAAAAATAATACACTAATTAAAACTCCAATATATAAATAGATATATTTTTCATTGTCTAGCTCGAGATTCCCATCCATTCCAATCTTGATGCGAGAAATCAAAATATTAATTTTGTTCCATTATGGTCAACTCACTTCCTGATGTTCCCACTGTCTAATTATAAAAAAGTAAAATAAATTGTCTAATCTGATATTGCCATTCATTATGATCTTGATAGATTTTTTTTTAATTATAAAAAGCATATATCTTATCCATTTTTCCACAGCATTAATAATATCAACTTCTAAAACTAATATTAAAACTCAAGTTGATCTCACCGAATATAATAAAAATCATTTATACAAAATATTCACAATTGAATTAACTATCTGTGTAACTTTGCACCCCTTTCTAGTTTGATTACTATCATTTTTTCCTATTATGATACCTCTTCCCCTACTTGTTTCAAGACTTAAACTAGCAGTTGCATGCATTTTTTATGCAACGGTAAGCGGATCAGGCAAATGATTTGCATCCACAGCTGATGATTGAAATTGACTGGAAAATCATTTAGGGTTTGTGGCGCCTCTGTTTCAGCTGCTTGTCACCGGGAAGAAGCACCCACCCAGTTTAGGATTTCAAAAACTCGAAACAACATTTCATTGTAGACATTCAAAACCACTGTAGTGTATTTCCTTAACTTCATAAAAGGTGAAATGCCCTATTCCTAGACTGAAAACTATATTTCTGCCTGTACTCTATATTTCGCTGCCTCTCAGTGTAAAAATGGGTGAACAGAGACATATATAATATCTCATATTGGTAACTGAATTGATTCCTTGCAGCCATTGTGCATTGCCATTCAGTCTTCATCCAATTAATTCTAAAGTCTGTTCCTCTAGCATTGGTACAAACAAGGGAAAGAAAAGTGAAAGAATTCACATCTTCTCCCCCAAAAAATACCGCATATTTTGCATCGACCAGTCTGGATTTTGGAAAGGCAGAAATAATGTAATCAATTTTTTGCAGAACAAATAATTATTTACTAAACTTTCTACTGCGCACCACAAACTTCATATCACATACTAAAGCTTAACCATTTCTATAAACTTCATACCCTGGTGGTGAGGTCCGGTTGCAAGGGGCAAGCTAATCTCAAATGATAAAAAGTCAGATTTAAGTTTAATTGAGGTTAATACAGATTTTTCAATACAATGATTCATTGTAAACAAAATATTGAAACAAAATTTTCAATTTGATCAAAGCAGGGCCGTATGTAACCAATATAAGTCAAACTCTCGCAGTAGCACAATAACTTTTAAAAAAACAAAATAAAAGCCAGCCAAATCTAAATATTCAGCAATATCATTTTAACCCATCAAATATCGAAGTTCAAATTTAGGACAAATTGGGTAAACAAAGCTAATTTGTCACAGCAGTTCGATAAACCTATAAATCACAACATAAAGTGGTGATTACCAGAAAGAGAGACAGACTTGTCCATTTATCTGATCTGTCATGGCGGTAGATAAATTCTACCAAAAACAAGTGTTCTTCGGATTCTGGCTATGGTTCCGCATAGGTGGAGGTTGTCCTCTGTGGGCCACGATAATGTCCAAGCACACGAACGAGAAAACAAGAGGCTCCTTCATTGCAGCCGTCTTTGCGATGCATGCTTTCGGAATCGTTACTTATTCCTGAAGGCTGCTGATACGATAATGGTTTCAATGCCAGGCGGTTTATCCCCATGGCAGTCGATAAGTGTAATCTGATATAGGTGCCAGAGGACCTGCTCTACTTTCCGCTGCTTGGTCGCCAGACAGAAGCAAACGCGCGCACACACAGGCGGACAATATTCCGACGAAAATATGACCTTTCTGGGAGCAAAAGCTCCCACTTAGAGCCTATCGGCTAATTATACTCTCTTCGACAAAACTACTAAATAGATTGATATGCATGACAAAAACAAATAATGTCACCTGGAGGAATGCAGTCTACATTGCATCACCTATACAAGTGATTTGATTTTGTGACCGATTTAAGATCGCTAGTAAATATGATGCAGAAGACGGGATACGGGGATCGCCAGTAACTCTGTAGCCTTCTTTAAACCAAGTCCAAACTCATCACTCATGTCCATCTCTTCACAACTCATCCCATCCGGAAGTATCCACTCAAATGAATGAAGTAGAGCAGCCAAAACCAAATGAATCATACGCCTCGCCAGTGGAAGCCCCGGACAGATCCTTCTCCCTGCTCCGAAAGGAATCAGCTCAAAGTTTTGCCCACTGTATTCTATCTTCCTACTCTCCCCCTCCAAAAATCTCTCCGGCATAAATTCCAGAGGATTTTTCCAAATCGAAGGGTTCCTCCCAATTGCCCACACATTCACCATCACCTCGCTGTCTTTGGGTATCACAAATCCCCCAATCTCGAAGGAACTTCCGGCTTTACGGGGTAACAGCAGAGGACCCGCCGGGTGCAATCGGAATATTTCTTTCACGGCTGCATGCAGATATGGCAAACGATCTAAATCAGACTCCTCCACTCTTCGTTTGCAACCAATGACTTCATCCAGTTCTTGTCGGACTTGCTTCAATTTCTGAGGATTCCGAATGAATTCTGCCATGGCCCATTCTATTGTTGTAGTCGTCGTGTCAGTGCCAGAAACAAATAATTCCTTTAACCAGAGAGCACAATTACAGTTCGGCAAAATACCAGAGATTTATAAACCTTCATTTTTTCTATAATCTTTTAATTACTCACAACTATCAAGGCTTGAATGTGAACGAAAGTGAAATCATCACTTCGGGAATCCAGCAGAACATCTAGAAAATCCTTTTCCGAGTCGTTACGCTCAACGCTTTGGCTGGTGGTGGCGAGCTTTTTCTGTATGTATGCATCGGAAAAGTCATACATGGCCTTCAAAAGCCTGGTGATCTCCCGGGACACACCCTGGGGGTCGAGGAACTGGAGAAACGGAAAAAAGTCGACCAAATTGGGTATTCCGCTGACCTTCGAAATTCCCCCCATGGTATCTTTGATCCCCGCAGAAGCTGGATTCTGCGGATCGAAGACGTTTGTACTGAAGATCATGTTGCCTAACAAATTCAGAGACGTACAGAACACCGTCCGACCGATATCCACAACCTTTCCTCTGTCCTCGAAAATGAGTCGAGTCGTGCGAAATACTTGATCTCTTCTGAGGTGTTGCAGAGCTTCCAGTCTTTTGGGCCCAAAAAGCTCAACAGTTGAAATCCTTCGGAGATAGCGCCAGTAAGGACCATATTCACCCCAAATTAGCGAGGACTTGTGATGGGAAAGAGATTTGATTGCTTCACTCACCGGCCGCTCGGCGAGGAAGTGGTCGTTTGTTTTGAGGCGGTCTTTTGCCATGGCAGGAGAGGAGACCACCACTGTTGTTTTCATTCCCAGACGTAGAGCCATGAGTGGGCCGTATTGCAGAGAAAGGGCATACAGAGACTCATGAGGTCTCTTTCCCAACTGAAAGAGGTTTCCCACAATAGGCCAACCAGGAGGGCCTGGGGGAAGAAGCTTTTTCTTAGTCTGCCTTCTCCATAGAAAGAAAAAGAATAAGAGTGAACCAGCGGTAAGAAGCACAGAATACCTAGAAAGCGGTGGAATGTCCATCGTAAATGTAAACAAGGAGATTCTTATTTCGCTTGGTTTTCCAGATTACACGATTTTACAGCCAGAATCCTGTGGGTGGATGCAGCGTCGCAGTTAACTAGTACATACCTTGTTTTACAGATTTTATTAAAAATTAATTAATTGTGAAATTAACCAATAATAATAATACTGGAACTGTGACAGGCCATCTGAATAATACCAGAGGTCGGAGATACTTAGCACGCGTATTATGGCTGGGTCCACCACGTCTCAGTCCCTGAATAACAACTTCTATAAATAATATTAAATTTCACGTTGATCTCACCGGATATAATCCATTCACATGGCCGAATCTATCTATGTCATTAAATAAAAGAGCTGATAGGTTTCCCACGAGGCCACGCAAGTCCGGGAGATAGAGGAAGCCTTGTCTTACTCTACCTTCTCCCTAGAATAATAATAATGCTAGCAATTGCATCTTGTGTAATGAGTATGTCGAAGAGCTCTGGGAGGTCAATTAGGGAAGGTTTTGGTCTATTCTTTGCATACATTTGTGGAATACATGAGGTCAATTGGTAGGCCATTTAGTAAATGATATTGTTTGTGCGACAAAGGTCTTAATGGAGAGCTGAAAGCTTCAAATGAACAATGTATCAACTTACATGGATCCAAACATGATCGAAAAACATCGATATCAAGAAGATAATCATACTTCATTACCAATGTAGGCTCATTTTATATTTGCAGTAAGGATAGAAAAGGGGGGTGGGGGAAGGCGGTAGGGGGTAAGGAGATAGAGATAGAGATAGAGAACAAGATAGAAATAGAGATGGATATGGATGAGATGGGTATGTAGAGGAGAGAGAGAGGGGGTGGGTGGGCAGTTGGGGGGGTTTGGGGGCGGGGGGGAGATGGAGAGATATCAAGATACAAATAAAGATAAGAATTGTTATATAAAGAGAGATCGAGAGATAATGAGAGAGATAAATGGAGGTGGAAGAAGAAATAAAAAGAGATAAAGATAGAGAGGCAAAGAGATAGAGATTTGAGGTCTAGGAAAAGGGAGAGAGATGGATGGATGGAGGGAGATATTTCTGGAGATAAAATGGTAGAGGGAAAGATAGAAGTAGAGGTGAAGATAGAATGAAAGAGAAAGAATATATATAAAGAGAGATAAAGAGAGCTAGAGGGAGAGATAAAGATAGAGAGAGGCAGGGAGAGATAGAGGGAGAGATAAAGAATATAAGATGTACAAAAATATAGATGGTGAGATGGAGTGGTAGAGAGAGAGAGAAATAATCAAATAAGGAGAAATTGAGAAAGAAAAAAAAAGATGAAGAAAGGGAGAGAGAAATAGCGAGAGATGGAGAAGAGGGAGAGATATAAGGGAAGATATATGGGGAGAGAGAGACAGAGACAGAGACAGAGAGAGACAAAGACAGAGACAGAGACAGAGAGACAGAGAGACAGAGAGAGTAAAAATAAACTATATTAAAATTATTAAACCTAAAATTTTAAACTTAAAAAATTAAAGATAAATTAAACAGATAAAATCCAATTCATAATTTATTTATTTATTTAATTCAACATAAATATGAATTATTATTTTTTAATATTATTATTTAAAAAAATATTTATTAAAAACCTACTATTATTTATCTATATATTTAAAATGTTAAATAATAATATTATTAAGATTTTCATATTTTATATATCAACTATTTAAAATTTATGTATTATATATTTACTATAATAATTATTAAAATCTTAAAATTGGGGCTTCGACCCTAGCTTGCCCAGTCGTGGATCGCAACTTAAGGTGTGGGTATGCTCCCCATGGTCTTGAGTTCAAGTCCCTGGTTGTGTTAACTCTATGTGTGTTGCTACCTTGTGATCAGGTCGTACACACTTGCGGGATTAGTCTCGCTTCGGCAAGGACACCTCCAAATTCCAAGATAGTGAATATAAAAATCTTAAAATTTGAGAATAATATTTAAAAAAATTAATGTTAAATAATAACATTATTAAAAAATTATATTTATTATGATTTTTAAATGTTATAATTCATAAATCAATCAACTCTTGTCTACCATCACCTAACATTTTTCACTTCTTACTAACAATGCTTTTATTTCATTATCTTTCATCTTGCATCTAACATTCTTGTTTTCTTCTTTTGAGAGATCATTCGTGTCTTTCATACACAATCAATTTTTTGAGGGTGCACCATATTGCTCTGTCACTACTAGGGCATACTAGGGTAAAATTTTATCAAATTTCTTTAAAACAATGCTCAAAATCACATTGTCTGAAAGAGGGGCAAAATGTAGACACCTAAAATTGTCCCACGCCTACAAACACTCATTTTACTAATTATTCTTCATTATTAATTAAATAATTTTATTCTTTTTAAATAACATCATTCTTTCATTTCAAATTCAAATTTCAAATTCAAAATTTGAATTTCCCTCCAAATCCATAATTAAATATTTAATTAGCTAATCTTTTTCTAATTTTTTTTAAACAATCCTATTGTTTAATTAATCCCATTACTTACTTTAATTAAATCATCTTTATTATTTAATTAAATCAATTTCCATTATTCTCCCATAATTAAATAATTATTTTAAATTATTTAATTAGCTAATAGTGTCCTCTTAATTAAATAAATTTCATAATTTATTTAATTTAGTTTCTCTCACATTTTGTAAACCAAATTTCTCCAAATTCAATGAAATGCTAATCTCATATGTTTTTCTACATCACATGTCAAAAATCGCTAACTGCCACTGACTCTCAGTTTCACTACTAATTTTTCCTCTGACTCATCAATCACTTTTCCTAACTAGTTAGTTAATCTACTTTTTTTCAAGTCATTTTTTTTACTAACTCATTTACCCACTAATTAAGTTAGTCAAATTAGTTAACTTGTCAATCAATTCAGTCACATTGAGTGATCATCTCCCAACTACCTTGTCTCAATGATTATCCACCATTGATCTTTTTGTTGTCAAATCAATCATGATCATCAATTCAAGTTTGAAAAATTTATAAATTCAATATCATTGTCAATCATGATCAACCCCATTCTTTGAATTCTTGTGATCACTCTATCGGTATTGTATGACTATGAGAACCATTGGGCCATCATATCCCATAAGAAGGAGAAGTGCAATGGAGGCAAGAGCATGTCTTTGACATATGGTTTTCATATTTATTTTATGTTATTCATTATTGCCTTGTTGAATTTTGAATGCTCCCTTTATTGTGCTAACTATTGGAGTTGATTTGTGGTTGATCTAGAGTTAGTGGTTGCTCGTAGGATCTCTCTCAAAATTTTCCCCTAATTTTTTAGTCGTTACAAATATATTTCCTTTTTAATATTAAAAAATATATATCTTATACATTTTTCCACACAATTATGAGAGGCCATCTAGACCATACCAAAGGTCGAAGATGCTTAGCATGTCTTAGTCCCGAAGTCAAATCTAATTCAAATTGATCTCACATGCATGTCATTAGAAAGTGTTGACTCTGAAAATTATTAGAGCAACATATTGCACATATCAATTAGAAGACTCAATTTCATCTTCTAAAAATAATAATACTAATAATATGTTCTTACATAAATTATATTAATCAATGAAACACACAAATCTCGTTTGATTAGCAAATAAATATATCACTAAAAATAAATTAAAAAAACACTAATTGATATTAATGGAGCTTGTACTTCACTATGAAGATTCGCTAGTCACTCTTTCTATCACACAAATACAAATTTTCCACTAAAAGCTTTGAATCCATCCATAAAATATAGAATAATATAAAATGTTATAAACTAATTTAACAATAGAACTGTAGCGTCCTAAAATTGCGACACTTGCAATTTCGATTGCATTTCGGTCTTCACGATGGCGACGCAACACGCAACCTGAATGGAGACCCCAAAACTCGCTCACGACACTGAAAACTACATTTTTCAAGCACCCTGGCCTGAACCTCCTTGCACTCTGATGTCCCGGGAGGTGGGACCAGAGCGCCCAGCGCCCTGGTCCCTCAGGACCAGGGCGCCCAGCGCCCTGGTCCCTGGGTCCTATTTTGGGCCCGGTTTCCTAAGTGATATCGGGTCTTTTTTATTGCAATTTGGAAATATACTTCCCTGGTCGGCCTAAGGTCGGGAAAATCAGTCTATCAGCCCTAATTGACAAGTATATAAATGACATTTTCCTCTTTCATTCGATATGATGGAAAAGGCGTGGAAACTATACTCAAGCATTCAAGCATTCAAGCATTCAAGCATTCCTTCAAGCAATTGATCATTTCAAGTCTCCATTCAAGGCTAAGTGTTGCATTCAAGTCAAGGATTCAACCATTGAAGAGGAGATCACTTATCACATACTACATGCTACAACATACAACATACAACATCTAAACCTTCGCACATAAGGATACAAACATCCTTAGAACAAGGTATTAGTACTTGTTTTACAGTCATTTACATTTACAGCTCTTGCTCATTTCTTGGTTAATTCCAAAACCGGGGTTTGACCTAAAGGCAAACCCCTAATCCCTAACCCCCCAATCGTCTTCGCTTTTCTATGTGTAGGTTGCAGGTACGCGGCTGAAATTGAAGATCTGGAATCCTTGTGCAGAGACGAACAGATCCCCCTTCGTTTCGCGGATTTTTCGGAGGACCGTGGCGTCGGGCGCCATCGTCCCGACAACTTTTGCTCAAATTTGCAGGACAGCGCCGTATCGACATTTTACTGCTAATTCCAGGTCCGCAACTTCATCCTATAACCCGAACTCAGTTTATAAGAGAATCTTTATGACTTTCTATGCATCCTTAGCTTAATTTCCTTAATCAACATTCTTTACAAAAGAGGGTAGCCTTGCTTTCCGAACCCTTGAAACTCATTTAGCATCCAATCTTGCATTGCGTGGGATTGGATCTTGTGGGTTTCAACCCCTCTTTTGAATGTAAAGTCTTCCCCCTAAGTGAAAACCCATCGAATCCTAGCGAACCTCCCTTCTCTCTCCTTGGAGTTGGAAGAGGGGAGACCAACTAGGGTTCGACCGCGATTTTCCGCTTTACAAGAACCATTCATCATGATCATCACATATAAATTTTAACATCCACAAGATTAAAAGCAACATATAAGAAACCTAGGGAAGGATACCAATAATTGTTATAGCTAACATCTGACATCTTAAGCTCCTAAATAATACATTAGATTTTGATGCTCTTTTTTGTCTTCGTAAGAGAAGTAATTTCTTATAGCAATTTTTTGGATTTTGGGTAGTTATGACAAACATTGTGGAATCCGTTATGAATGTAAGGGTTAAAACATGATCATTTTGAGTTGGCATCACATACTGTAGTGTCCTAAATTGTACTCCCTTACAATTTAGTCCACATTTTGGGCCCTCACATTAGTGTTCATCTCCCAATGCTTAATTAAGACCTAATTATGCTTGCATCATGCAAATATGGCCTTATTTTCACTTCATACACCACATGACCCCTTGGTCTGGCCCCAAAATAGGGTAGGACTAGGGGGTGGCGCTTTGGTCCTCATTGGGACTGCTTTGGTCCTCATTTGGACTGCTTTGGTCCTCATTGGGACCAGAGCACCATGTTGTGGTCCTCCTTATTTGGGCCCCAATTTGAACCCCTCTTCCATTGTCAAATTTGAGTGGGAAATCTCTCTCTGTGTCGGCCTATGTTGAAAAATTAGTATGATTTTCGACAGGCAAGTATATAAGGACACTTTCCCTCTCATTTTGATATACGATGATCATGATGATACAAGGATACAAGGGCAAAATTACAATCACAAGGCATTCAACTATTCAAGCATTGAATTATTCATCACCAAGCATCTCTAGAGGTCTTCAAGGTTGTATGCATTCATCAATTGTGGAGCATCATTACATCAATCATATGCAAGCATGTGTGTGTAATTAGGGTTTTGTCATGTTCATGTCATTTCATACAACATATATGATTACATTCAAGAAGCAAAGCATCATTATCAATCATTTTAGATCTGAGGTATATCCTTCCACTATTTATTTTAGTATTTTTAATATTTCAATAAAGATTAATTCCTTAACTGGGATTTGACCTAGGCAAACCCCTATTACCAACTTATTTCCATTTGTTTTTGTGTGCAGGAAATGGGTATGGAGTGGAGCTACAATCTTCAGAATCAGCGTTATTTGGAGAGACAAATCAACCCCTTTTGGTGTGCGAAAAGTTAGGAGGACCAAGCTGAATTTCGCTATGGTCTCGACTTTTTTGGATATTTTTTAGGGATCAAGTCCGAATATACTTATGTTCCTCAAGTCCAGGTGTGTGCCCCAATCTGAGGACTATATAACTCATTGTTTCTGCATTTTTACCTTCATTTTCAGCACTTTACCCTAATTTCAGTAATTCAACTCACAAAAGAGAGTAAACCAATCCACTACCTTGAATCCAATCAGTATTTAGTCCTTATCCTTGCTAGTTTGTGATTAAATCTATTGGATCTTATCCCTCTTTTCAATGTAATTGGTCCCTAAGCAAAAATTAGTAGTTTTCATCCTTCTTGTGGTGGAAACCCTATTTTTTCACCCATTACATATACATATTATCCTTTAACCATTTACTTTGACCATTGAAAAATTTGCACAATTGATCTAATACTTAATTAGATATAAATGCCCCAACACCCATGTGTTATTTGTACCAATAAATTTGCATAATTTATTTAATTAATAATGGTTTTTTAAACTATTGTACCTCTTCCCCTACGTACTCACATAAACAAGACTTAAATAATGTCATTTTCGATAAAACTACTAAATAGATTGATATGCATGACAAAAATAAATACTAACATGGAGGAATATAGAGTACATTGCATCACCTATACAAGTGAGTTGATTTTATGATCGATTTAAGATCGCTAGTAAATATGATGAGAAAGATGGGATACGAGTATTTCCTGTAAATTTGTGGCCTTCTTTAAACCAAGCCCAAATTTATTTTTCATGTTCATTTTCTCACACGTCGCCTCATGTGGAAGTATCCAATCAAAGGAATGAAGTAAAGAAGCCAAAACCAAATGAATCATATGGCTTCACTCACCAACCGCTTGACAAGGATATGGTCGTGTGTTTTGAGGTCTTTAGCCATGGTAGGGGAGGAGACCACCATTGGTGTTTTTATTCCCAGATGGAGAGCCATGAGTGGGTCATATTTGCAGAGAGAAGGAATATAAAGACTCGTGTGGTCTCTTTCCCAACTGATAGTCATTTGTTCAAGCTGGCATGTCTTCTTAGATTTTTCCATCTAAAAATTCTCATTGATGTACCCCATAGGGTCCCTTTCAGCATTAGAATTTTTCTCTACTTGTTCCACTATCACTCTATCATCGATGTCATGCTTTTGGATGTGGAGTGCATCTTTAATGGCATCTGGTGAAATGTCTAGGATGACATCTCCCAAAGGATTATAAACTCTAGCTCATCTGAGTTATATTTTGATGCACATGTCATAATCAAATATAGAGACTAGAGTGCCACAAGAAAACCAATTGCATGCACCAATCCCTTTCTAACCAATGAAGTGGCCCTTGTAGTTCTTCCGGTGGGATTGGCCATTCTTACTAGGAACTCTTTGAAGTCTATGTGGCCAATATTTGTATCAATAATTTCTCAATTCAAAGAATGCAGCTTCGTCAATGAGAGAAAGCCATTGAATTTATAATTCATTGGAACAAATTTTTGTTCCGACATCACCAGATATGCACTCAAAACAACATGGATTAGGAGCTTTGTTAGGCCAAGAAAAAAACTACAACTCTAATGAAATATCTTATTAAAGGAAAAATACCAAACATGCAAAACATTAAACTAAACTAAAACAATTTCCTTGAGTCATTTAGAGAATCTACAAATTTAGAGGGTTGGAGGTAGCAACATCCCTAATCCCCACATTCAAGTGCTTTTAGTACCTTCAAGGTTTGGGACTATTGCTACCTCTAATCCTCGTATTGGAGTGGGAAAATGAACAAGTCAAGGGTTGGAGGCATTTCTATCCCTGATCCTTTCTTTTAAGACCATCGAGCATTGAGGGTAGTTATACCTATGATCCCTACCACTACATTCAACACAACTGTGGATTTCAAGGATGCGGGAATGTGATATTCATTATCCCTGATATGGGCATCAAGGATATCACATCCCCGATTCCCAATATGGATCGAAACCAAAAATTACTAAAACATGGGATTGGATTGAAGAGGAGCACATGGATTGAGGATCACCCCTTCTTCAAGAAATCCTAACCCTTCCTTAATCAACTCAATCTCAACCCTTCATTTTCTCATTTCCTCTATAAATAGGACTCATTCCTTCATTGCTAAAAAAAGGAGAAGATTTTTCCATGCTTTGTTATTTTGTAGAGATTTTGAATGATTTGTTCAATGCTTTAGCTCTTTCACTAGTTGGAGTTGCTAGTTTACATTAAAACTTCATTTGCAAGCTCCATTCAACACTTGACCATAATCAATCATCTTCCATCCTCCATTTGGCATCCCATTGTGCTAGTGCTCAAACTGAGGGCATACTCCACATAAGCACTGAGATCTTGGAGAGGAGGAGGACAAGTAATAACTAACGCAAGGGAGCATCATGGGGAAGTTTTGTATTCATTTTTTTTTGTTTATTTCCTAGCTACTTGTTTACTAATCTTCCTTGATAATGCTTTTAAATGGTTTTAGTTTTTATGTTGATGACTAATCTTGACTAACCGTTTTATTGTGTTTCACTAATGAAACATCTTATTAAAGAAAATACCAAACATGCTAAACATTAATCTAATCTAAAACAATTGCCTTGAGTTGTTTAGGGAATCTACAAATTTAGAGCATCAAAGGTAGCAACATCCCTGATCCCTGCATTCAAGTGCTTTTAGTACCTTCTAGGGTTGAGAGTTTTGCTACCTCTAATCCCCGTATTGGAGTGGGAAAATGTACAAGTCGAGGGTCAGGGGTATTTCTATCCTCAATCCCTTCTTTCAAGACTATTCAGTGTCAGAGGTAGAAATACCTTTGATCCCTACCACTAGACTCAACATAGCTATAAATTTTGGGGATGCAGGAATGTGATATCTGCTATCCCTGATATGGGCATTGCGAATATCACATCCCTGATCCTCGATATGGATTGAAACCTGTAGATGTCTAAAAATGGTCAATGCTTGTGGAATCATACTTTAACATTTGCGCATTGCCTTATTTTAGGGTTTTTGCGATGCATTAACATTTCTTCTATGTCGCGCACTTGGTCTTTATCATTTGCGAGCATCAAGTCCTTCTTCTGCATTCTTCAATTGTCTCGCTTTCGAATTTGGTCTTGTCGATAACAATCTTTAGTCATGATTTTGGTCAATCTTATCCTGTTGCATCAATGTGCGTGCTCATTTGGCATATTTTGACATCGTCAATTCGATTTCATTTTGGACATCGTCAATCCTAATCGATGATGGAATTAGGGTTTTTTCCTCTTATCATTCTTATCATTTTGCAATCGATTTGTCATCGATCGTTGTCCTTTTCAATTTTGTCATCTTGCAATCGATTTGACATCGATCGTCGTCCTTCTCAATCATGTCAATTTGGATCAATTAGTCATTGTTCCTTGTCAATTGGTGCATTTATCAATCAAATCGTTTGTCAGCATTGGTCCTTTGTTAATCAGAATCATGATCAAATCAACATCAATTATCTTTTGTCAAGACCTAATTGTCGTCCTTGCATTTCTAATTCATCTTCTAGGGTTTTATGATTTATTCATTTAACCTTGTTTGTCATTTTCCCTTTTAGGTTAAATAATTTATTTATTTATCCTAAGTCTTCTTGTCACAATTAAATAGTTATTTAATTGGCTAATTAATTCCTCTCTCTTTTTGTGAATTAATTAATGAATGAAAAATTATTAATTAATTTACCTAATTTTCCAATTTACTAATTTCTCCTAATTCCTAATTTTCTAATTTTCATCAATTTTCAAATTTCCTAATTTCTAATTCATCTAATTTTCAATTTTCTCCTATATTTCTCCTAATTTCATGGGAATGACATAGCAAATTTGTCATAATTTGTCATAATTGTCAATCAATCAATTTTGACATAGCAATTTGTCATAAATATCAATCAATCAATCTTGCATAGAAAGTGTCAATTTGTCATAATTTGTCATAATTGTCATTCTTGATTTGAAATTTCCTTTCAAATCTCCTCATACTAATCTTGTCTTTTCTCTGATTTATCTATAAATTGGATGAATTTCTTCAATCAAAAGGTCGAATCAATCACGCTTCTAGTACCCTTATGCTGTCGTCTCGTCTTGTCAATCTTGCTTTCACATTATGCTTATGCACTTGAAGGTGAGATCCACAAAACAAAGCAATTTGAAGGAGAAAGAAGGACAATGGAGAACCATGGAGGAGACATTCACGTTTGAGATGGTTTGCATTTGAATTGAATGTTTCATTTCCCTTTCTCTATTGAATGTTTTTAAGATTGTCAATGCAATTTAGTTTTCGTGATTGAACTAGGCTAATGTTTATATTGCTTTGATGATTTTCAGATTCCTAGCTACATTAATTGGTGAACCCGACGTGAACTAACCCCCTAACCATGCTTTTGAGTGCCTTTGAGCTGATTTGCAGGCGAAAAACCCAAGAAACAGGGCAATTCAGGGCTTTCTGGGCACTTTTGCACCTGTGTAGGAGCAATCTGCACCTGTGTCAAGTGATCTGTGCCTGTGTCAAAGGGATTTGCACCTGTGTCAATGCATTATGTGCCTGTGTCAAGACATTTTGTGCCTGTGTAAGGCCAGAAACAGAGGTAAAAAGCAGTGTTTTTACTTGCAAATTACTTTATTTTGCATTTTATTTCTGCATTTTGGTTTCTTTGGTACTGATTCTCTGTGCAGCACCTTGGCATTACACATGTCAAGGACCAAACAAATTAAACTTCTAACTTGGTGATTTTGTAGGTTGCCTTGTATTTCAACCGAACTTTTGTGTTTGTGATTCATAATTAGGCACCTAGTATGATTGCTAAGTAGGATGGAATGAATGTGTGTTTGCTTTGATTGTCGAGTTTGACATTGGAGTAGGAGAGTATGCTCTCATCCTTCTTAGGGTGATCAGAAATCCAGATCTTCGATACCATTCTCATGGCTTGGATTGTTTGTTACCTTTAGAGGGCCTGCCTTCCCGACCATTTGCTTTCTTTTGCAAGCAAGTGACAATTGTGAGAAGGGAATGACCCAAAGTGAGCACAGCCAGAGTACCTTGGCATTCTAACTCACTATAAATAAATACCTGATGGGCGAAAGCTTTGAAGGAAGGGTTACGTGGGAATTGTAGTTACTTGGGAAGTGATGACCCTTGAACTCTTTCTCATATCAACATCTAAGTAGGGCCTCACGGTCTAAATCGTGCTTGCGTGACTACATTTTTTTGGTATCTTGGTGGGATTAATGTCTCAATCACGCTTGCGTGACACCAAGGAGTAGCGCTTAACAGAAATCCTTATTAAACACCTTGTATTTAGAGGCCAAAAATCATTCTAGTTTCTTGAGAAGGACAAGTTCAGATACTTGGAAGAGATACTAAGTTCGCCATGGGGAGATTTCCATGGGGACTAATGCTTGGTTGCCCTGAGAAGTGAGTGTCGTGGAGGGGAGCCCGTGGGGTCAAGAATCTATGTATTCTCCTTGAATCTCATAACGAGTCTACCTCTCAAGTACCTACTGTCCTTACCTACCATAAGAAATGCGTGAATGAGCATGATTGCCTTGAGTCTAAGTTAAAATATCTTGTCTTCTTTACTTGTCAAAAGTTGAGTTGTGTCTCATTTCCAAAAACAAGACAAATTGATTCAAAACAAGGTTAAACACAAGAGTATTTCACTCAACAAAGTTCAAAACACCTTCAAACATGGTTGTCAAACATTTTTCAAAATCTTGTCTCAACATTCATGTCACTTAGATTTAGGTTCATCCTAGGTTTGCATTTTGCAAATTCATTGTCAATTACCAAGGTTAAGTTTCACCTAGGTCATACTCCTTTGCATATCAATAAGGACCATCCATTTGCATGTGTCCTCTTGCATTAGAGCAATACCATTTCATAATTCAACCTTAGGTTTTGCCTTAGGTTGGCATTGTCATACATTTGCATTTGCATCCTTGTCCTCATAACATTAGGTCACATTTGCATACCCTAGGTCTCTTCATTAAGCTTAGGTCATTATCATATCATATTAGGGTCATTTGCATAGTAATTGTCCCTTTGCATATAGTGTCAAAACTAGGTTTTGTCATACTTGAGTAATGCAAATCTTTGATAAACCCTAAGTCATTGTTAAGAAGTCTAGACCTTATCAAACTTTTGTCTTTTTGTCATCAATATCATTTGGTCAAACCTAGCTTAGTATCCAAGCATATAGGGGAGACATTGTCATTTTGTCCTTTTGTCACTTGGTCCTTTTATCCCTTGAGGTCTAGACATCATTTCAATTTCCTAAGGGTCTCTTTTTTAGATTTGCATTCCAAAAAGTTTGTCCAAATCTTGGAAAACAACAAAAACATTAAGTTGCATTGTCGTCCTTTTAGGTGGCATTTGTCAATCCCATTAGTAACATTGCATAGTGACATGTCTATTGAAACAAGGTTCCAAGCACCAATGATGCAACAAAGTTTGACGTATCAACCGACAATGCAATCGAATTTTAATCCAAGGCAATCACAATTATCTCCAACCCAATAGCAAGGCAATATCGATCAAACTTTTTATGATGAAACAAGTCTCCAAATACAAAAACTAGAGGAGAAGCTAGCTCAAGAAAATGAGATTTTGGAACAAAGAGTGAAAAACATTGAGAAGAATAGATCACAAATGTCCAAAATGTTTCAAAAATTTCCAGGTCGAAATCCAAAGATTGAGCCAATTGATGTAAGATCTCTTCTTGAACGATCAGACATACCATCTCTCCTCTCACAAATAGAGATGATGAAAAAATTTCAAGAAAAGAGACAACAACAATTTCAACATTATGTGCCTCCACAACAAGAACAAGAAGGTGTTTACTATCAATCAGATTTTCAACCATCACAACCAATTGTTCAATAGTTCGAACATTTCCAACAGACACAACCAATGGTCCAACATATACAACCAACACAACCAATGGTCCAATTTCAACAATATGTCCAACCAACTATACAATGTCCACAAATAGTTCAACCAATGGTGGAATATCAACAAGTTCAATCAACATATCAATGTCAACAACCACAACCAAACATTCAAAAACAAAGGTTGTGGCCCACACCAAGCCAAGTTTCAAATATGTTGGAACAATTGAACCAAGTCGAATATCAAAACATGCCATCAAACCAAAAACAAGTTCAAATTCCAGAGTCAACTATGTCAAAACCTCGAAAGAAAGGTGGCTTTATTGCAATGCTCTTAAAGAAACTACCAAGTGAGTTCTTTGAAGAAGATCAAGATAATACACTTATGTATAGCAATGCCTCATCCCCTCACAAACAAATTGACTCTCCAGTGGCACCTATCCCTACACCTTTAGAAGTTTCACAGGAACCTTCCATATTGTCCTCATTAAACAATACACCCAAGGATGCAATTATCCAAGAGCTATCCATAATTGATTGCCAAGATAATCCAATTCATGATGCACATCCTTGTCATGTTTCAAAAATACAAGACCCAATGCCACCATGCACTTTATTGCCATTACCTATTTTAGAGGACCCCATTCGAAGTCTCTCTTCCTCATGTCCAAGCATTGATTCCTTGTCAGAATCCATCCCAAATGTTCAAAGTGCATTTCCTTCATGCCAAAACATTGATCCCTTGCCAAAATCCCCCATGCATATCCAAAGTCCAACCCCATGTCAAGCGGATAATTTAGAGCATGAAGAAACGTGTCTCGAAATAGATGAAGATCAAGATATCAAAACCTTATCATCCTATCCAATTGTTGACCAGGACCCCATCTTCCTAGACACTTACGATGATTCCCCTATTCTTGTCCATCCTATCCAAAGTCCTATTGACACTCCATTCCCCGAGCAAGATCAAGATATCCCAGTCCATCCGATCCCAAACGATCCCCTTCCATTTCATGAAAAAAATGTCCTTTGAAATCCCATTGACATTCCACTTCTAAGAAAGATCAAGATATCCCTTCCATCCTTTCCGATGATCCCATTAAAAGTCAAGAGCGAAGCACCTTTAAAGAGGAATCCAATGATCTTCCTCCTTGTCAAGATCAAAGTATCCTTCCAAATTAATTTCCAACACAAGACCCTATCATTCCTTCAGATCCTCCACAAGATCCACTTGTTCCTCCATCTCCTTGTCTTAATGCTCCACATACACTCCAAGATCGCATTTCTTTTGATGATCCCATTATTTCTCCCATTCCATCTCTTGAAGAGCCTGTCATTGAACCATGTCCACTACACAATCCTAGTCCCCCTCATGATCCTAATCCCTCTCATGATTCTAATGTGTTAGTGCAAGATGTTCATGAACCCTCAACATGCATAATGGGTTCTTCCACTTTGGTGCAATCCGATCCACTCCAAGATCTCATTATTTCTCTCATATCATATCCACCTCATAATGGACTTGCATCTTCTTCCCAAAGAAAAGAGTATCCTACAAGTCAAGATATTCATAAAGGCAAAGGAGTAGGTATCCATAAGCAAGAATCCCTTCATGTTAAAGAAAATATTAAGGGTCATGGCCTCAGTGAAATTCCTCAAGATGTGGGTACCCCTACTAAATCCAACATCCCTTCAAAATCCAAACATATCCCTTCCCCATCATCCCTTCCATCCATCTTAGGTCCTTATATCCCTTCCTCCTCTATGCAAGGTCAGCAAAGGCACACATCCTTGAGTAAATTTCATCAATCCAAAAGAAGTCCATTTCATTCATGTCCATCCATGCATTCCTTTCCCCCTCCAAGTAATTTGGATGCCAAGTATAAACATCATAAGTCTAGCAATCCACATGTATTCAAGGATCAATATGTCTAATATAATCGACATGTCAGAACAAAGAACAATATGATCTATAAAGAAAAGGAAAAATCCAAAAGGCCACAAAGGCCCACTGAGAAAAATAAAGCAAATTCAAAATATATATGGGTTCCTAAATCCCTTGTGCAAGCAATGCACTCCAAGGAACCACAAAAGCATGAAAAATCAAAAACCATGTGGATCCCTAAACGGCTCCTTGAAGCACAAAAGCCTCAAGAAACATCCAACTTGGCATCCAAAGTTGCTATTCCTCCATCCAACCCTCTCAAATTTGTTCTTCCATCACCTTCTTCATCCATTTTGGTCCCTTATGTCCCAAAATCCCAAACTATTCCTCCATCCAAATCTCACAATCTGAGATCCATTTTTCCTCCATCAATCCATCACCCCTCAAGGTGTGTGCCAATGTCAATCTTGCCTTCATTTCCATCCACTGAAGCTCAATTCTTCCAATACCCTATCTATTATCCAATGCATATTTTCCATCCTTCGATCCCTTTGGTCCAATCCTTTGCATAAATCCTTGCCTTAGTTTCATCTCTTTTTCCATGTCCTTATCCTACCAACGTCTTTGAGCATACTTTTAAAGGTCATGGTCCTTTTTTTCAAGGTTACTATCCAGACAAAAGATGCTTGAGTCCTTCTTCCATCCCCTATAATGTGTCCATCTTCTAGTGAATAAGTCAAAATACAAACAAACAAAAAAAAAGTTGAGAAAAAAAAAAGACAAAAGAAAAAAGTAAAGCAAAAATAATTCGTCCACTGGTGAAAACCTGGCAAACAGGTGTCATGCGTAATCTATGAACTTCTTGCACACCACACTTGGGGGCAGGTTTCCTCCTTCATATCCTATTGCCCTTCATTATCCTATCATACCATGTCATACTCCTCCATTATCCTATTGTCCCTCAGGTCCATATCCGCTTTTCCACATTTGATCTTGACAAGGCTAACGATCTTCATGAGCATCATGCATCTTGTTTGCAACTTTCAGTCTATCATAGCTTTTGGTCATTTATCCATTTGCTTATTACAACCTTTCATCCATTTTCCCTGGCTTATTGCAACTTTCTGCCACTATCCCTTAACCTACCCCGACCTTCAGTCCATGTCCCTTATCCATTCTTGGTCTTGCTTATCCTATCCATATCTTATCACTATCCATACACTCTTTTTCATTCCTTGATCTTGATCTGACATAAGGATGCAAAATTTAAACATGGTTTCAAACACCTCTTGACATGTCCCTCATGCCATAGCCCTTGAAAATTGCATCCGTATTGTCTCCATAATAAAAGGCCTTTGTCTTCCCTCTATCCACCAACATTTTAGAAATCCTATTTATTCACTTGTCATATTCCTTGCCTTGCTAGACACTGGGGGCAAAATCTTAAAAATCAAACAATGTCCTGAAAAAATCATAAAAATTGAAAAATGTCTTGAAAAAATCATAAAAACTGAAAAATGTCCTGAAAAAAATCAAAAAAAAATTGAAAAAAATCCCTAAAAAAAAGAAAATCAAATAATGTCCTGTAATAATCCAAAAAAATTGAAAAATGTCTTGAAATAATCCAAAAAAATCAAAAAAATGTCCTGAAAAAATCCCTAAACATCAAATAAAGTCCTGAAAAAATGAACACAAAAAAAAAAATTTGGAAAAACTCGACAAGCAAAACAAAAAAAAATCCCCTTTGTGCATAAGACAGATCGTTGAGCATACATCCAATGACAATCAATCAAATATTGTGCTTTAATGAAATCACGCATTTACAGATGAACTGTTCAACCAAGCATTCAAACTGATCAACATTGTCTTATCAATTGAACATCAACATCACTATCATTTGACCTTGTCACTACCATCATGGGTCTTATACAGGGCGTGGTATACTCGAAACCAGACTGTGTCCTATCTTAGACGGGGTACCGCATTCCCTGAAACCAGACAGCATGATCGTCCTATCAACACTTTCAACTTTTGACAATGAAGATCAAGATGTTTGTTTGACTTGTTGGATTTAGCGAGTCTTATCATTTATTGATTTATCTTCGATCATGTTCCTATGTTGCTCGATGATGTCACTGAGTGATTTAGAGTGACTGGGATGGTTCGTGGTCCCTTTTTTTTGTTGAGATTACTGTTTGTGGAATGTTTGTCACAAACTGGGGCAACTATATCATTGGGTGTCTGTGATAAGTACGTTCACTTTGTGAACGCCGCACATACCTCGACCCTTGATGTATGCACCCTAGGATGCTTCACTCATTCCTTGTGTGCGATGTGTTTGTCTTTTGCAAAAAGGGTTGCGTTTCAGCTCTGGCCTTCAATGCCATGATGCTATGCATCCATTTTGCTACATTAAATAAAGGTTCTCACCTACAAAGTGCATTAGTGAAAGAAAGTTTTTCTTCGTCTCTAACTGTCCTCTATCTCATTTCTTCTTACTAACATTTCTTTCGTCAGTTTGGGCAGTCAGTTCAGTCTTGTTCTCTGATCTCCAAACACGTAAGCTACATCCTGCATTCATCGGTTAGTACATTTGCATTATATCAAGCATTTTATCCATTTTCATATTATACATGCATCAAAAACACATAAAAATGTACCCATACATGTTCCACAATAAACAGTGCATCATGTTAGGGTTTCAAGCAGATCCGAAGCAAATGTGAACTAACAATTATATGCAGATTTAAATACAAAAGATAAAAAAATAAAACAGGACACAGATAACACAGAGATTTAACGTGGTTCACCCAGAATGGGTTACGTCCACCATACACAGCCGTCCAATCTTTCTTATTATCCAGCAAAAACAATACATCAACCTTACAATGCCTTAAGCATCCCAACCGCTTATAACATGCGGTTTAGGGCAACAAAACAAAGTCGGCCTTTTTTAGGGTTTTATTACAATGTCGGTTTTCATCAACAAAAAAACGGCAAAAAAAATTTTCTCGGGGGCTGCCACCCCCGAACCCCTGTCTGGGGCCCGGCCCGACCCCGAACCCCGACGAGGATACGTGCTAAGTGTACAGTACTTTGCTGATCAATCACCATATTTCAACAATCTCCCACTTGGAGACTGATCAAGCTCCACACTGAACAATTTCCCACTTGGAGACTGAAACTACATGACACCACTGTATATGCAACATCCGCTGGATAAAACACTAAGACTTGACTGGTATAAATTCCACAATTATCAATCAAGAAGACCAACAGAAACTGATGAAGAAATCAGCTTCTCCTATGGAACTACCTTTGTGAACATATCGGCATGATTCTCACTTGTGTGAATCTTCTCAAGCCGTAACTGACCCTCCTCCAAAATAGTCCGGATGAAGTGGTACCTGAGTTGAATGTGCTTTGTCCTTGAATGAAAAGCAGAGTTCTTCGCAAGATGAATGGCACTCTGGCTATCAGTATATAATGGGCTATCCTCTTGTGTCTGACCCAATTCCTTCAGAAAACATTGCAACCAAATCATCTCTTTGCTGGCTTCTGTAGCAGCAACATACTCAGCTTCAGTGGTTGAAAGTGCAACAACCTTTTGCAGCCTAGAAATCCAACTGACTGCAGTTCCCCCTATAGTAAAAACATACCCTGTAGTACTCCTCCGTGAATCAATATCACCCGCCAGATCAGAGTCAACAAATCCACTTAGAGCAGCATTAGATCCTTTGAAACATAATGTCTTCATAGTAGTTCCTTTCAAATACCAAAGAATCCATTTTACAGCATTCCAATGTTCCATACCCGGATTCCTCATAAACCTGCTCACAAATCCCACTGCATGTGCAATATCTGGCCTTGTGCATACCATTGCATACATCAGACTGCCAACAGCTGATGAATACGGGATGTTAGACATTTTATTAACCTCTTCCTGTGCCTTTGGGCACGTCTCCTTAGTCAATTTGAAATGGCTAGCCAAAGGTGTACTAACTGCTTTTGCATCCTGCATGTTAAATCTTTTCAACACCTTCTTTATATACTCACTTTGGGACAAATTCAAGGTTCTATTTTTCCTATCCCGTGTAATCCTCATACCGAGAATTTTCTTAGCTGCACCCAAATCCTTCATAGCAAATGACCTGGCTAATTTCTGTTTAAGATCATTTATATGTTGCATGTTAGACCCAGCAACAAGCATGTCATCAACATAAAGCAACAGGATAATATAACTGCCATTATCAAATCTCTTAAAATATACACAATGATCAGAATGACATCTATGATAACCGTGTTCAGCCATGAAACTATCAAATTTTAAATACCATTGTCGGGGTGCTTGCTTTAAGCCATACAGACTTTTCTTCAACCTGCACACCAAGTTCTCCTTACCTTTGACCTCATATCCCTGTGGTTGCAACATGTAAATTTCCTCCTCCAAATCTCCATGGAGAAAATCTGTTTTGACATCTAATTGTTCAAGATGTAAATCATCTGCAGCCACAAGACTAAGTACTGTTCTAATTGAAGTCATTTTTACAACTGGAGAAAATATTTCATCATAATCTATACCCTTTTTCTGTGCAAAACCTTTTACCATAAGTCTAGCCTTATATCTTTTCTGACCTCCTTCCTCCTCCTTCAGCCGATAAACCCATTTGTTAGGCAAGGCTCTTTTTTCTGCAGGTAAAGGGACTAAGTCCCAAGTCTTATTTTTCATCAAGGAGTCCATCTCCTCTTTCATGCCTAGTTGCCACTGTTGTTTGGCATCCACCTGCATTGCTTCTTCATATTCTTCTGGTTCACTAGAATCCGTTAATAAAATAGAATACAAAGAAGGAGAAAATCTTTCAGGGGGTCTATTGGTCCTCGTAGAACATCTAACACTTGTAGGAGTTTGTGGGACAATCTGTTGTTGCTGAGCATCAGGTACCTGTGGTATTTCATTTTCAGGAATCTCATCCAACACCACATATTCTTGTTTGTCTTGTTCATGCTTCTTTTCCTGCATCTGTTCTTTATACACAACCTTCTCATTGAATATAACATCTCTACTTCTAATTATTTTCTTATTTTCAAAATCCCATAACCGATAGCCATATTCATCTATCCCATATCCAATGAAGGTACATTTCTGAGATTTAGCATCAAGCTTGGTTCTGTTTTCTTTATCAACATGGACAAAAGCTTCGCAACCAAAAGTTTTTATAAAAGAATAATTTACCTTTTTACCGGTCCATGCCTCCTCTGGAATACCACCATCTAAAGGGGTTGAAGGTCCTCTATTTATCAAATAGACAGCAGTATGTACAGCATCTGCCCAAAAATGTAAGGGCAATCCAGCATGCAATCTCATGCTCCTCGCACGTTCCATGATGGTCCTATTCATTCTCTCTGACACACCATTTTCCTGTGGAGTTCCTGGAACTGTCTTCTACTTTCGAATCCCATTTAAGGAATAGTAATCTTCAAATGCTTTGCTGCAATACTCACCTCCATTATCCGATCTGAGACACTTCAACTTTTTTCCTGTCTCATTCTCAACCAAAGCTTTCCATTTCTTAAAAGTTTCAAAAACATCTGATTTTTATTTTAGGAAATATACCCATGTTTTTCTGGTTGAGTCATCAATAAAAATAACATAATAACAAGAGCCACCAAGAGATGATACCTGAGCTGGTCCCCATACATCTGAATGTACAAGCTCTAACTTCTCACTCTTCTTCTCTTTCCCAACCTTGAGAAATCTGACTCTTTTCTGTTTACCATAAACACAGTTTTCACAAAACTCTAAATCAATCTTCTTTAGTCCTGGCAATAGATTTTTGGAGTGAAGGATTTTCATCCTTTTCTCACTCATGTGCCCAAACCTATGGTGCCACATTATCGAATCTGTTCTTGCAACATTTATTGTTGTTGTCCCTGCAGTAACTTTATTTGTAGCAGCTAAGGTAGAGTAAGTGTTACCAGTACACAGATATAATGTGCCTACCTTCGCACCTTTAGCTACTACTAATGATCCTTTAATGACCTTCCACATACTGTCTGAGAAGGTAACTATGCAACCTTCACTACCTAGTTGCCCTGCAGAAATTAAATTTCTTCTTAAATTAGGAACATGTCTTACCTCCTGCAGAAACCAGTCATTACCGTTCTGCAACTTGATCTTTATCTTTCATTTTCCAATAATTTGAGAGGGCTCATCATCACCCAAATATACCTGTCCAAAATCACCTTGAACATAATCTAGAAAATATTTTCTATGGGGTGTAGCATGAAATGAAGCTCTAGAATCTATTACCCAGGAATCATTAACATTATCCAAACATAAGATTAAAGCATCTTGTAAAGTATTACTTGCAATATTAGCTTCCTTACTGTCATTTTCATTTTTGTCTCCTTCTTTGTTTTTCCGAGACCAACAGTCTTTCTTTAGATGACCAGGCTTTCCGCAGTACCAGCAATCTTTCTTTCCTCTAGATTGAGAGCGTCCTTTCTTTGACTTCCCTCGTGACTTCTCATTCCCAGGGCCTTTTTCTCTTTCCTTTGATCTTCCTCTGTTCTCCACATTCAAAACACTACCCGATGATGTTGGAGTCTCACCTGTGCTTTTCCTTCGCATTTCCTCACTTAGGATAACACCAACAATATCATCAAATACCAAAGTATTTTTACCAGAGACAGAGTTACTTACAGCCATAACCAAGCTATTCTAGCTTTCTGGCAAAGAACATAAAATCAAGAGAGCCCTAACCTCTTCTGCAAAGGTAATTTTTACCGAAGACAATTGACTTGTAATTGTATTAAATTCATTTAAGTGCTCCGCTACAGATCCTCCCTCACTCATTTTCAAATTAAACAAACGCTTCATAAGAAATACCTTATTCGAAGCCGAGGGTTTCTCATACAGCTTAGCCAATGTTGCCATCAAATCTACAGTCGTTTTTGCTTCTACTATATTGAATGCTACAGACGACGCAAGGCACAATCGAATGGATCCCAGTGCCTTTCTATCTAAAATGTCCCACTCTTCATCTGATATTGTGGTCGGTTTCTTTGTCTCTCCTTCCAATGGCCGCCACAAATCCTTTTGATACAGGTAATCCTCCATCTGCATTTTCCATAACTGATAATTTTGGTCGTTAAACTTTTCGACCTTGAATTTGGAATCCTCCATTGCTCCCACTCAAATCTGAAAGTCCTGCCAATTTACAGAAAACCTCGCTCTGATACCAATTGTTAGGGTTTCAAGCAGATCCGAAGCAAATGTGAACTAACAATTATATGCAGATTTAAATACAAAAGATAAAGAAATAAAATAGGACACAGATAACACAGAGATTTAACGTGGTTCACCCAAAATGGGTTACATCCACCATACACAGCCGTCCAATCTTTTTTATTATCCAGCAAAAACAATACATCAACCTTACAATGCCTTAAGCATCCCAACCGCTTATAACATGCGGTTTAGGGCAACAAAACAAAGTCGGCCTTTTTTAGGGTTTTATTACAATGTCGGTTTTCATCAACAAAAAAATGGCAAAAAAAAATTTCTCGGGGGCTGCCGCCCCCGAACCCCTACCCAGGGCCCGGCCCGGCCCCGGACCCCGGCGAGGATACGTGCTGAGTGTATAGTACTTTGCTGATCAGTCGCCATATTTCAACACATCAACCATCCATGCATGGAAAGTAAACAACTATAAGTCATAACACATTGCATCCCATCATATCGTTGCATATCATACCATATATCAAAATAATATCGGAGTACAAAATTGGACTGTCTGTCCTAAGTATGGCCCGCAGGCTGACTACATGATGTCACACTACATAATGTCACACTCCATCTGTCTCTGTCGTAAGGAGCACGTGCCTCTGTCACTGGGTGCTCCCTCTGTCCTCCTCATCCCTGCCATGTCTCAAGGATGATGTCCCTCCTGTCCCAGGTCTTAGCTGTGGTGGTCTCATAGGTCCACTCACCCCCATGCTGCTCACTGACCTCCGATAACGTGGTCTACTATCTGTCCTCGATTGTGCCCGATATGACGCTGCTCTCTGCTCTGGTGGAACTGCATTCTCATATAGTGTCCTCCAATGGCGTATCTCCTCTCCGGTCTCTACCAACATCTGTGCCATCTCACATGCACTGGCATCCCTAATCGACCCAATATACTCAATGACTCTCTGTTCTTCTCACTGTGCCTGGGCTATTGCTATATCTCGAGCTGCTGTAAGTCTAGCTATCTCCACTCTGAACTGATCCTACTTTGTCCTCAAGATAGCATTCTGTCTCTCTAATGTCGCAATGTGATCATGCTGACTCGCTATGGTAGCCCTGCACATCTCCATCTCCTCTATCCTAGTTGTCTCTGGCTCTATGGGTATATTCTGCAATGACTCCTGATCGACTGAATCTGGCTCATAATCATCATCCTCATCATCTTCGTCCTCATCATCCCCCTCATCCTCATCACCACCCTCATTCTCCTCATCCTCATCATCTCCCTCCTCCTCTCCTGCGAGTGGGAAGTCCTCCTGTCTCCTAGGTACTGGAATATCAAGATCCGTCAATGGCACCGGCCGTCATCGTGCAAACCATTGCTCATACTCCTCTATCGTTCCGGTGTCCACCACATCTGATCTCCAATCCCACTATCTCCATTGTAGCTATGTGAAATTGACATAGGCTATGTGTGGCTAAATCATCCTCCCCCACTGACTCGTCTCTCTGTGAGATCGGGCAAAGTGTGCAGTCCCTCTAGGTACATCCTGTCTCTCTCCAAACTGTCATCTGACTCTCTCTGGCAAGTACATCTCAATCACTCTCTGGCGATTCACTAGTTGCCCAATCAGGTACCTCTCCTATCTGCAATATGGTAGCTCATCACTATCATCTGACCATTCAGGGCAATCAAGATATGGCCTCCATGTGAACTCTCTCAATCTGTCTAGCTCATGTCGCCAATACAATATGTATCCGAAAGGACCCTGTCTCAGTGCTCCCCATAGCAGTACACATATGGTCGATGTGGTAATACCTATCTCTCTGCAATCGGTTGACATATGGCTATGTGCTCAAATGCCCATACCTGTAATAGTGTGACCCCACAGCTCAAAGTCTGCACCCCCTGATATGCTATCTAATGCAACTGAAAATATAGCATGGCCAGCAAACATGGTCCCCATGTGTATACAGTCCCCTCTGTCACCATCTGCTCTAGCACTCTTCCCCATCCAATAGGGAATCCATGTCCTCGTCTGTCCCCTGCTAATAGGCATGCTATAACCACTGCTATCACCACATATCACTGATCATACTCTGATGCCATGGTCTCCCAGCCAATCTCCCTCTCTACGATATCTAGATCATCTGCGTCACACTCGAATAATCTACACAAAGCATCTCTCCCTGTCACTGGGTCATACTCTATCATCTCCCCATGAATCAAAATGCGGAGGATACGCCATACATCCTCTAGTGTCACAGTCACCTCTCTAGTCGCCAGATGGAATGAAGAGATCTCTGAATGCCATTGCTCTGCCAATGTGGTAAGTAGTCCTATGTTTGCCCTAATCTTAGGCATGAATGTGATATAGTATATTCCAAGTCCTGCTAGTGTATCTCTATCCGTGCTCCAAAGTCTATGTCGTAACATGAAGCAGTCTGGTCGGTTCTCCCGCGTAATCAGTGGATACTGTCGACTCTGCATCACAATTGGGGCACATTTTGTCAGTTTTAGGGTTTGCTCCTATGGACTGCATTTCCTTGTTTCATGTCCAAATCAGGGTGTTTCTAATCTATTTTGACCTATCCAACCCTTATCCCCTTTTTTCGGATCATTCGCATGCTGTTTTTGACCAAATTTGAGTTCCCAGTGCACAACTGCGCCTGTGTGTTGTATCTTGCGCCTGTGTTGCATCAACTTGCGCTTGTGTGTTGTATCCTGCGCCTGTGTTGCATCAACTTGCGCCTATGTACCCTACACAAGTGCAGGATACCCTACACAAGCGCAGGATGCGCTCACACAGGCACAGAAGTCACTTTCTGCATTCTCTGTGGGCCCCGCAATGTCCCGCAAGCAAGTCAAATTCCTAAAATTGACAATATGGGTTTTTGAGATACATACCACTGCTCCCGCATCGTCTGGTCATTTGTACGTGCATACATGTTCTCCAAGGTGATCTGCCATTGGAATGTTCGCCATCTCTCTGCAAGTGTCCTTTTCCAGAGCAACAAATCCTCCTCTTTGGCTAGTGCAAATGAGCTCTTTTCACTCTCTTTGTCTCATTTATAGATCTTTGACAATGCATAGATGGACGTGCACTCTCTCCATCTTATGTTGGTCGCAGTCTTTTGCACCTTCAATTGCTTGTCCTTTGTGTATCCGATCTCCGATTTTCAATCTGTTTGATCCTATCATTTTCTGTCATTCTTATCGATCAATTGGCCTCTTTTCAGGATGTTTCCGACCAATTCCTCGAGGGGGCATGCATATGTCATTATTATTGTCTGGGGCATTTTCATTATTGTTCTTTGAAACAACGCTTAAACTCGCATTGTCTCAAAGAGGGGCAAAATGTAGACGTCTAAAAATGGTCAATGCTTGCGGAATCATACTTTAACATTTGCGAATTGCCTTATTTTAGGGTTTTTGCGTCGCATTAACATTTCTTTTATGTTGCGCACTTGGTCTTTATCATTTGCGAGCATCGAGTCCTTCTTCTGCATCCTTCAGTTGTCTCACTTTCGAATTTGGTCTTGTCGATAACAATCTTCAGTCATGATTTTGGTCGATCTTATCCTGTCGCATCAATGTGCGTGCTCATTTGGCATATTTTGACTTCATCAATTCGATTTCATTTTGGACATCATCAATCCTAATCGATGATGGAATTAGGGTTTTGTCCTCTTATCAATCTTATCATTTTGCAATCGATTTGTCATCGATCGTTGTCCTTTTCAATCTTGTCATCTTATGATCGATTTGTCATTCATCGTTGTCATTTTCAATCTTGTCATTTTGCGATCGATTTGACATCGATCGTCGTCCTTCTCAATCATGTCAATTTGGATCAATTAGTCATTGTTCCTCGTCAATTGGTGCATTTATCAATCAAATCGTTTGTCGGCATTGGTCCTTTGTTAATTAGAATCATGATCAAATCAACATCAATTATCTTTTGTCAAGACCTAATTGTCGTCCTTGCATTTCTAATTCATCTTCTAGGGTTTTATGATTTATTCATTTAGCCTTGTTTGTCATTTTCCCTTTTAGGTTAAATAATTTATTTATTTATCCTAAGTCTTCTTGTCACAATTAAATAGTTATTTAATTGGCTAATTAATTCCTCTCTCTTTTTGTGAATTAATTAATGAATGAAAAATTATTAATTAATTTACCTAATTTTCCAATTTACTAATTTCTCCTAATTCCTAATTTTCTAATTTTCATCAATTTTCAAATTTCCTAATTTCTAATTCATCTAATTTTCAATTTTCTCCTATATTTCTCCTAATTTCATGGGAATGACATAGCAAATTTGTCATAATTTGTCATAATTGTCAATCAATCAATTTTGACATAGCAATTTGTCATAAATATCAATCAATCAATCTTGCATAGAAAGTGTCAATTTGTCATAATTTGTCATAATTGTCATTCTTGATTTGAAATTTCCTTTCAAATCTCCTCATACTAATCTTGTCTTTTCTCCGATTTATCTATAAATTGGATGAATTTCTTCAATCAAAAGGTCGAATCAATCACGCTTCTAGTACCCTTATGCTGTCGTCTCGTCTTGTCAATCTTGCTTTCACATTATGCTTATGCACTTGAAGGTGAGATCCACAAAACAAAGCAATTTGAAGGAGAAAGAAGGACAATGGAGAATCATGGAGGAGACATTCACGTTTGCGATGGTTTGCATTTGAATTGAATGTTTCATTTCCCTTTCTCTATTGAATGTTTTTAGGATTGTCACTGCAATTTAGTTTTTGTGATTGAACTAGGCTAATGTTTATATTGCTTTGATGATTTCCAGATTCCTAGCTACAAAACCAATTGTTTCTAAGTCTAAAACATGGGTTGGGGATTCGGGGATATGATTATCCCTAATTCTTGATTAGGATATTATTTTGAGTCATAAATCCTTTGGTTGGCTCACACATAAATGTTGAAAATTTACCCAAGGCAGATTAAAAAAAAGGAAACAAACCTACACTACCACTAACCTAATGAGAACTAAGCAGAGAAAAAACAATCAAAGCAAATAGGCATACATCAGTTAATTGTGTTGGTGGAGTAAACAAAAGGGCTCAAAACACAAAGTCGAGCGAGCTGATGGAAGGATGAGGCTCCAAACACGGTTGAAAGCACATGGACAACGAGTAAAAATAAGCCATAACACAAACAATAGAAAGGGGGGGGGGAAATGCAAAAGTAAGAAAAGAGGGAAGGGCGAACCACTGCCTAAACTCATGATCAACACCACAAACACACCAATGACTACCTTATCACCTACTTCCCCTCTTCTAAAAAATGCTCGAAATCGCTTTGGAATCGACTTTAAATGCACAATACAAAGTGAGAAAATGACTAAGGGGTGAGGGTTATAAAGGCCTGATTAGACATATTAAATGCACACGTACAGTAGGTGAGGACATCATGGGTTGCGAGTCGAGGGCATTGAAGGTCACTAAGACGGTGGCATGTGATACCTCCAATCCCCAATCCCTGCCTAGGATGTATCAAGGGTTGGGGGTATCCCTACATCCAATCCCTGACAAGGGAAACTACCAACAAAGATTACAAGGATCAAGGGTCAGAGACCCCGATCCTTGCATGAGAAAGGGGACCGTGCATCCCCAATCCCCACAAACCCGAAAAGAAAAAAAAGAAAATGAATTAAAAATACAAGAGGAAAAAGAGAGGAAAAAGGAAGGAAAAGATAAAAGAGAGGACTGAAGAAAACAAAACAACAAGGTAAAGACAAAAAGAAAGAAAGAGAACCACGATAAGGAAAAACCAAGCAAAAGCGGGGGGGGGGGAGCTCCCCATTTTCTCAATTGAGAAAACGAGGTCTGAGTTGTGGATGCACAACAATAACATTTCTATCATGATTGCAAAATTCATACGTTTGTTTACCATACCTCAACAACTTAATCATGTTGCTAGTAATCTATCAACAAGTACCTATCATAGACCTTAGATCTGATCACTAATCAAACGTTTACCCTATTGTTAGCTTATTAATAAGAATAGACTTCTCAATAGATCTCAACAATAGATTATCTACTTATCCAATTTGCATACACTGCAAGCTATAATAATCAAAAACTTATCCAATATGCATACACTGCAAGCTATAATAATCAAATAATTGAAATTATAATTGAAGGTACTATTAAAAGAAATCACACCCTAATCAAGTTCCCTTCATTTATAATATCTTCTAACAACATTACTTCTGTCGCAACATGAGATAAACTATACATAATCATTTGTATCATAAAAATACGAATCTATGTTTACTCAGTTAATTATTACCACGCAAGTATAATAGTCTATACGCAACACGAGATCTAACGCAAACCAAATGAACTCTCAGCCACAATACTAAGAGACCCAATTTTAATTATAGGAAGTGGACTCATATTTTCGAGAGATTAAAATTATACCACCTCCACCAAGACTAATAATAATAGAATATGCATGAAAAAAATAAACAAAATGACGTGAACGAACTGCAAGCATGAAAATGCAATCTACACAAGTAACTTGACTTTTGTGTCCGATTTAATGATTTAATAGAAAGATAACAGCCTAGTAAATATGATGTGGGAGACGGGGTACTGGGATTGCCAATAAATCTGTAGCCTTCTTTAAAGCAAGTCCAAAATCGTCGCTCATGTCCATCTCTTCACAACTCATCCCATCCGGAAGTATCCACTCAAACGAGTGAAGCAGAGAAGCCAAAACCAAATGAATCATACGGCTCGCCAGTGGAAGCCCCGGACAACTTCTTCTCCCCGCTCCGAACGGAATTAGCTCAAAGTTTTGTCCACTGTATTCTATCTTGCTATTCTCGACATCCAAAAATCTCTCGGGCATAAATTCCAAAGGATTCTTCCAGATCGAAGGGTCCCTCCCAATGGCCCACACATTCACCATCACCTGGCTGTCTTTGGGTATCACAAATCCCCCGATCTCGAAGGAGTATCCGGCTTTGCGGGGTAACAGCAGAGGACTCGCTGGGTGCAATCGGAATATCTCTTTCACGGCTGCATGCAGATATGGCAGACGATCTAAGTCGGATTCTTCCACTCTTCGCTTGCAACCAACGACTTCATCCAGTTCTTCTTGGACTTTGCTTAATTTCTGTGGATTGCGAATGAATTCTGCCATGGCCCATTCTATTGTTGTTGTCGACGTTTCTGTACCGGCAAGAAATAATTCCTGAAACCAGAAAGCACAATTAGAGATCGGGAAAATACCTGAGATTTATGAACATTTAATAATCCTTTCGGCACTCACAACTATCAAGGCTTGAATACCAACAAAAGTGAAATCTTCACTTCTGAAATCCAGCAGAACATCTAGAAAATCCTTCTCGGAGTCTTTACGCTCAACGTTTTGGCTGGTGCTAGCAAGTCTTTTCTGTATGAATGTATCGGAAAAGTCATACATAGCCTTCAAATGCTTCCTTGTCTCCCTGAAAACACCCTGCGGGTCGAGGAACCGGAGAAAGGGAAAAAAGTCGACCAAATTGGGTATTCCGCCGAGCTTCATTATTTCCCACACGGTATCTTTGAGCGCCGCAGAAGCTGGATTGTGCGGATCGAAGACGCTTGTGCTGAAGATCATGTTGCCTAACAAATTCAGAGACGTGCAGAACACCGTCCTACCGATATCCACAACTTTTCCCCTGTCCTCGAAGATGAGTCGAGTCGTCCGAAATACTTGATCTCTTCTGAGGTGTTGCAGAGCTTCGAGTCTTTTGGGGCTGAAAAGCTCAACGGTTGAAATGCGTCGGAGATGGCGCCAGTAAGGACCATATTCACCCCAAACTAGCGAGGACTTGTGATGGGAAAGGGGCTTGACTGCTTCGATCACCGGCCGCCCTGCGAGGAGGTGGTCGTGTGTTTTGAGGAGGTCCTTCGCCATGGCAGGAGAAGAGACCACCACTGTTGTTTTCATGCCCAGACGGAGAGCCATGAGTGGGCCGTATAGCAGAGAGAGAGCATACAAAGACTCGTGGGGTCTTTTTCCCAGCTGAAAGAGGTTTCCCACAATGGGCCAAGCAGGAGGTCCGGGAGGAAGAGGAAGAAGCCTTTTCCTACTCTGCCTTCTCCATAGAAAGAAGAATAATACCAGTGAACCAGAGGTAACGAGCACAGAATACCAAGAAAGCGGTTGAATGTCCATACTAACTGTAAGCGAGGAGCTCCTTATTTCGTTTGGTTTCCCCGTATGCACCAATTTATAGGCAGAATTCTATCGGTGGATGCAGCCTCACAGTTAACTAATCCATAAAAAATTGCATAAACATACAAAATGTTACCATTCAGTGATACAACCTCTACAAGTCTGATATACAGATACCTTTTTTGTATTATCTAATCCATTCAAAATTCCCATCCATTACAATCCTGATAGCAGAAACCATAATACCGATTATATTAATTTTAATCATCTTCATTTTCCCTTTTTTCATAAATTCATCTCATCGAATAATTTTTTTTTTTCAGGTTTTGTCTAATCTGAGAATGCCGTCCATTACGACATTGCCACCCTTGTTTGGATAAGATGTCATGCATTCTTCCACATTGATATTAATAATAAATACTGGGTCTGTCTGATGCCTTCTGGACCATACCAGAAGTTGCAGATGCTTAGCATGCCGATTATGCTGTGGGTCTTCCACGTCTCAGTCAGTGAGTAAATTTTATACATAATCTTAAAATTCAAGGTGATCAAGTGTCGAATATAATTGATTCCCACGACCAAATCATTAAAAACTGAACAACCAAAACACTATGTTGATATATACCAAGGAAGCAGCAGAATTTCCATATAAGCAAGGAAAATCTAATTTCATTTGTTTGGTTTTTAGTATATGATATATGCCGATAGAGGCACATCTTATAAGTACTCTAAGATGGTGTAAGATGATGTCATGTGAGGATTAAATGCTGAATATTGTGTGGATGTGAAATCCAAATAATATGTTATAATAGTTAAATAAAATAATGATAAGATATGGATTCTAGGTAAAGGTAATGTAATGTAAGACATAAATAAAGATAGTGTAGAATAAGATAAAGATAAAATAAATTTTTATGGTAATTAGATAATAATAAATATAAGAGTAGGATAAAAGATAGTGTCAAGAGGAAAGGTAAGTAAATCAAATGATAAAATTTTGAAAGAAAAAAATATGAAAAATAAAAAGATAAAGAGATAAGAAAAAGAATAGTAAAATAATATTCTAAAAAATAAAGGATAAATCATGTGAAAGGTTATCTCTTTCTATTAGAACCACTTGCTACATTAATACATTATTTAAAAATTTGTTTTACTTGTAGCTAAAGAATAAGATCATGTTTGATTTCCTAGTTTCATATGTCTTTTATAACTCAAATGTGATGTGAATTATCTCCTTAATATCCCCTTAGAAAGGGTTATACAAATTAGAGACTGTCGCACTTGAAGAATAATCAAATTTTGTCAACCTTACTTAAAATAAGGATAAATATTAAAGATACTATGAGATAAGCAAAATCAAGCATGCACCTTAAGTGGATAAACAAATGTGAAGTGGACTTAAAGACTAGCACTTGCAACCGTAGGAGGTGCAAGGGATAAGACGATAGGTAAATAAAGGAAGACATAAATGGAATTTAATATTACATAATGAATTATATTAGTATATAGGTGTATACATATGTATCACTGTGTAATACAATTTGGTATATATTTTGTTGTAATTATATTCATTGTTTGGATATAACTATTTTTCCTTGCATGATAGATACAAATGTCTTGTTGTCAGCAAATAATTGTATTGATTGGTCTAAATCTTCTTGTTCAGTTGTCATTAGTTGCTTGTTTTTGCGTCATTAACAATTGTTGGCATTTGTCATAACGGATACAGATCAGGTGATGCAGTTGAAGTTAGATGACTGCACCAGTAAAGGATAGACGTCTATTTGTGATGAAGAGATTGATATTCTATGAATAGATGACATGATCAGTTATTTGTGCTGTCATTACAGGCAACTGATGTGAAATGATGTTTAATGATGTTTTGTTTGTCATCTAAGTGATTTGGTTTACCGAAAGACAGGGTTTACCAGCAGAGAACCAAAGTCTGTGAAATAGGACTTTAACCGGTAAAACAGAGTTTTTTTTATTGGATCGGTCGATTAGCGATGATTGGTGATTTGTGGTTTGGATGGTGAGCTTGTATCATGGAAAGGTGTATGTGACCGGAACCGAAACTTGTGATGATTACCTGGAAGGTGTGTTTCAAATTTCTTATGAAGTTTTGCTAAGTTTTTAGTAGGGTTTAAGGACCGGTGATGAAATCCTCAAACCGGTAATGATTTTTGTTATGACGGTGATCGGTGGCGAGTCTACATCAAGTTGGTAACACAACACAACCCATGTGAAAGATTTGATAACTGTTTTGGCATGATTCAAGGAAGATTTTCTTGGGAATCAGTGAAACACTTAGTAGAGTGTTTTCTGGATACAAATCGGATTTTCGTGATGGGTTGATATTACATTGTAATTTGTTGTATTGATCTATATAACAATCTATGATAATCTCTTGTGATTTAATTGTAAATTCATTATGTAATTAGGTTTTGTGGCCGACCTAGTTGAGATGGCTATTTATGTTGACACAGTTGATGTTCATTGTGCCGGTGGTCTTAGAGAATGTGATAAGTCATCCAAGTAAAGTGTGAGATCTTCTTCAGATTTGCAAAGTGTTGTGTATAACTGGATCTGATCAAGCAAGCAAAGAAGTGCAAGCAACAGATCATTCTTTCACTGTTGTTCCCTAACAGTTGTAGAAGGTTAAATCCCTTAACCAGGTAGGTCCTAACAGGCCTGAAACATTCAAGTCCCCTAACAGGGAAGCTCTCAAAAGAGTGTTAAATCCTCTCATGAGGTTGATCCTTATAGATCATCAAGCTCCTAACCGAGTTGCAAGGCAAATCCCCTAACTGGGTGACTCCTAACAAGGTCTTCTCTTAACCGTGCGTATTGTAAGCTCCTAATAGGGCGTACTTCGAAAGAGAAAATATTTATGGGTACCAAATCCCACTGTGGTTTTTCCCTATTTGTTTTTCCACGTCAAAAACTTATGGTGTTCATGTGTGGAATTTTTTTCATGTGATGTTCTTGTTTATATTTCATTTCATTCATTATTTCTGAGACACCGGTTATGATGTTTTATCATAAGTTTATCAGAGGTTATCAGTACTGATATGAAGTTGTTTGAGAAACTTTTTGAACTTATCGATAAGGTTAATGAGTTGGTAAATGATCAAGTTTATATGATTGCTTTGGTGGTGAAAGTATTGGTAAATGATTTGATTAATGTGTTAAGAAAATTTGATAAAGATGTTATTAGATCTGATTACAGAAGTTGAGTTATTTGTTAAATAATTTCAGATCTGAGATAAGTTTGTTTTTGAGTTAAAGTTTGAATTGATCTTAATACTAATTCACCCCCCCTCTTAGTATTAACTGAATCCTCATAGGATTAACAATTGGTATCAGAGCTTTGGTCCTTTGTGTGTAGAAAGCCTAACCACTTGAGGAAAAGATTCTAAGAAATTCAAGATGATGAAGAAAGAGGGTCTTAAGTTCAACAAGGATAACTACAAGATCTGGAAAGACAAAATGAAGATCTACATAAAAGGTCTTGGTGCACAATATTGGAAGCAAGTTGAAACAACATATATTGCTCCTACCACTACTCCCTTGACACCGGATGAACTCAGAGAGAAGAAAGATAACATGCAAGCCCTAGAAGCTATTGTTAGTACTTTATTTGATTCAAAATATATTTATGTTCAAGGATTGGAAACTGCAGGTGAGGCTTGGGAAAAGTTAGAGACAATCTATGGAGGAGATGAGCATGTTCAAAGAGCCAAAGAGGAAAGCTTGAGAGGAAAGTTCAATGACATGAGAATGCTTGAAGGAGAGAATATTGGACAGTATGGTCAGAGAATCAAAGAACTTTTTGGTGGCATAAAGAGTGTTGGAGGAAAAATAGAAGATGATACAATAGTAAGTAAAAGGGTAAGTGCAGGATCATGGTGTGCCAAAAGAAGCCCTTAAGTGGCAATGAAATTTCAGAAAAATTAGAGTTATGCAACTTGACATGAAAATTTGAATAAGTTGTGAACATTATTTTTAAAATATTTAAGAAGAGAATATATAGAAAATTGAATTTAGTTTCTAAGCTACTAGTTGTTTTTTGGAAAAAAAAAATCCTATATGATGAAAATTTCAAATTTCAATGCAGTGGTAGTAAAATTTCAGGAAAAAAATAAGAAGTAGACGTATGTCTGACCACCCTAATCACAATCAAATCTTAATATTTTTTTATAATATTTATAATATAAGTATTAGACTCATGTCTGGATGTGACACATATTTTGTTTTAATTTTTTATGAATTAAATAATTATTTATAATTTTTTTACTACAACTTTTCAGAAATTCAGAAACTCCTACATCTGACCACCTTAACTTGGTCAAAACCTTATGAAATTTAATTTTTTTTAATTTTTCCCTATAGTAGACGAAGCATAGGATGCGACACATGTTTCGGTTTCAAAAATTTTATACCGTTTGAAAGTTATGAGTGTTTTTCAATCAGTATATCAATCAGGATTATTGTCAGAATTCAATTAGAAAATAAATAATAATTATTTACTAAAGTCAAAATAAGACAAGCCTTATATTTTTGGAAAGTTGGGAACGTCCTTAAAAAACCCTTTTCGTTTTATCAATTTTGGCTACAAAAAAAGTCGTCCGCCACCAGTGTAAAGTCTGGAAAATCAAGGAATACTGAAAAACACGTTTTTTCAGTTGACTTTCCAGGCTTGTCACTTCCAAGCCTAATACCAAAGCATTCCCAAGCCGAAATTTGAAATTTGAAAATTTGAGTACAAAAATCGGATATCAGATAAAATCGGATATCGGATTTTGTACAAAAATTTGCGGTCCCCAAAGAATTTCCCTTTGCCGCCATTTATGAAGTAAACTGCCACATGGCGGAAATCCAATATTCGATTAAATTGGATATCAGATTTTATTGGTCATATTTTAGAGAGAGAGAGAGAGAAGGAGAGAGAGAGAGAGAGAGAGAGAGAGAGAGAGAGAGAGAGAGAGAGAGGAGGAGGAGGAGAGGGAGAGAGGGAGAGAGAGAGAGAGAGAGAGAGAGAGAGAGGAGAGGGAGAGAGGGAGAGAGAGAAAGAGAGAGAGAAGGAAGGGGAGAGAGAGAGAGAGAGAGAGAGACCATATGATCCCTAATGACACAATTTGGTGTCTTAAGGGTTCTTATGGTGTCGTTAGGGGTCATATGGTGTCTTGGGACACCATAGGACCCCTTAAGACACCAAATCATGTCATTAGGGGTCATATTGTGTCTTACAACCCATAACTATGACCCCTAATGATAGTTATGTGATATGGTGTCCCATGAACCCTTATGACCTCTCAGGACACCATATGACCCCTAATGACACCATATTGGGTCGCTTTGGGTCATATTGTGTCCTAAGGGGTCATATTGTTGTCTATGACCCCTTAGGACACCATATGACCCCTAACGACATGATTTGGTGTCTTAAGGGGTCATATGGTGTCTTGGGACACCAGAGGACCCCTTAGGACACAATATGACCCCTTAGGACATAATATGACCCAAAGTGACCCAATATGGTGTCATTAGGGGTCATATGGTGTCCTAAGAGGTCATAAGGGTTCATGGGACACCATATGACCCCTAACAACACCATTGAACCCCTTAAGACACCAAATCATGTTGTTAGGGGTCATATTGTGTCCTACGACCCCGTAAGACACAATATGACCCCTAATGTTATGATTTGGTGTCTTAAGGGGTTGATTGGTGTCGTTAGGGGTCATATGGTGTCTTGTGACACCATAAGACCCCTTAAGACACCAAATTGTGTTGTTAGGGGTCATATTGTGTCCTACAACCCTGTAAGACACAATATGACCCCTAACGACATGATTTGGTGTCTTAAGGGGTGTCATATGGTGTCCCATAAACCCTTATGACCTCTTAGGACACCATATGACCCCTAGTGACACCATATTGGGTCGCTTTCGGTCATATTGTGTCCTAAGGGGTCATATTGTGTCTTAAGGGGTCCTATGGTATCCCAAGACACCATATGACCCCTATGGACACCATATGACCCCTAACGACACCAAATCATGTCGTTAGGGGTCATATTGTGTCCTACGACCCCGTAAGACACAATATGACCCCTAATGACATGATTTGGTGTCTTAAGGGGTCCTATGGTGTTGTTAGGGGTCATATGGTGTCTTGTGACACCATAGGACCCCTTAAGACACCAAATCATGTCGTTAGGGGTCATATTTACACCATAGGACCCCTTAAGACACAATATGACCCCTTAGGACACAACAATATGGTGTCATTAGGGGTCATATGGTGTCCTAAGAGGTCATAAGGGTTCATGGGACACCATATGACCCCTATGGACACCATATGACCCCTAACGACACCATAGGACCCCTTAAGACACCAAATCATGTCGTTAGGGGTCATATTGTGTCCTACGACCCCGTAAGACATAATATGACCCCTAATGTTATGATTTGGTGTCTTAAGGGGTCATATGGTACCGTTAGGGGTCATATGGTGTCTATAGGGGTCATATGGTGTCTCGGGACACCATAGGACCCCTTAAGACACAATATGACCCCTTAGGACACAATATGACCCAAAGTGACCCGATATGGTGTCATTAGGGGTCATATGGTGTCCTAAGAGGTCATAAGGGTTCATGGGACACCATATGACCCCTATGGACACCATATGACCCCTAACGACACCATCGGACCTCTTAAGACACCAAATCATGTCGTTAGGGGTCATATTGTGTCTTACGGGGTCGTAGGACACAATATGACCCCTAACGACATGATTTGGTGTCTTAAAGGGTCCTATGGTGTCGTTAGGGGTCATATGGTGTCCATAGGGGTCATATGGTGTCCCATGAACCCTTATGACCTCTTAGCACACCATATGACCCCTAATGACACCATATTGGGTCGCTTTGGGTCATATTGTGTCCTAAGGGGTCCTACGGTGTCCCAAGACACCATATGACCTCTACGGACACCATATGACCCCTAACGACACCATAGGACCCCTTAAGACACCAAATCATGTCATTAGGGGTCATATTGTGTCTTACGAGGTCGTAGGACACAATATGACCCCTAACGACATGATTTGGTGTCGTTAGGGGTCATATAGTGTCCATAGGGGTCGTATGGTGTCTTGGGACACCATAGGACCCCTTAAGACACAATATGACCCCTTAGGACACAATATGACCCAAAGCGACCCAATATGGTGTCATTAGGGGTCATATGGTGTCCTAAGAGGTCATAAGGGTTCATGGAACACCATATGACCCCTATGGACACAATATGACCCCTAATGACACCATAGGACCCCTTAAGACACCAAATCATGTCGTTAGGGGTCATATTGTGTCCTACAACCCCGTAAGACACAATATGACCCCTAATGTTATGATTTGGTGTCTTAAGGCGTCATGTGGTGTCGTTAGGGGTCATATGGTGTCCATAAGGGTCATATGGTGTCTTGGGACACCATAGGACCCCTTAAGACACAATATGACCCCTTAGGACACAATATGACCCAAAGCAACCCAATATGGTGTCACTAGGGGTCATATGGTGTCCTAAGAGGTCATAAGGGTTCATGGGACACCATATGACCCCTAACGACACCATCAGACCCCTTAAGACACCAAATCATGTCGTTAGGGATCATATTGTGTCCTACGACCTTGTAAGACACAATATGACCCCTAATGGCATGATTTGGTGTCTTACGAGGTCCTATGGTGTCGTTAGGGGTCATATGGTGTCCATAGGGGTTATATGGTTTCTTGGGACACCATAGGACCCCTTAAGACACAATATGACCCCTTAGGACACAATATGACCCAAAGCGACCCAATATGGTGTCATTAGGGGTCGTATGGTGTCCTAAGAGGTCATAAGGGTTCATGGGACACCATATGACCCCTATGGACACCATATGACCCCTAATGACACCATTGGACCCCTTAAGACACCAAATCATGACGTTAGGGGTCATATTGTGCCCTACAACCCCGTAAGACACAATATGACCCCTAATGACATGATTTGGTGTCTTAAGGGGTTTGATGGTGTCACAAGACACCATATGACCCCTAAAGACACCATAGGACCCCTTAAGACACCAAATCATAACATTAGGGGTCATATTGTGTCTTACGGGGTCGTAGGACACAATATGACCCCTAACGACATGATTTGGTGTCTTAAGGGGTTTGATGGTGTCATTAGGGGTCATATGGTGTCCATAGGGGTCATATGGTGTCCCATGAACCCTTATGACCTCTTAGGACACCATATGACCCCTAATGACACCATATCGGGTCGCTTTGGGTCATATTGTGTCCTAAGGGGTCATATTGTGTCTAAAGGGGTTCTATGGTGTCCCAAGACACCATATGACCCCTATGGACACCATATGACCCCTAACGACACCATAGGACCCCTTAAGACACCAAATCATAACATTAGGGGTCATATTGTGTCTTGCGGGGTTGTAGGACACAATATGACCCCTAACGACATGATTTGGTGTCTTAAGGGGTCTTATGTTGTTGTTAGGGGTCATATGGTGTCCATAGGCATCATATTATGTCCCATGAACCCTTATGACCTCTTAGGACACCATATGACCCCTAATGACACCATATTGTTGTGTCCTAAGGGGTCATATTGTGTCCTAAGGGGTCATATTGTGTCCTAAGGGGTTCTATGGTGTAAATATGACCCCTAATGACATGATTTGGTGTCTTAAGGGGTCCTATGGTGTCACAAGACACCATATAACCCCTAACGACACCATAGGACCCCTTAAGACACCAAATCATGTCATTAGGGGTCATATTGTGTCTTACGGGGTCGTAGGACACAATATGACCCCTAACAACATGATTTGGTGTCGTTAGGGGTCATATGGTGTCGATAGGGGTCATATGGTGTCTTGGGACACCATAGGACCCCTTAAGACACAATATGACCCCTTAGGACACAATATGACCCAAAGTGACCCAATATGGTGTCATTAGGGGTCATATGGTGTCCTACGAGGTCATAAGGGTTCATGGGACACCATATGACCCCTATGGACACGATAGGACCCCTAACGACACCATAGGACCCCTTAAGGTCCACAAAATCATGTTGTTAGGGGTCATATTGTGTCCTACGACCCCGTAAGACACAATATGACCCCTAATGACATGATTTGGTGTCTTAAGGGGTCCTATGGTGTCATTAGGGGACATATAACCCCTTAAGACACAATAGGACCCCTTAAGACACCAAATCATGTCCTCTCTCTCTCTCTCCCTCTCCTCCTCTCTCTCTCTCTCTCTCTCTCTCTCTCTCTCTTTCTCCCTCTCCTCCTCTCTCTCTCTCTTTCTCTCTCTCTCTCTCTTTCTCTCTCCCTCTCCTCCTCCTCCTCCTCCTCCTCTCTCTCTCTCTCTCTCTCTCTCTCTCTCTCTCTCTCACTCTCTCTCTCTCTCTCTCTCTCTCTCTCCTCTCTCTCTCTCTCTCTCCTCTCCCCTTCTATCCCTCTCTCTCTAAAATATGACCAATAAAATCTGATATCCGATTTAATCAAATGTCAGATTTCTGCTATGTGGCAGTTTAGTTCATAAATGGCGGCAACATGAATTTTTTTTGGGGACCACATATTTTTGTACAAAAATCGGATATTGGATATCGGATAAAATCGAATATCAGATAAAATCCGATGTTTGATTTTATCCGATATCCAATTTTAGTACTAAAAACCAAGAAAAAAAGGGTTTGTGGGCCATTTTGTAGATTCCAACGGCCGACAGTTTGGGTCCTATGTTTTCTATCAAGTATCACAGGGTTTCAGACAACTAGAGACAAATTTGTGCTTTTGGGAGATTCTTAAAGTGAAAACATACATTGTCAATCACGAAGGAGCATATGTGTGGAGGGAAATGGGGGAGTAGTAGTTGTCAGAAGTCTAAACGCAAAAGAAAACTTTCAAATGACCAAGTTGAAGTGTATAGAGAAAGAGATAGAGAATGTCATGGGAGGAGAAGACAAGGTATGTTAAATATTGCTAATGTTACTTCAACTGAAGAGGAAATTGAAATTGAAAATGTGCCACAAGTTATTGAAAATGAAAATGTAAATTTTGAAAGTGAAAATATTGAAAAATTTGAAAATGTTGAAAGTGATAACGAAAATGCTCAACATGTGGAAAATTTTGACATAGGATGTGAAAATGTGAAAACTTTAACATTGAAGGTGGAATTGCCTCACCAAGTGAACCATATGTAACACCTAATTACTTTAGAACTAAAGACCCTCTCATGGATGAAAGACAAATTCCAAATCCAAGACCTTCAAGAACCCCAAAATGGTTATTTGAAATCGATGAGAACATTATTGCGAATCTTGAAGGGAAGAGGTCAACAAGAACTGTTTGGTTGTGGGCTATAGAACTTTTCAACCAAAATTTTAGCAATAAGACATTGACCGAGCAATGCCAAATCTTTGTTCAATTGCTAAAGATGATAAAGATGAGACCATTGCTAAACAAATTGAAGATTCGTATGAACAAGAAGATGAAGAGAAATTCTATTATTGCAAAAAATCTATTTGACGCTCTCAATTCTATTGGAAAGAATACCAAAGAAAGAGATAAGAGAGCCGCTCGAAGAGTGATTACAACCTCCTTAGTAAGCCATCAATTAAGGAAAGCTCGTCAAATGAGACAAACTTGTGTTGATTTTAACATAAACCGTAAAACTTTGGATAGAGCACTTGCACGAAGACAAAGACTTGACGATCCACTTCAACAAGATACATGGGCATTTGGTGGGAGGCTTCCACGTGTTGATAGAAAGTTGACTGACAATGTGAAGGAAGAGATTCAACAATTTTGGCACTCTAATTCTAGAGTGTCACCCAATGTAAAGGATGTTTTGAAATTAAGAATCGGCAACCGAGACCGCACACCACATCCCAAACATTTCTTGGAATCAATCCAAATAATGTTGTACAAAAAATTTTGTGAATTACATCCAACTTTGCAAATATCACAAAGGGCCTTTGAATCTTTGAAACCATTTTATTGTGTTCCTCTTAAGATTCACAATACCTGTTGTTGCAAGTACCATGTGGAATTTTCAATGTACCATGAACTTTTATGTCATATTCGTTCTACGATGCATACTAATGAGATGTTGCAAGAGTGTGGTGCAATGCTATTTCTAAGATCATCAAGAGACTTGCAAGATCTATTTTTATGCCCTAGAGATGATGACTACTATTTCTATAGAAATGATTGTTTGAATGAGAAGTGCTCAGAATGCGGTGGGTTGTCAAAGTTTGTTTCATGTTTTCATGAGGGTAGCAAACACAAGTTTGGAAATAATTATGTTGAGAAAAAAAGATACAAGACAGTGAAATATAATTTGAAGAGTGGAGGTGAAGGTTCTAGATGCGAATTAGTCTCAAGAGAAGTGAGTATTGCTGATTTTATTTTGGATTTTAAGGAAAATCTTTTCTACAAGTATGCAAGGCACACCCATAGGTCTCAGTGGTTGGATCAACAGTTCAGGATGTGTAAGAACTCTTTCCCGATTGGCACTATTGTATCGGTGGTTGATTGGCAAATTGGTCTATATTATAATACACAAGACGTAAGTAAAATCAAAACGCTCTCGTCAAATCCTTCCAAATTCTATGTTAACTTGTGACTCATTACTGTATGCTGGGAGAGGGAAGAGTGTGTGGCTTCAGGGTACAGTTTTGGACTTGAACCATATTGCATAAATCTCAAGGCTTCAACTTGATTATCATTAAAGGTTTCTGATTGTTTACAAAATATCCTTTCATATCCCTTCATGGATGTCACATGTATAGGGTATGACCCCGAGCGTTCGATCGAGTGGGGAACCAAAATAGGAGCATGCGTAGGGTAATAATGCCTAATTGGACATGTCAGAGCCGACGGTTCATCATCGCAATGAGCAGAAGGAGAAATCGGCCACGCGACAACATTCCATTGAGTGAGACTGATGATTTTTTTGCCAACCAAAAAATTGCTACCCTAATAAAACCGTAGGGCAACTTGAAAAACTAAGATAGGCTTTCGTAGGGACCCCTCTCATGGCCCCGTAGGTTCAAATGGATTGTTCACAGGTGCCATGAATTCTGAGTTAGGGCCCGTCAAAGTTTGATAATTTTGAGCACTTAGGGTGCTCAAGGGACGACGCCGGTAGGGTATGACCCCGAGTGTTCAATCGAGTGGGGGGGCAAAATAGGAGCATGCGTAGGGTAATAATGCCTAACTGGACATGTCGGAGCTGACAGTTCGTCATCGCGATGAGCAGAAGGAGAAATCGGCCACGCGACAACATTCCATTGAGTGAGACTGACAATTTTTTTGCCAACCGAAAAATTGCTGCCCTAATAAAACCGTAGGGAAAATTGAAAAACCGAGATAGACTTTCGTAGGGACCCCTCTCATGGCCACGTAGGTTCAAATGGATCATTCGTAGGTGCCACAAATTCTGAGTTAGGGCCCGTCAAAGTTTGACAATTTTGAGCACTTAGGGCGCTCAAGGGACGATGTCGGTAGGGTATGACCTCGAGCGTTTGATCGAGTGGGGGGAAAAAATAGGAACATACGTAGGGTAATAATGCCTAACTGGACATGTCAGAGCCGACGGTTTGTCATCGCGACGAGCAGAATGAGAAATCGGCCACGCGACAACATTCCATTGAGTGAGACTGACGATTTTTTTGCCAATCGAAAAATTGCTGCCCTAATAAAATCTTAGGGAAAATTGAAAAACCGAGATAGGCTTTCGTAGGGACCCCTCTCATGGCCCCGTAGGTTCAAATGGATCGTTCGCAGGTGCCACGGATTCCGAGTTAGGGCCCGTCAAAGTTTGACAATTTTGAGCACTTAGGGCGCTCAAGGGACGACGTCGGTAGGGTATGACCCCGAGTGTTCGATCGAGTGGGGGGGCAAAATAGGAGCATGCGTAGGGTAATAATGCCTAACTGGACATGTTAGAGCCGATGGTTCGTCATCACGACGAGCAAAAGGAGAAATCGGCCACGCAACAACATTCCATTGAGTGAGACTGACGATTTTTTTGCCAACCGAAAAATTGCTGCCCTAATAAAATCGTAGGGCAACTTGAAAAAATGAGATAGGCTTTCGTAGGGACCCCTCTCATGGCCTCATAATTTCAAACGGATCATTCACAGGTACCACGAATTCTGAGTTAGGGCCCGTCAAAGTTTGACAATTTTGAGCACTTAGGGCGCTCAAGGGACGACGCTGGTAGGGTATGACCCCGAGCGTTCGATCGAGTGGGGGTGCAAAATAAGAGCATGTGTAGGGTAATAATGCCTAACTAGACATGTCGAAGCCGACGGTTCGTCATCGTGACGAGCAGAACGAGAAATCGGCCACACGACAACATTCCATTGAGTGAGACTGACGATTTTTTTGCCAACCGAAAAATTGTTGCCCTAATAAAACCGTAGGGCAACTTGAAAAACCAAGATAGAATTTTGTAGGGACCCCTCTCGTGGCCTCGTAGGTTTAAACAGAACGTTCGCAGGTGCCACGGATTCCGAGTTAGGGCCTATCAAAGTTTGACAATTTTGAGCACTTAGGGCACTCAAGGGATGACGTTGGTAGGGTATGACCTCGAGCATTCGATCGAGTGGGGGGGCAAAATAGGAGCATGCATAGGGTAATAATGCCTAACTGGACATGTTGGAGCCGATGGTTCATCATTGCGACGAGAAGAAGGAGAAATCGGTCACGCGACAACATTCCATTGAGTGAGACTGACGATTTTTTCGCCAACCGAAAAAATTGCTGCCCTAATAAAACCGTAGGGAAACTTAAAAAATTGAGATAGGCTTTCGTAAGGACCCCTCTCATGGCCCCGTAGGTTCAAATGGATCATTCACAGGTGCCACGAATTCTAAGTTAGGGCCCGTCAAACTTAGGGCGCTCAAGGGACGACGCCGGTAGGGTATGACCCCGAGCGTTTGATCGAGTGGGGGGGCAAAATAGGAGCATGCATAGGGTAATAATGCCTAATTGGACATGTCGGAGCTAACAGTTCATCATCGCGATGAGCAGAACGAGAAATCGGCCACGCGACAACATTCCATTGAGTGAGACTGACGATTTTTTTCGCCAATCGAAAAATTGCTGCCCTAATAAAACCGTAGGGCAACTTGAAAAAATGAGATAGGATTTCATAGGGACCCCTCTCGTGGCCCCATAGGTTCAAACAGGTCATTCGCAGGTGCCACGAATTCCGAGTTAGGGCCCGTCAAAGTTTGACAATTTTGAGCACTTAGGGCGCTCAAGGGATGATGCCGGTAGGGTATGACCCCGAGCGTTCGATCGAGTGGGGTGCAAAATAGGAGCATGCGTAGGGTAATAATGCCTAACTAGACATGTCAGAGCTGATGGTTCATCATCGCGACGAGTAGAACGAGAAATCGACCACGCGACAACATTCCATTGAGTGAGACTGGCGATTTTTTCGCCAACCGAAAAATTGCTGCCCTAATAAAACCGTAGGGCAACTTGAAAAACTGAGATAGGCTTTTGTAGGGACCCCTCTCATGGCCCCATAGGTTTAAACGGAACGTTTGCAGGTGCCACGGATTTTGAGTTAGGGCCCATCAAAGTTTGACAATTTTGAGCACTTATGGTGCTCAAGGGACGACGTCGGTAGGGTATGACCCCGAGCGTTCGATCGAGTGGGGGGGCAAAATAGGAGCATGCGTAGGGCAATAATGCCTAACTGGACATGTCAAAGCTGATGGTTCATCATCGCGACAAGCAGAACGAGAAATCGGCCACGCGACAACATTCCATTGAGTGAGACTGACGATTTTTTCGCCAACCGAAAAATTGCTGCCCTAATAAAACTCCGAGCGTTCGACTGAGGTGGGGGGAAAAATAGGACCATGCATAGGGTAATAATGAATTGTATCAAGTATTGTTCATTAAATGAATTGTATTGTTCATGAAATGTATTGTTCATTGAATGAATTGTATTGTATTGTTGATTAAATGAATTGTATTGTTCATAAATTGTATTGTTCATTAAATGAATTGTATTGTATTGTTCATTAAATGAATTATATTGTTCATTATAAAAACAACACTTACAATGAAATGAAATGAAATGAATCGTATTGTTCATTAAATAGCCATTATTAACCATTGTTAATTATTGGAATGAAGATTAAAGATTTCCATGATAACACCATGCACAGATGAGCAACAATTTATATGATCGAATATCAACTTCTGTATATATAAAAATGTCAAATGATTACAAATGTATGTCCATACACAAATATGGCATAAATGCCAACTGAAACAAAATGTATGTCTAAATACGTGAATGTATGTCCATATACAAAATATACGTGCCAAATAGACATGTAAGCATTCCAAAACTATCTATAACATCCTAAACTGCTGATGGATCATCAAAATCGATCCTCTTTGCCACACTGCTTGGCTCTGAAGGATCCTGCACAAGAAAAATAAACCATGATTAATATTAGTTATATTATATAATTCACATTTGAAAAGTTAACATAAAAATGAACTGTAATTGAACTATTCATGTTTACCTCATCTCCACGTTTTCTCTTCAGCTTTGCAAGACTCTTGATGTATGTCTTCAACAAAGGAGGTATGTTTTGAATATTTTCAGAAACAACCTACATATGTTCAGAAACATGACATTGATACAAGTTAGCATATAATTGTCACTGATAATAACAAATTATATCTACTAATCAAAAAATAAAATAAACACACATCTACTCGAGGCATCTCTTCTTCTTCTTTAGGTATACTGGGTGTAGTCATCAAGGATGTGAAGCCAAGGATTCTCTGTATATATACACAACAAGTATATGAAACTATCAATCTATGTCTAGACATGTATAATCACTATAAGTTATTTAAACTATTCATTCAATCATATTTGCATTCAATTACCTTTCCCTTGTCTCCAACTGCACTACCAGTTCCTAAATCACACTGCTTTGCACTCATGTTGCTTGTGCCCTACAAGAGTAAAATAAGATATACATGCAAGTTACTACATAATCTAATTAATACCAATATAAATGATGAACATGTATGTACAATAAAATACAAACGACTAGGTGCAATAATATATGTACCGTCAAGCTATCAAGGCCAAATGAAATGGCCGACAAGGTGCCCTCTTGAATCTATCTCAACTCATCCTCAGTCATCAACTGTTACATAGACCATGTAAATAAAAATTAGTACTTAATATTATCTAATTTATAAATATTTAATTAAAATATAACATGAACTGTGAAAATACAAATCTTACCACTACATCATCAATGTATGATGACGATGCCTCCTCGCCTCTAGCATGTGAGGACTCCCCAGGGCATCCTCCAGTCTGTGTAATAACATCTAGTGCATCATGCATCTCATGCACCTCATAATTTGCACTGTCCACAGGATGATCGAAGGGTTGTCCTACTGGACCCAAGCATACGTGCCCACACATGACACAACTATGGGGCACGCATGTGTGTGGAGCCGAGGATGACGTGTCAACACCACCGGATGCACCGCTACCATCAAGAGTAGGCTGAGCTACTGACGCGGCCTGAGAAACCAAAAGGCTGCTCAAAGAGTGAATAGCCGATATGGTCTGTGAAGCCGCCTCACGAATGATATCAGGATGCTGCATTGCAGGTGGGGGATCAACAGGAGGAGGGGGGACATATGGGCCTTGGACTACTCTGACTGCCCTAGGTCTATTTTGGGGCATACCTAAACCTACACCCTAGAAAGGTTGGATGTCAAAGTAGTTCACATGTTTGTGTAAAACAAACTCAGCATACAATTTTTTTATAAAATAGAAGGGGATATCAAGATTGTTGTTAGGTGGTTTGTCGAAAACCATCCACCAACGATCCCAAAAGTTTTTCACAATCCCATCATTTGTGCACCATTTAATAGAAAGTTTTGTTTTTTGGGATCTATGAGCTGACCAGTACGGGGATTGACAAACAATGAGGCGATTTTGGCTTTGGATATCTCAAGATCCTTGATATCCTTATACGACAAGTCATCTGCATATTTTTCCCTCATAGAATCTCGCCACAAAAGGGCGGCATCGTGTTCCTCAATCATGGTTTCCATACTTTTTATGATCAACGTGAGAGGATCAAACATTGGGTTTAGATGAGGGATCCTACGATATACTTCTGCAATCCCCCTCAATTCATTCAAATTTTGTGCAATCAAATCCTGAATTGAGGGGGGGTTTGACAAATGAGGGTTTGGCTGTTGCAGTTGTTGTTCGTTAGTGTTTTCATTGTTATCCCCCATTTTTAACCTAATTGAATGTAAACAATTAAATTTAGTTAACAAACTTAAACAATTAGGTATTTGATTTAAAAAAACCTAGTTTCCATTTTTAAAAAACCATATTTTCAATGAAAAATAAAATAAACATTAACAAAAAATACAAAAAATGAATGAAAATGATTCAAAACGATAAAATTTTTACCTCTGAATCTATCTTTTAGCATTTTTTTTGTCAAAAAGTCGGATATCGAATGGAGCGGATATCGGTTTTTGATGAAATCGCGTGGCCCGTGAGTTAAAAATGACTCACGGGCTGCCACTGTCAAAATATAAAAGTCTCAAAAAATTGAATATCCGATTTTTATACTTAAATTATTTTTAAATAACATATATAATATAATAATATATTATTATATTATATAATACGTATTGTATTATATTATATATATTATAATATATAATATAATATAATATAATACGTATTGTATTATATTATATAATATTATTATAATATATATAATATAATATTATATATAATATAATATAATATATAATATAATATTATATTATATTATAATATAATATTATATTATATTATAATATATTATATTATTATAATATAATATAATAATATAATATAATATTATATAATAATATAATATAATATTATATAATAATATAATATAATATTATATAATATTATATTATAATATAATATAATATAATATAATATAATATAATATAATATAATATAATATAATATAATATAATATAATAATATATTATAATATTATATTATATTATAATATAATATTATATTATAATATAATATTATATTATAATATAATATTATATTATAATATAATATTATATTATAATATTATATTATATTATAATATAATATTATATTATAATATAATATTATAATATTATATTATAATATAATATAATATTATATTATAATATAATATAATATTATATTATATTATTATATTATATTATATTATATTATAATATAATATTATTATATAATATAATATTATATATAATATAATATAATATAATATTACATTATTATATTATATATAATATAATATTACATTATTATATTATATTATATTATATTATATATATTATTATATAATATAATAATAGATTATATATTATATAATATGTAACATATAATATATTTTTTAAATTAAAATTACAAATAAAAATCGGAGATCCGATTTGCATAGGTAATTACCAAGCGAAGGTGTACTGACACCCAGGCCAAGCAAAAAGTCAACACGGATTTTCGCATTTTTAGGCGAGTGAATTATTTTTTTCACATCGCCACTTTTTGGCCCCCCTTGATCCTGCACTAACCCAAAATGATCATAACTCTTCAACCTCAGTATGCTATAAGAGTATCAGCAATCCAAGAACTTAGATCTATCTCAAAGGATAAGGTAAATGTTGATTCATTGATTGGTAATCTTACAGCTTTTGAATTAAATAGTTTTGACAATAGTGTGACAAATCTACTGAATCTTCCTTTAAAGCTTCTATTACTGGTTCATATTCTAGAAAATGAAAAGATACATGTGTCAAAATCATGAGTGCAAGACAAGTCATGGAAGTAACCGGGGAAATGAAGACAGTGAAGATCAAGTGATGGAACTTGAAGCACTGTTAGCAAAGAGATTTCCAAGAGGCACCGGTAAGTATAAAGGAAAGCTACATTTGAAGTGTTTCTCTTGTAGTAAAATTGGTCATATTGTTGCTAACTGCCCTAACACCGATAAGAAAGAAAATTTTAGAAGATTCAAAGGAAAGGGCAAGAAACATTGTTATGTTGTAGTAGATGAAGGTGTGACCAATGAGGAGTCGGAAGAAGAAGATGGCAATGAAGAAATTGTGTTTGTAGCCATGAAGGAGGAACTGTCTGATGAAAAGGAACTAGTATCTCATATGTAGAATAGTGATGAGTGGATTATAGACAGTGGTTGCTCACACCACATGACTGGAGATAAAAGTAAGTTCATAACCCTTAATGAATTTCATGGAGGTGTTGTTAGATTTGGAAACAACTCTCCTTGCATGGTGAAAAGTAAAGGTTCTATCTCACTAAATGGGAAGAGTAATGTTGATGATGTATTTTGGGTTGATGGTCTTAAGCATAATCTTTTAAGTGTTGATCAGCTTAATGATAAAGGTTATTTGCTTGAATTTAAGAGTGGAGTCTGCAAAATACTTGGAGGTAATGGTGAACTGATTGCTACTAGGAAGCAAACTAGAGGTAACTTATTCCATTTGAATAGTAATATTAATAATTTTCTAGTTGCAAGAATGGAAGACAGTTGGTTGTGGCATAAAAGATGTTGTCATGTTAATTTTGATAATTTGGTTAAGATAAGCAAGTCAAGTGTTGTAAGAGGATTACCCCAACTTGTCAAACTGGATAGTGTGATATGCAAAGACTGTCAAATTGGTAAGATGATCTCTATTTCTTTCAAGAACAAGAATGGTATTTCTGAGAATGTTGTAGATTTGGTTCATATTGATCTTTTTGGCCCTATGAGAACAAAGAGTTATTATGGTGATAGGTAGTTCGTGATCTTCACCGACGACTATTCTAAAATGATGTGGGTAACATTTCTGAGAGAGAAATTAGATGCATTTAATAAATTTAAATCATTTAAAGCTCTGGTTGAGAAGGAAACTGGTAAGAACTTGAAGTGTTTAAGATCAGACCGAGGTGGTGAATTCACATCTGATGAATTTGTTAAGTATTGTGATGAACGGGGTATAAAGAGACAGATGTCAGCTCTGAGGACACCACAGCAGAATGGCATAGCAGAAAGGATGAACAGAACAATAGTTGAAGCTGCAAGAACCATGTTATTGCAGGGCAATGTATCCAAAAAAAATTGGAGAGAAGCGGTCGGTACTGTTGTTTACACTTTAAACCGGGTACTAGTAAAAAGAGGTAACAATAAGACACCCTATGAGCTATGGTATGGAAAAACTCCTTGTGTTAGTTATTGTAAAATCTTTGCAAGTCAATGTTTTATTAAGAAAGATAACTACACTAAGAACTTTGATGCAAAATCTAATGAGGGAATTTTTATTGGTTACTCTTCTAAGAGTAAAGCATATAAATGTTACAATAAGAGAACTAAGAAAATTATTGAAAGTGCTAATGTGAAGGTTATGATCTATCTGATAAGTTTGAAGGTAAAAGCATATCAGAACCTGAAAAAGGATGATGATGAGGAAAAGTTTATGATCATTGAACTGGAAGCAAAGAATAATGAAGAACTGGAAAATGCAGAACTAGGTGCTCAACCGGTAAGCAATGATAGTGAGGAAGAAGATGAAGAACCTGATGCAGAAGATGCATAAACAACATAGGCAATACCTAGATATGTCAGATTGAATCATTCACAAAAGAAGATCATTTGTGATAAGAATGCAGGTGTGCAAACCAGGAGAAAGATCAGAGAGAATTCATTTTTTATATCTACAATTGAACCCAAGACAGTTAAGGAAGCACTAAAGGATGATGATTGGGTTAAGGCAATGAATGAGGAATTAGATCAAATTGAGAAGAATCAGACATGGTCACTTGTCCCTAGATCGGAGGATAAGAATGTAATTGGAACAAAATGGGTCTTTAGGAATAAATTGGATGAAGAAGGAAGGATTGTAAGAAACAAGGCAAGGTTAGTCTGCAAAGGGTATGCTCAAGAGGAAGGTGAGGATTATGGTGAAACATTTGCACCTATTGCTAGATTAGAAGGTGTAAGGACGCTACTGGCATTTTTTGCATATAAGGGATTCAAAGTCTACCAAATGGATGTCAAGTCAGCCTTTCTAAATGGGATTCTAGAAGAAGTATACATTGAACAACCGGATGGATTTTCCTTGACCGATGATAAAGACATGGTGTGTAAATTGCATAAAGCACTATATGGCCTTAAGCAGGCACCAAGAGCATGGTATGAGAGATTACATGCACATTTGATCAAGATTGGATTCCAACGTACCAGTGAGGACAGTAACATTTATTTGAAGATTGATGGAGACAAGATGCTGATAGAAAAAGTGTTTGTTGATGACATAATTTTTGGTGGAAATAATTATGTGTATGGACTTTGTTGATATTATGAAAAAGGAATTTGAAAGTCTCTAATCAGTGAAATTAAGTTCTTTATTGGCTTACAGTTTCAACAACTGGATGGTGGTATCTTTATTTGTTAGACCAAGTATATCAAAGAGGTGTTGAAGACTTTCGGCATGGAAGACTGCAAATCGGTAGGTACACCAATGGTGACCGGTTGCAAGTTGTCTAAGGAAGATGATTCTCCTGATGTTAGTGAAAAATAGTACAGATCTATGATTGGCAACATGCACTATGTTGTCCATAGCAGATCGGACATTGCTCATGTTGTTGGATTAGTGGCTAGATTTCAAAAAGAGCCTAAAGAGAGCCACATGGTGGCTGTGAAGATAATTTTTTAGTATCTCAAAGGCACAGTAGACTATGGTTTATGGTATCCCTATAAAGGATATTTTACTTTGGATGTCTTTATTGATGTTGATTGGGCAGGTAATGTGGATGATCAGAAAAGAACAACCGGTGGAGCTATTCTACTTGGAGTAGTGGCATGGACGAGCAAGAAACAGACTTGTGTTTCTCAATCTACTGTCGAAGTTGAGTATGTAGCTGTATCCATGAATTGCACATAGGCAATATGGATGAGACATGTCCTAGAAGGATTCAAGATAGATATGTCAGAACCGGTGACTATCTATTGTGATAATACAGGTGCAATCAACATTTCTAAGAATCATGTACTTCATGCTAGAACCAAGCACATTGAATTGAAGTATCACTTCCTAAGGGAAAGAGTTCAAGAAAAGGAGGTGAAGATGGAATATGTGAAGAATAAAGATCAGTTGGCTGATATCTTTACTAAACCCTTACCGAAGGCTACCTTTGAGTTTCTTAGAGGTAAACTAGGGGTTAGACCCCTAGACCGGAAGAAATAAAATGATGGAGATCCATCAACCCTGTAGATTTCATGTTTATTTTTCACTAAGGATTGATGAAGGTGCAGGCTACTCCTTTTGGGGAGCGAGTCTGATGTAAAGTTCTGATTTAATGCTCTGTTATAATTTAAGACAAGTGATGCATTTACATCTTTGGCATTATTGTCAAAGGGGGAGAAGAAATGAATATCAATCAAATATGGTAAACATGTGAGAAGTTGAAGATCAGATTGAGAGAAACATTGGTTAAGGGGGAGATGACAAAAGGAGAAGAACCGGCAGATGATGTGATATCAGCAAACAAGTTGTAGATGATGATGTTACTCTGATTGTATATCTAATTAGTGTTGCCATCAATGACAAAGGGGAATATTGTTGGCATTTGGCATAACTGATACAGATCAGGTGATGTAGTTGAAGTTGGATGACTGCATTGATAAAGGATAGAAGTCTATTTGTAATGAAGAGATTGAGATTCTATGAATAGATGACATGATCAGTTATTTGTGTTGTCATTGCTGGCAACTGATGTGAAATGATGTTTAATGATGTTCCTAATGTTTTTTTTGTCATCTAAGTGATTTGGTTTACCGGAAGATAGGGTTTATCGGCAGAGAACCAAAGTCTGTGAAATAGGACTTTAACCGGTAAAATAGAGTTGTTTTGATTGGATCAGTCGATTGGTGATTTGTGGTTTGGATGGTAAACTTGTATCATGGAAAGGTGTATGTGATCGGAATCGAAACTTGTTATGATTACCGGAAGGTGTGTTTCAAATTTCTAATGAAGTTTTGCCAAGGTTTTAGTAGGGTTTAAGGATCGGTGATGAAATCCTCAAACCGGTAATGATTTTTGTTATGACGGTGATCAACGACGAGTCTACATCAAGTTGGTAACACAGAACAACCTGTGTGAAATATTTGATAACTGTTTTGGCGCAATTCAAGGATTTTTTTCTTGGGAATCAATGAAACGCTTAGTAGAATGTTTTGTGGATACAAATCAGATTTCCGTGATGGGTTACGATTAACCAACAGTTGATATTGCATTGTAATTTGTTGCAATGATATGTATAATGATCTATGATGATCTCTTATGATCTAATTGTAAATTCATGAAGTAATTAGGTTTTGTGGCTGACCTAGTTGAGATGGCTATTTATGTTGACACAATTGATGTTCATTGTGTCGGTGGTCTTAGAGAATGTGTTAAGTCATCCAAGTAAAGTATGAGATCTTCTTGAGAGTTGCAGAGTGTTGTGTATAACTAGATCTAATCAAGCAAGTAGAGAAGTGCGAGTAACAGATCATTCTTTCACTATTGTTCCCTAACAATTGCAGCAGGTTAAATCCCTTAACTAGGTAGGTCCTAACAGGCTTGAAACATTTAAGTCCCCTAATAGGGAATCTCTCAAAAGAGTGTCAAATCCTCTCACAAGGTTGATCCTTACAAATCATCAAGCTCCTAACCGGGCTGCAAGGCAAATCCCCTAACCGGGTGACTCCTAACAGGGTTTGCTCTTAATTGGGCACATTGTAAGCTCCTAATAGGGGGTAATTCGAAAGAGTACAAATATTTGTGGGTGCCAACTCCCTCCATGGTTTTTCCCTATTTGAGTTTCCACATCAAAAACTTATGGTGTTTATGTGTGTAATTTTTTTCATGTGATGTTCTTGTTTATATTTCATTTCATGCATTATTTTTGAGACACTGATTATGATGTTTTATCAGAAGTTTATCAAAGGTTACCAGTACTGTTATGAAGTTGTTTGAGAAATTTTTTGAACTTATTGATAAGGTTAATGAGTTAGTAAATGATCAAATTTATATGATTTCTATGGTGGTGAAAGTATTGGTAAATGATTTGATTAATGTGTTAAGCAAATCTGATAAAGAGGTTATTAGATCTGATTACAAAAGTTGAGTTATTTGTTAAATGATTTCAGATTTGAGATAAGTTTTTTTTTGAGTTAAAGTTTGAATTGGTCTTAATATTGATTCACCCCCCCTCTCAGTATTAATCGGATCCTCATAGGATTAACAACAATTCCCAATCAATCTTTATTGGTTCTACATCGCGCATGTTTTGTAGTGTTTGACGAAATTGTATTTGGAGTGGATCATCATCTTGTTATGTAAATATTATTTGTAATATTACTGTTGTATTAAATTTGTTACATATATATTTTTTGCAGTTGTATGTGATACATATTTAGGTTTATCCATAACAGGTAGTAGTTGGGCAAAGTCTTGTACAAGAATTATAGAAATGCCATTGAAAAACTAATGTAAAGGCATTCATAATAATTATCTAATTTTAAGTGAAGTTTATTAGACTTACATAAACAACAAAAGCTATCCACATTTAATGAATTCAAAAGACCAATTTGTTAATTTTTTTCTTCAAAAGAATTGTAGAACTGGAGGATGCAACAAAATTTATTTACAAGGCTATTGCTATATCAAATACCAAGGTTCAACAAAAATTTCCTGCTTCATCTACAAGGCTATTGCATTTAGAGCTACTTTTATGTCAAACCCACAATTCTATCACCAACTATAACATAAATCTTAAGAACCCAACTGTTAATTTGTTTTCCATATAAATGGTAAAGAGTTTTTTTTTTGTCAATTTTCAAGAACCGAAGATAAATGCTCAGTTGCTCCATAGATGTAATTGACAATAGCAAGTCAGCTAAATCTAATGATATATTTTAGTGATAAATTCCTTTTATTGCACAAAAGTTGTCAAAAGTGTATATGTTTGAGGTCTTGCTAAAAAACACAACCAGTAATCTATTGCCATGATAGCTATCATAGCAAATCCTAAACATAATTAGGAAGATACATTTCTACCAGTAAAAGTTGAGCATTAAACTTGATATATTTGAAAACCTGAAAAATTGATCATGCACAACTCTACGAATTAGAATTTATCATCATAAATAATTTAAAATTTTCTTTGAATTAAAACTTTAGAAGCAATTAAAAGCTTTTTAAACCAAATCAAGTCACCAAAATTTGTTACCTTTCCCACCTGCTTGTGTTATAGATGCTCATCTTTCTCCATGCTTTCGTTTTGTTGCATTGCATCTATTTAGTACATTTTGTTATTCCTCCTTACTGTAGGCAATCTTCTTTTTTCTTTTTATTAATGTTATATAAATTGTTTTTCATTTTTCAATTGCACTCTGAAGAGAATGTTGGATTTATGTGAAGGCCTTTTATGGTTTTAACCAAGATCAAGGGATGGAGTTTGATAATGATGGAGATGAGATACAAATAGGGCAAGCAAGATAAAAGGTAGTAATGGATGATGGATTGCACATGATGTCTATTTGCGAAGTTTTATCATTGTACTTGCCTAAGGTGCCACAAGAGGTGGTTTTCACCACTAGGCAAATTATTTTTGTTTCCTTTTTTTTTCTTTTTTTTTTTGACTTTTTTTTAATGATAATGGATGCATGATAGGAGATGGAGGAAGGACTCAAGTGTCATATTGTTTATATTGTAGCCTTAAATATTTGTTGCAATAGACAATGGCTATGAAGGTATGATGAAAGATGTTGGTAGGGTAATGGTAAAGGGGAATGCAATGGATGAGGAGATGTAATGGGGTAAAGATTAATGAAAATGATCAAGTGTCGGATCGATGGAAGGGTAGAAAATATGTGTTGGATAATGGATGTGGTGTTGGAAGAATTGTGTATGAGGAGATGGAAATGTTTGCAATATTAACATCGACACACGCCTTAATGGGTGGTGGAGTAATGGAGGTAAAGTTAGCATTCAACATGGTTTCTTTTTTTCTTTTTTTCTTTTTTTCTTTTTTTCTTTTTTCTTTGTCACCCTTTGGGTTTATTTGTCTTTTGGGGAATTTTTTCTTCTTTTTTTTTTTTCACATATTTTAGATGGTACATGTTGATCCTTCAATGTATGTGAACTTTTTTAGTTTTGGATTTTATGCTTGGCATCTAAGTTGCTTCCAAATTGAATGGGATTAATGGTTGGATAGGAACGTTGTGGAGGAATTTTGATGAGGTGATGTAGGTAGGTAGTTGGAAGGTTCTCAAGGATATGTATTTGTCAGTCTTGATTTATTCTAGGTTGAGAGGATTATGATCTAGGGATTTTTTGTATAATGGTTGGATGGATATAAGGGTTGAAGATAGATGGGTGGAATGAACGCTTTTGTTTTGCAATATTAGAGCTCAAAATAAATTGAAGGGATGAAGAGGGATGTGTATTTTTGGATTTGAAGGAGAGGATATAGGATTTAGCAAGGATACCAACATCTTGGGAATGAGCTATGTAGGCAAGGCTAGGGAAATTAGATTTTGGTTTGATATGAAGGGGTTGTACTATACCTTGTTCATGGAGGCCTAATCATTTGCCTTGGTAATGCGCTTTGACATATTTTTTACCAATTGGTTTCTAATTGGTTTTGAAACAAGATGTGAGCCCACTTTGAGGAGAATATGGTATGGAAGGAATTAGAGGATCATGAAGTAGACCAAATTGGACAACAGTAGAGGATTAATGAGATCATCTAGAGAGATGAGATCTTGAGGTGCATGTGGATGTGAAGGAATACTTTGATGTTGACATGGGAGAGAATTGTTGGATTCCATTTTAAGGGTAGTTTTCTCTTGAATGGGATAATTGGATAGGGTGGAATGGATACTATGATCTTGCTAAGGGAGGGTATTATGAATGGGATTTGGAAGGATGCTTTGTTTTTGGGGTGGAAGAGGATTTTTTTGGAATGGATTGGAACAAAATTACTTTTGTGAGAGCAATTGTAGGTGAGGTTGATCTTTCTTTCTAGTAATGTTGACTTGATTCTTTTTTATTTTGGATTAGTGCTCCAAAGAGAATGAAGCCTCTATCAAAGAAGAAAATAATTAGAAGTCTATAACTTTATGATTGTGTACATGGAATTGCACATACCTAAAGTTGAACTATTGTAAGTCATTTTTCTCTATTAAAGAAGAGAATAATTAAAAAACTATAACTTTATGAGAGTGTATAAGTAATTGTACATACCTGAACTTGCTATTGTGAGATCAACTGTAGGCGTTCTTATCCTTTCTTTCTAATAATGTTGTATGGATTCTTTTTCTTTTTTTAATAGCACTCAAATGAGAATGCAGGCTCTATGTGAAGGCCTTTTATGGTTTTGACGCTAGAGATTGTTGTAAATTTGAGTCCTCGTCTTTTTGTTTTACCAATATCAATTGTATCTTTAGTGTTTAGTATTAGTCATTGTGATTTGTATATAGCTATAGCCCATGCCATGGATAGTGGTATTTGTGTACTATTTCCTCAAGTTATTAGTTGTATTGGTATAGTTTTTGGGTTTTTTTGTTCCATGGTGGATCATTATAGTTTTCAAATGTGACTAACATATGTCGATAAATTTGGTAGTTTTGATCCCAAGAGATATACGGTATCTTTGACCTCTTGAAGAGACCCATTTACAAGACTAGCTTGGATCCATAGGTTTGTTGTAACAAATACACAATGACATTTACTCAGTAAAACCTCTTAAGAAAGTTGGTCTTCATTATCAATTGTAGTTTTGTTATATTGTGTATTTAGTGCAATATTGAGTACAACAAGTTCATTTAGTTGTTGTAACATTTTTTTTTATGTAACATTGCTCACCTATTTGTAGAAAATAAATGTATTGATTGCCCAAAATCTTCTTGTTCGGTTGTCGTTAGTTGCTTGTTTGTGTGAGTCATTAACAATTCTCAATCACTCTCTATTGGCTCTACATTGCACATGTTTTGTAGTGCATGATGTAATTGTGTTTGGAGTGAATCATCACCCTATTGTCTTAATATTGTTTGTAATGTTACAACTGTATTAAATTTGTTCCATAGATTTTTTGCAGTTGTGTGTGATGCACAAATAGGTTTATCCATAATAGGTGGTAGTTGGGTGAAGTCCCCTACAAGAATTATAGAGATTATAACGAAGAAATTTTTATTTTTTTTTGGGGGGGGTATTGCTTCACGTAGCCTATTATAAATTTTCAATAGTATTTTTGGCCCAATGAAGCTCATCTAATCAATGAGAACGTATTGTATATTTTTCATGTCTTCTTGGAATGTTGTCAATGTTTGGCCTTGCAATGGTTGCATATCTCTAATTGTAATCTTGAGGGTTGAATGTATGGTCAAGGCTTTTTATATTAAATGCTAGCAAGAACAAGGAATGGGTTCACTCTTTTGATTACATGATTTTGAAGTGCATTTTTTATGCAACTGGCTTGATAGGATTTTCCAATTCCTTTTGTTCCTTGTATGACCATATATAATGGTTGTTTTGAGCAATTATCTATCGAGTGATTTGTAATTATAGTAAGTGTTATTTGTTGTTTTGGTGATAATGTGTAGCTTTGGTAAGTATCTTATTGGGACATATTGTTTGTGTTTAGAAATCGAATTGCACCTTCATCCAAATTCGTAAGAATATTATGGTTTTCCCATTTGTTATTGTTGTCAAAATTATGTCAGCCTAACACTTCGAGATCATTTAAGTTGAGACTATTACCAAGGCTCATTTGAGATAGTAACTCCAATTCATTCATTTGTAGAGTTTCTTGATTATCCATATGTTCATCATAATTGTCTTCCTCTTCAAGGACATCTTCAATTTGAGGTGCGCGATCAATATGCCATGCATTGTATTTTTGTGTTTTCAAATATTTCCAATTACTAATGATTTCTTCTTTGGTTAGGCCTATATCATTATCTATTTGTTGAAATTGTTTATATAGAAGTAGCTCACTCCAACAAAATATCTTAAATTTTTCAGAGTCTTCTTTTGGAATGTTGTAAAATTGTGGAGATACTTGGACTATTGATTTTTATTTTGTATTTGGTTGTTTGCATCCTTTGCGAGAAGCAACATATGTGAAAAATCTTGTTGATTCAATCAGTGTTATCATTTCTAGGTGACATGGGTGGTGCATGTAAGATTGTATGTACCATGATTTATCTCACTACCATCATTTGTTTGCTTGAGGCAATGGAACACTTTTTTACCTACATTCAGTGATATAAATTGATGATTGAAAACCCAAAGTGAAATTATATATCCCTTGGAGAACCAATCGAATCAGAACTCAAGAAATTGATCCAGACAAACGTGATAACCTTACCAAAGGTAAAAGTATATAAATAAGGCCCATTTAAACTTGCCTGGTAGAACAACAATGATTTCTATGATTATCACCGAACTATAGGTCACAAGACTTAAGAATTTGATCTAGGACCTTATTGACCGAGGTAACATAACTATGGAAAACACTAAAGAGACCTCTAATACAGATCACACCATTTTTTTAATAATTCTTTTGTCAATCATGATAAGGGAAAATCTTTAATCTCCAACTCACAAGATAACAAGGCAAATTAACCAGGGTCTCATATGACTACACAATTAATCACATCAATTAGGCAAATGAAACTATGGCTACCATTACAGTTAAAGTAAAGAATATTTACTGCACGGTGATCACCCACTTCTCAAAGGTTGCACTTCAAGGAGCTTCGTAAAATCCTCCGCCAACAAGGAACTATAACGTCATTGATTAGCTAAAGAAGACACCTGCACAAATACCTAATTTTGAGTTTCTACGCATATCTCTAACTCACAGGGAAATCCTGGACAAAGCTCTCCATGAGTCTGCGGTACCTAGAGATATTGATGAGAATTCTTTCCAAGCTATGGTGGGGAAACTATCTGTTGCTTCCCGGGTTGCCTTACACAACAAGACATTCTAGTTAGTTTCCTGAAATTTTCACTTGTGAGCCTAATTAATTTTGGATATAAGTGTTGATATATCTCTTATCAAATGATGTATATCCTCTTTAATATTTTGGTTTCTACCCATATTTGTCACTTAAAGATTACTTATTTGATTAAACCAATTTGTTCACTTCCCATATCATTATTTCCTAGATATTTTTTAAAGTGTGACAAAATTAATTTATTCCCTTATTGGAGTCCCTATCATGGTGGAGAAAATTTATTTGAAAATAAATAACACAAAAAAAATCAAATTTAATTTAAAAAAATTATGTAACTTATTAGTGATTAAATCTCACTTCTTAGGAAACAATCACAATCAAATTTATAATAGATGTAGTGATCTAATTTAAAATTCTCAAATCCCAAACTTAACACAAATGTATTAAATTTATGTTACCACATCTTAGGATATAGTTTCCGGCCATACAAGGATTCTTTAATTTATAGACCAAATTTTATATATCTTTCACCAAGAAGTGTTATGGTTGTATCATGTAGATTTCTTCCTCCAATCACTATGAAGAAATCAATTTTCACATCCGATTGTTTAATCTCTAGATCATAATTTGCAGCAATAGAAATCAAGAATATAATGAATTTGATAGTTGTGCAACAAGAGAAAATATCTTGCCATAAGTCACCCCCACAAACTAGGAGTAACCTTTCGCAACCAATCACACCTTGTAATTTTTAACATTGCCATCAAAACCTATTTGCTTCCTAAATGCCCATTTTAACCAACCAATTTCTATCCTTCAAGTAAAGGTTCCAAGTCTCATCTTTCACTTCTTTTAAGTGCTATTGTTTGTTTATCCATGGGTTGTTATTTCATTATCCATGACCATTTTTTAGGACTCTACATTATGTACCTGAATCCTCATGTAGACTTCTAGGTAAATTATCAATGTTGGTATTTAAATAAAATATACATCTCTAATCACTATGGAAATGCCTTTCTAGTGGTTTTATTATGCAATTAACCTTTAAATAAGTTGATTAGGAGGTTATTTCCCCTCTTCTAAATATTTTGATTACATGATTTTGTCTTGGGTGTAGGAGTAAGTTGAATCAATTATTTCTTTTCACTCTATTTTGTCTATAGTATGATAAAAGAAGACTTAAATTCTCTAAACATAACATGTCTACCATATAATACCTTTAATAAAATAGGATCCTAAATCTTGTACCGTTTCATAGTGCCATAACAATATCAAATAAAATTGCATTTAATAACCAAGGTTGTTATCCAATTTAATATACTTCTTATTGTCACATGTGTATGTTCCTCACAACCAAAAATATGAATATACCTCAGACGAGGATTTTTACTTGACCAAATATCCATAGGAATTTTATCAAGAAAAGATAATAGGGGGCCCATTAATAAAGTATCAAGAAATGGCTACAATCTTATCCCAAAACCTTTGTTCGTAGCAAAATCTACTAAGTATATTCATGTCCTTCCCCATAATTGTCTTGTTCATCCTCTCTACAACTTTATTCTACTGTGGAGTATATAGAGTTGTTTTATCATCTTAATGACCCAATCCCTACAAAATTTATCAAAATATATAGAAGAATACTCACCTTGATTTTTAATTCTCGAACATTTAATTTTATTTCCAAAATGATTTTCTAGTGTAGCTTTAAACTCTTTAAGATGATTGAAAAATTTGTATTTACTCTCTAGAAAATAAACACATTTCCTTCTACTTTAATCACCAATAAAAGTAACATGGCAAACTAATTTTACTATAAAAGGAACATCAATAGTATCAAACACATATTAATGAATATTCAATTCCAAATTTCAAAATAATTATGAGAACTCAAGTAAAATTTACTCTGAATTTATCTTCATATATAGTTTTCAAAAAAAAAAAAACTTATTAATATTATAATTATACAGACCTTCAACAAGTTTATTTTTATTTTTTGAGGTCTATAGACCATGTCATAACATAGTCTTTTTAGTTAGTTATCTAGACTATGTAGAAAGAGAATCCTTAGGTACCTAAAAATAATGAACATATATTGAAGAGGATACCCCTTATTTATCCAATGGAAGAGATGAAGACTTGACCTTTAAAAAGAAAATTATTTGACTAAGTTACTCTTCATACATCAAAGATGAAATAAATTACCCAATTTGAAACCTCTAGAAATCACTATACCACATTTAATCATCTTGAATCTTGCATCAAAACACAAACTACACACGGTCCATATCTATTAATTTTCTCACAGATAAAATATTACATACTAACCTGTGGATATGTAAAAACCCACTATATCTCTTAAATTTACTATAAATAAATTTAATTTGAACTCTATAACAACCAATAATTTTTAAATGAGAATCATTATCCAAATAAATCTTACCTCTATCACATTCTTCATACTAAGAAAATCGATCTCTATTAGAAGTCATATGAAAAGATGCACCTAATTTGATTAACCATTAATTATCACTTGCACATGTTTCCAAAGTTGTAATGGAGGCATTATCATTATCCTTTTTGGATATAAAATCAAAATCAACTTTATTTTTCTTTTTTCTTCTTCTCCTATTTGTATTATTTCCATAGATGACAAAAGTTTACCATAAGTCTAGTATATCAGTTTGGACTTTCTAGGAAACTTTAATGTCCCTTGGACTTGGATATTATACTATCTTGTGCTTCTCATTCTTATTTTCTCTCTCTTTTTATTTATCATGAAGACTCAAGTTCTATAAATGGCATTAGTGGAAACCTTCATTCTTATTCTTTAAGAAATACATCTTTTACGTTCAATATAATAGAAGTGCTTACATTGAACATTATGAGATTGCCCCATAAATCAAGCAAATAACACTACAAATTTTAGCATATTTCTTCCTTGACCATCTTCACACTTATTAAATTCAACTAAGACACCAAAATATTGACACTATTCATGCGGTCTATGACTTTTCCACCTTCTTCCACTATAATTTTTTTAGTTCTAAACAACTTGTTAGCCATGGACTTTACTTATGGATTTCACCTAATTTTTTCCATAATCTCTTTGTAGTATGTTCTTCATGGAAATGGAGGACCAAAAGGAGGTTTAAGTGACCACTTCTTTTTTGAAATCTGAAATTAATCTTGGATGAAAAATTGAAGATAGTTACACTCAAAATTTGAAGATGCAATAAGAAAAAGAGTTGCAATACTCTTAATCTAATTTCTAAACTACTATTTGAAAAAATGATGGGTATTAAGGGGCTCAAATAAAGGGAGTACAAAAAGTGTTTGTTAGAAAAAATATAACATAGTTAATGTTGTGCTCTCCCTAAAATGTCAACTCTTTTTTTAGTATTTCAAAAATTACTTCATTGAAAAATTAGCTACATTGGTCTAGTGTACACCTAATTTTTCTACTGTTTTTTAATGAATATATATTTTTTTCTAATTTTCAAAGTGGACACATCCTAAAAATGAAAAATTGAGCGTGTTTCCCCTTAATTTTTTGGAAACTAATCAAATTCTTTATGCATATATGAAATAAAATTTAGAATGTAAAAATGTAATTTATTTTAAATTTAGATGAATGGATATAAAGCCAAAAATATTATATATAATTTGTTAATAAAAAAAGGAAGCCATTAGAAAAATAAATTAAAGATCAAAACTATAACATATTCTAATATGAAAAAAATATGGTTAGAAACTTAATCTAGAGAGCTTGGTGTTATTGTGGTACCTTTTTAGCTCAATATTGAAAGATGTGTGAACTTAATGGAAAGCATGCTCAATATTTAGTCACTTTTTATAATTTATTAAAAATGTGTCTTTGGACTTTGAAATGCAATTCCAACCCCTTTTTCTTGGATGCCCATGGCAAATCTAACCCTAAGGGTTGGGAATACCTAAGGAAGTTATAAATGCAAGCGCATTATAGCATGCTCATATATTATATAACATGTTCTCATGTTATAACATGCTCATAATTTTTAGAAGAAAAATATTACATCATATCTCTCCCTCCCTATATCTCTCATTTTCTCTACCTCTCTCTCTATATCACTTCTTATCTCTATCGCTATATATTTATAACTCTCTCTCTCTCTCTCTCTCTCTCTCTCTCTCTCTCTCTCTCTCTCTCTCTCTCTCTCTCTCTCTCTCTCTCTCTCTCTCTCTCTCTCTCTCTCTCTCTCTCTCTCTCTCTCTCCTTAGACCTCTATATTTATACCTTTGTATTCATCTATGTCTATATCTCCATCTCTTTATCAATGCCTCCTTATCTATCCATCTCTCTCTCTCTCTCTCTCTCTCTCTACCCCTAGATAGAGGATAGTGATAAAGAGATGGAGAGATAAATATAGAGGGATAGATGAAGACTCGGGAGAGGATAATATAGATAAAAATAGGGACACATGAGGAGAGATGAAGAGATGGAAAGATAAAGATAGAGATAGAGATTTATATAGAGAGAGGGATATGTATCTCCATATTTATCCTTCTTTCTCTCCCTCTCTTTATTTCTATCTCCTTATCTATAAATCTCTCTTTACCCATATATATATCTTCATCTCTCTAACCATCTCTTTTTATCCATATCTTTCTCTACCTCTATCTCCCTATCTCTATCCATATCCCTCTATCTCCATATATATATATATATATATATATATATATATGACAAACATAATACAAGCACATTGCAATACACTCACATTATGGATTGATAGTGACCATCCTAGGTTTGATCACTACCAAGCCACATGCTTACCTTATGACTTGGACAGACTAAAACATGGTTTTGGCCACTTTTTGGTACCCTATCCTTTTGCACATGTCTACTAAGAAGGTTAACAATATTATTAATTGTTTGATTTAGATTTATGAGTGCATGTTTTATTTTCATAATTGTGTCATCTCTATCTATACTAACTATACTATATTAAAATATATAAAATTTCAACTTTAAATAGTTTAAGAAATAAATTTTGAACCCATAAATTTAAAAGATTTAAATAAATAAATTATTTTATTGATTAAAGATAAATATTTTTTTAAATGTAGATTCTAAATTTTGAATTATTTTAATTTACTATTTATAAATCAATTAAAAAATATATAAATAATTTATAAAATCAACCATTTTCTAAATCAATTAAAATATATATAAATAATTTATTATTATGTTATTATTTTTATTGGTAAGGGGTCGAAGTTGTTAACGCTTTTGACTAGAGCTATGAACTAGTGAGGCCACATAATTGAGGGACCTCATCCTCAAAGATGTATTTTTCCATTGTCCATGCATGGCATCTCCACCTTATTTCTCTATTGCACAAGCATGGCAGCTCACCCTTATATCTGCTCTACCTCACACAAGTCAAACCTTATCTCTTCATCACTACACGCAGGTGTCACCTAATCTCTCCATCACTACATGCAATTATCTCCTTATCTCTCCATCGTGGTAGTGCCCTCCTCTCCTTATAACTCTCATCCATCGCACACCACTTGCCAACGGTTCCCTCCATGTCATCGGCTGTGTCTCCCTGTTGCCAGTGTGTGCCTTGTCGGGGACACCTGCAGGATGAAAGGCACGAGTTTTGAACTCATGACTACTCTATCAACAGGGCTCGTGACTTATTGACATGTTGTGGGGTCATCCCCATTATTATGTTATTTTTATCTATTTATGATTTTGACATTTTTTATGGTATTTTAATTTTAATAATTAGATAATTTCAATTATATATAAATTATTAAATTACATTAAATTTGTAGTTTTGTCATTTTAATTTTATTAATCTATAGATTTATTTTATGAATTTATGAATTTTATTAATTTATATTTATTATTTTTCTTAATTTCTTAATTTTATTATTTTTTAGTTTATATAAAAAAAATTGTATATGTTTATATTAATATCAATATTTTAAAAAATATATATTAAAAAATTAACTATTAAATATATTACTAAAAAGGAAAAATATGCAATAAAATAAGAAAAGAAGAGAAGTATATATAGAAATAGTATTGAAAGAAAATTGGAGGAGTCGGGACTTAATATGCAAAGAGTTCTCTTGTTGAGTTCACAAGTAGAATTTCCAATAGAATTAGTTAATCCTATCTTTTATACTATTTTTTTTAGAGGATTTTGAATTAACCCTAATTTTAAGTGTTATTTCTAGTCACGTTTTTTAATTTGTGGTTCAAAAGTATGACTTACAATTGTGTTGTTATCCTAATGTTATATTAGATCTTAAAATAAAACCTTAATGTGATAATCAAGGGTAGGTATGTTGGATGAAAAATATCACAATGAAGCATACAAATAGAAAAATATATATCAATGAAGTATAAGGATGCAAGAGGAAGTTTAAATTTCACAATATATTGCAATCTCAAAAAATGTGGATCTTAAAACTCTAATGCATTATAAATTCCTAACAAATGGTTGGGATGTATAGGATCATATAAGTTTACCAAAAAATAAAGGAACACAAAATTTCATTAAGGGTTAACCTTAGCTAATTAAGTAATACAAAAAAAAAAGCACAATCAATGTAAATTAATTAAAAATTAAGAAATTTGATAAATTTATGCTTGTTATTTTAGGAAAAATGAGGAGATGGAGGTACTCAGCTCAATGATTAAAGGTGAGTGTCAAATGAAATGGTAACCTGTCCATTTCATCCACACAAGTCAAACACTCACTTGTTGTACCAGTGACTCCAGTGGCCATTCATCTGAATGGCATTATTTTCCTTACCTTACTGGTGTTCTACAACACAAGGTAATATCAAAGATATCTCAACCTATACTCCTCCATGACAGTGTTGCTCATACATCTCTTATACTGGTAGTCATCCTATACCGATTGACATTAATGACAACACAATGCTGACAGTATGTTGGGTAAAAAATATCACAATGAAGCATGTACACATAGAAAAATATATATCAATGAAGTATAAGGATGCAAGAGCAAGTTTAAATCTCACAATATGTTGCAATCTCAAAAAATGTGGATCTTAAAACCCTAATGCGTTATAAATTCCTAACAAATGGTTGGGATGTATAGGATCATATAAGTTAACCAAAAATAAAGGAACACAAAATTTCATTAAGGGTTAACCTTAGCTAATTAAGTAATACAAAAAAATAAGCACAATCAATGTAGATTAATTAAAAATAAAGAAATTTGATAAATTTATGCTTGTTATTTTAGGAAAAATGAGGAGATGGAGGTACTCCGCTCAATGATTAAAGTTGAGTTGTCAAATGAAAACAAATCTAGAATCTATCTAATATCATATTTGGGAACAAGTTCCTCTTCGTTAATGAACTACCTAGAAGCCTACATTGAATCCCCACTTTTGTCAAGGGACAAATGTGTCTAGATCAAGGACGATTTAGTATTCATGTGGTACTCTTTAAGTTCAAACTCATCCTAGCAATTAGTGGTATTCTACTATACAACTTTTCCTAATATGTACAATATGCTCTACTCTTATCTAAATAGTTGGGGACTTGACGGTACTTAAGAATCCTTAAGGATTCCAAATTAGCTATACAAAGGCAAGTTCTCTCAAATAAATCTTAGAAATTGAACAAGCTTGAAAAGAGTATGAAAATGCCTAATTAAACATATTTGTTACTCATTTTATTGCACCAAATCTAGAATGATGTACTTTTCAAATGCTTGAGTGGATTTTTAGAATGAATGCATTAAATATCTAAAAGATTAGCACATAAAAAAAATTACACAAATATGTATTTAGTTGTTTTAATAGTGGGAGGGTATCTTGTCAATTAAATTTGAATTTTGAATTTTAAAATGGGAGGAAACGCATTCACAACTAGGAAACACATTCATAACTATAGAATATTTCCAAAACAATCTTAAAAACAAATCCACGTGGCAAATGGAAACTCGCACTTCTTTTCTTTTGCTTCCCTTCTCTAACAATGAATCATGAAGTGACTAAAATCATTACATTTATCTTCTCTTACTTGCATCACTTGATGATGGAGTTTGATCTAAAACCCTAGAAATTTTGACTAAAATCTTCATATTTCTCTTCTCGTGTTTTCATATCATGATTATAGATATAAAATTTGATCCAAAACATCGATATTAAAAATTTGCACAATCAAATATAAACAATATTTATAAAAAATAATATAAAATGTGAAAAAAAAATGATTGTAAGTGAATATTCAACAATTAGGCACCCTCTACAACTATTGGACCCTCTAATCTCTATACTACGCACTAAAAATGATAGTACGAGGTCGCCAAGAATAAGTAGCATACATATTAAGTAGAAGAGAAAAGGAGGACGACCAAAAAAAACTGTTACAAAACGAAGTATTATAATTTATTCCAATTTCGTAGACACAATGGTCCCATGGTCTAGTGGTGAGGACATTGGACTCTGAATCCAGTAACCCGAGTTCAAATCTCGGTGGGACCTTTTGCAAAAATTTTACTCAGAAACTCGTTCGAGGGTGCCAGACTGCAGTAGCCTGCACCGAAATTCGGGATCTTTTGTGCACAGAAGCACTTATAAGTGATGGGAGCAGGTACACGTCGCTGTTGAATTTGACAGAATAGTACCTTGGACTATCTTTACGCCACATGCCAATGAATGCCTGTTAACTCATAAAACAAATTCTTGTACCAGAGAGAAACACTTGTTATTTTAAATCTGCACAACTCTTTTAGTCCTATCTTGCAATAGGATTGCTCTGGATTCGACAAAATGAAATAGAAAATACAGAGGACCATTTCTATTCCAAATTTCCATATTGTTATTGAGATCAAGTGAAATTTTTAACATAGCTTAGGCCTTGGTGGTTTGCAGGAGCTATCAAAGTGTCCTCACTTGTTTACAAGTTTGCTTTGCTTATCCGAGAATCTAGTTTTAAAATAAATTTTATAAATTTGTTAATATATATTTTTGGATTTGATTGTGTGAGTGTTTTTACTTTTCTGTTATTTTGATGATAGATCATGTTTGAAAGTGTTGATAAAAAACATTCACACAAACACAATCAAATTCAGAAACATACATTGACAGTCGAATGAATTGTAAAAATCTACCGATGTCTAAAAACTTGGTTTAATTGTCTGAATTTAAGATACCATGTCGGAGTTATGACTGGAACTGATAAACAAGGTAGACTTAAATAGCATTGACATAGCTTGTTTTGAGATCTTTACTGGCAAGCAGTCATTTGAAAGTTTTCCTAACAAAATTATGTTTGCAGACTAAAGATTTCTGTTAAAGAACAATTTTTTGTAGATTGCAACTTCGAATTGATCCTTTCATGGTGTTTGCTGAGGATGTTAATCTCCTTCTTCCTTCTTGCTCAGATGGAAAGTACACTATTGCTCTGTCTCGTCTCTCCTCCCCCTGCCTCCATTGGCTGCTCTCAACATGACACTTAATATCAAATGATTTTGCATGTACTGATTTATCAAGGGTTTATCTCCTATATATTTTTTATTTTGCTAAGCATAATTTTTGCATTTTTGAGTTCCATTGAGCTACTTTGGTCATTTGTCAACATTAATATAATTCATTTTTCTTAATTATAAGGAAAGAGACTAGTTTAACCTTCATCTTGTGGCTGATTACATAAATAATGGATATGGTTCTATGCATACTGTTGTCATGGTCCAACTTTTCTAAATATCTCATTTTCATACATAGCAAATTGTTGGTTCTTGGTATAGAAATATTTGTAATCGAAATTCTTGGTGTAAACTTTTCAAAGTATATTCTATCATGATTTCTATATAAAAAAAATTACATAACTTTTAAAGGCTACAAATGAATTGTCTTGTTAGCTTTCTTGATTATATTCAAAAGTGGATAATGATGAAGTATATAATATGTAATTGATCGAAATTTGGGTAGGACTCTTAGGGTTATGTTTGCATATTATTGCTTGTTTATGTCAGTTTATGTCAGTATTGCATCATACACATTAACTACATGACTTTTAGTGTTTTCTATGGCTTCGGCCAACTTCATACTAGCAGTTGATGTTGGTGTTGATGTTTTGGTGTCTGGGATTAACAACTCCACTAAACATCCTTGAAAATTTGTCCTGAAAGTTTTCCATGAGGTGTGCTTTACGATAACCTTAGGGATGCGGTTTTACCCATTCCAAAATTTGATTTTGCATCTTAATAGTTAGAGTAGCATACTTTTATAGGTTATTTTGTTGGGAGGGTCCGCCTTGAAAGCATGCTCTAGGATTGGGTCACCAAGGCATGGGCTCCTCATGGGGTTTGTCTTGGTCCGATGTCCAAAACTTTATCAAAGGCTTTTACCTTTTATGTTTTGTCAAGGTCAACCATGTTTGGGGCATTTTCCAAAATGTTCCATGGTATGTTAGGTCATCTTTGTTGTACAAAATTAGAGATTGTCTGTTGGTGGTTCTGAGGGCCCACTCCTAAGGTTTTAAACCTTCCATGCTCCCCTCCCGAGGCGTCTAAAATTGAAGAGAAGTGGACAATGGTGTTGTGTAAAGGCAAGTCCACCTCGTTTAGTAATATGCCTAACAAGCCCCAATAATTTGTTGCTTTTCAATTGTGACCTCTAGTTTCAAACCCTTTCAAGAAGGGGAAAGAAAGCATTACTATTGTTGTTGACGAGGCTTTTGTTCATCCATCTATTGTATGAACTCCTTAGCTGACTTTGGTTCTCTCTATTTAGCCTCACAACTTACATTGTTCTCATAGCCCTTTTGGGCATGTGGAAGAAGGTGAGATAGTTTCAAAAAAAAGAAGGAATGTATTGCTTGGTTTTCAGATGACTTCAAACTTCTTGTAAAATTGGTTCACCTCTCTTGAAGACGAAGATGGTATGCAATAGTTTTAGATATATCTTTTATCTCATGGAATGTTTGAGGTCCCACTGTTCTCACCAATATGTATTTCGAGTGGAATGCTCAACAAAATTATCTTGGTATTGATGTGTTATGTCTTTAGGAAATTAAGATTGCTCATTTCATGTGTTTATGTAGCATATTAGGTTATTTGGCCAGTTACTCTATTTTTGCCTCCAATCACAAGGCTAGTCCTAGAGGGGTTCTTACCCTTCTTGTGTCACGATGGCATTTTTTGTGTGGTGGATCATGGATTTGATCCTACTCAGTGGCTTGTGTGGATTCTCATGTCAATCGAAATCATTCTTTTGGGACCATTAATGTTTATACTCCCAATGATGTTGTGGAAAGATCTACACTCTGGCGATGGATTGTGGATTCAATGCCCCCTCGCCACTTAGGTTTTATACAAAGATATCAATATGGTTGAGGTGGCATATGACAAAGAAGGATTATTGCCTTTTCATTGGACAACTAGTGAATGTGAGGCATGGTTTTATAGGTGTGGTTCTATATATCTGTATATGCATTATATTATAAAGTTTCATGGGGGATGTGCAATGCCTTAGTCTTACTATCACACCTTTATCAAGTGAGTTTCCCTTCACAACAACATTGAATCCTAGTGATTCTTTCTTCATGCATTTGTGCTTTGGTTTGCACACCTTTTTTATTTTTAGGTACTTTCTTATGCACATTGAGATGTTTGTTCTCTTTTATGCGCTCCATTATAACACAATTTTAGTCGACTTGTCATGCATCTCCTTTGTTAGCATTATTGTGTTGGGGGGGGGGGTCGACTATTAGTACTAATGTTTTTTGGTTTCTCTTTGGAGTGAGCTACATATCTAGTATTTGTTCTTATGCACTAGGAAGATATGGTGACTAGTTACCCACGTATTTGGGTGAGGTCAAGTACTTACCATATAGACTCTTGCATTTCTATTTTATAGAGGCGACCTTCTATTTTTAGGTGACTAGTGTTCTTTATACTATTAGCGCATGTATTTCAACTTGCAAGTTGCTTTGCATTGGTTGACTAATATCGTTTGAGGCACTCAAATAGATTTGTGTGTCATTTGTATCTTCAACTACCATATGTTTTCCTTTGTTTTCCATTTGATCATTTGTTCAAGTAGTGTTGTTTGGTGAACTCATGCTAATTATTGTCTTCTTGATCTTGATTGTATCATGATTTCAAAGAAGATTCTTCATCTACAACACTATAGCAGTAATCATTCAACAATTATTTGTAGATTTTTTGGGTAGGTGCTAAATATTCACTCAACACCCTATACCACCTCCAAAAATACAAGAAACCTTTCACAAGATATGCAAGAAATGAGCTTTCTTGGTATTAATTCTATGAGATATGATTATCTATGTGACACATTATAGTGTGTATGTGAGCCTTTCTTATATAGGCAAGGTGAGTGATAGGATAAGTATGATGTCAACATGTGTCTTAATCCTATGTTATGAGATAACTTTGAACAAATGTTAAATGACCTAGGACGGAAGAAGTAAATGAGATACATGACCCTATTATAACTAACTTCTAGAAATAACATCTAGGACCTCAATTAACCTAACATGTGAATAGGTCCACACTAAGAATTAGTTAGGACATAATCTTATTCACATGAACACCGCCCTTAAGTGCAACTTAGGGATGAACAAAACCAATGCAAATAATGCAAGGATGCAAGATGGGTCTTGACTATGAGGCTATTTTAGGTACACATGTACAAAGATCTTTCATAAATAGAGTAAAGTAGAAAAACCACTTGGGAAAAAACCCCTTTCCAAAAGAGAGAATGCAAAAAGAAATTATGTACAAGTGATGACATGAGTGATGCATGAAGGACTCATCAATAATGCCAAGAACTACATCCATCACAGACATACAATTTGTATCCCCTCCATAAGAAATAAATATATAGACTATATCCCCCCATAATAAATAAATAGACTATGTACACCCCCCACAATGTGTAATCACCCACAACGATGGTAAGTGTCTAAATACAAAATATTATACGATGTCTACAAACAATTTGTCTCCCTTTCAAAAAAATAAAACCAAGTACAAATGTAGGAATGCTTCCCATTATAGATAGGAATTGAAAGATTTAAGTATGAAAATGTATGATGGTGTCATTGAAAGCTACTCAGGTGTCTCTTTGTCCATGAAGGATGAAGATGCAAAAATCAATCAAGTACATGTTCAATCAAAGACGAAGGTGACAAATCAAGATTTTGCAAAAAAATGATGTTGGAAAGCTCCAAAAACTATGGTTTGATAATAGTAGTGCAATGAGTATCATCAAATAGGAGAGATAACCTCTCATATGTGTCTTCTAAATTTGAAAGACCATGATGGTCCCACTAAACAAAAATGAAGGAAATCTCAATCAATGACTCTGCACAAGAAATCAATGAAGGTGACAACAAATATATTTGATGGAGATGTAGGAACATTTGAAGCAACCTCATCCTCATATTTTGAAGTTTCAAAGTAATTGAAAGAATCAAACTCCTAAATTTTTAAAATGTGAAGAGGAGCAAGACAATTCTAAACAAGATCATCTGAGAATGGTTGAGCATCAAGATCTCCCTATAACTCCTGAATTTTAGTCCACATATCATGAGGACAATCAAAATCAAGAATAGATTTTAACATGTCATCATAAAAAGAAAACATTGCAATAACCCCTTAGATATGATCCATGTTGTAATTCCAAGAAAAGTTCTTACTAGTTGACTTGGAGGAGGAACAAGATCGTACAAATTTGAGAACAAATGAAGTCATCAAAGATGTTTTATGATACCACATCTCTGTTGTTTATAGTTTCTCCTTTTCAAGATGATTAGAGATGGATGGAATAAAAGAGAAAAATAAAACTCATTATCAACTATGAGAATTTTGCAAAATTAGAAAGATAAAAACCTTCAACAACATATAGAAACTCCCAAATATGATCAATATTGCATACAAAGCCTTCCTAAAAAAGATAGAACCTCTCTAGGAGTTAGGATGTCCAAGTAATCAATTACAATGCCATGTGTAAAAAATTGAACAAAATATGCTTGGGGTTAGATTTGAAAAAAAGTGTACATGCACTATAATACAACTCCTCAATACCTTTCCAATGTCATAAAAATCATCAAAATTGGAAATTGTGGCAAAAAGTTATGATCTTGAAGGTCTAAAATAAAAAAAATTGACTTTAATTTAAAATAAAATTCATCTGTAGCAAAATATAGAAAAATACCTAAAGCATTGTGAAGTATGTAGAACTAGCTTTTTATTGATATCTCATTTACAAAAGTTTGATATCTTGATGAGATGTTATCCTTCATAGGAAAAATGCCCAATTTGGGCACTAAGAGGCCAAATCTAAGGCCCTATGGGCTGGTGGGTGGCCACCCATGTGACTATAATGCTTTGCGACAAAAAACATGCCACCCCACAGAGCGACATCATCAAGGTGGTGGTGGGTGGGTGACGATCGTTCACGCCTACACAAAACTTAGCCCTTAGATTTTTTATAGGGTTTCCAAAGAGTCAAAAGGTGTTGTAGTGTAAAACAAACATGGTGAAAATAGAAGTTCAATTAATTTTTTAAATGTCAACATCATTGTCCTGCCATACTTGAGTGATGTGACCTCTACATGGTCTTGTAACATAGACCACAAAGGCTTGTTCCAACAAAATGGAATATGTCATGAAATATTTTAGTAAATTTGTCGATTATCAACTAGGTGATGCCAACACCTAACAATGACTATATGACTACATAGACAATCGTATGAATTTGGTGATGAGGGGCAAAAAAAAAAAAAAAAAAAGAAAAAAAACTTTTGCAAGTCTAAAACCAAAGTCTCTAATTTTAGCAATTTGATAGTCGATCTTAAATTTTTTGGGTCTTTCGAACACAATAGTAGGGTTTGTTATAACCCAAAATGCTTGAATACCTCCTAGATTTGGCAACCTTCTCCCAACTTCAAACACTTGTAGATCTAACATCACAAATTTGGAATAAAAACAAAAGGAAAAACTAACTTTTTTTTACTCCCTAAACTCAACTGTGAGCTCAAATTTGCTCTAGCATGCTCCGATATGAACCTACCGTGAAAATTCATAGAAAAGGAAACCTCATATTTGATATGTTTTTAATGGTTTTTTTGTTCTCTAGGCCACCATATGATGCAAGAGAAGAGCATACTCAACTTTATTAAAAAAAACACAAAATCCTACCCTTAGATCTAAGAAGGGTTTTGCATGACCATGGTTTTGATACCATTAAAGAGTTGAAGATTAACTCAACACCCAAGACCACTTACAAAAACACAAGAAACCCTCCACAAAAGAATATGCAAGAAATGATATTGCTTGATATTAAGATCTATGAGATGTGATCGAATGACGATGTCTGTGATATATTACAAAGCATATGCGAGCCTTGCTTATGTAGGCAAGGTGAGTGATAGGATTGAACAAGATGTTGACATGTGTCTTAATCCTATGTTATGAGACAAAAACTTAAAATATATATTAAATGACCTAGGACACAATAAGTAAATGAGATACATGACCCTATTATAACTAATTTCTATAAATAACACAGAGGACCTAAGTTAAGTTCACATGTGAATGGGTCCATCTAAGAATTAGTTAAAACATAACCTTATTCACACTAATACTTTGTGCTTTAGTGGTGTTCTTCATGCTCCTATTCTTTTTGGGACATTATTTTTGGAGGCTTCTTAGTTCTCTATTCTTTTTTCTCTCTTTTGGAGAATTTTTTTTCCATGCAATTTTCCTCCTTTTCTTCCATTGTGAGAGATGCTTTTTTTTTAGCATGGGTATTTCATTAAGCCTTTAGTTATCGAGACTTGTCCTTTTCATTGTATGCATTCACATTTAGAAGTTTCAACAACTCCATAAATTGCACTTAAAGGGGGGTGTCAGAGTAATCTAGTACTCTAGTACTTTAGTTTACTTAAGTCATGTTTTCTTTGCGTCCCATGTTATAGAATGAAGACACATGCCATGATCTCCTTTCATCCTCACCTAAGATTTCTCTAGGCCTGCTTTATTTAGCTTTTAGGTTTCTTTATAAGAATTCATTGTATCATTATTATTCATTCACATATTTAGAGGTTTGTACACATGATTCATATTTTTGGATTAGTTTGCCTTTGGCCTTCATAATCTTGTCTTTTCTCTCATTTTGTGATAGGTGTTTGATTGTAGGTGATCTTCAAAAGTTGTGGGGTTGAGGGATCAACTATAACACTTTGAAGCCTCAAAACTCAATTTTAATTTTTTTTTGAGATTTTTGGAAAGTTAAATCTTTAATATTTTTTCATTTATCCTTTTAATTTTGGCTTGGAACTCACTCACAATGTGCATAATTCCATTTTAACTTTGAACAAAATTTCAAGTCTCTATGAGCTCAAATGAAAATTTACTAAAAATAAATATCCTACTAAATTTAGTCATTTTTGAATATTAAAAAAACAATTCATGAATATTTATCAAATTAAACAAAAAATAAAATAATTTTTTTAATGATACAAGATTACTCTTACATCTCTATCATTAATACAATAGATATTTCTAAAATTTAATGTCTCACCATTGATCAACAAAAAGTGAAATTTAACCTTTTTAACTAAAAACTAAAATTTTAATCAATAATAAAAAGCCAATAAAACTAATCTCATTCAAGTCACATATGATTAAAACAACATGGAGAAAGCCATAAATTTTATTAAAGAAATAAGTATATAAAAATATAAAAATCTCAACTCCCAACATGTATTTGCAATGAACAATGTACCCAAAAGACATTTGATGCTGTGTTCAACTTCAAATTCCTGTGAATATGGGATCAGATCGCCAATTTCTAGTCTCCCAGCTTTGATGAATTAAAATATCCTTAAGCCCAAAACGTCACCAATGGATGACATACTTCCTCTATTCTACCAATAGAAGAATGCCACGTGTTACTGTACTTTCAGGTGGATAAACCCAGTGAATTGAAGGGATGTTGTAGACGCTTATGTACTTGACAATTCCTTCACCATCGTTAAGTTTCTAATTCACGCAGACAAATGTACTTAAGCGGGCATTGTTCATTATTGTAGGCGATTTATTTCATGGCGATTGTACCCTTCAGCTGCCCTGTTTCCAAATTCCACGTGAGTTAGATGTTGCTCTCCTTTTTTAATACTATTTTTTTTTTCAATTCTAGTAAGCATAAATGGACAAACAGTATGAAAGTAGAGAAACTATATAAGGCCAAATATTGCTACTGTAGGATGACTTTTGTATAATACAATTCCTTGCAAAATCTTTGAAGATTGTGAGAAAAATTAGATGCACGGATGTACTCAAGACTTTAAGAATGCCTAGTTTTTGAATGGACCGTTTTCAGTTGTCCAATGTTCTGTCTGTTCTTATAAATTTACTCCTTTTGCTCTAAAAGTGATTGCTAACTTTGTAGATATGGCTTCTGGCCATGCTGCAAAACGTTACAATTATACTTAATTGAAAGTTGAAATCCTTTGACTAGAAGATGGCTGCAATTGGATGGCAAAGATTCCTTGCAATAAGTTTGGAATGTTGGTGTCTGTATCTTACTAGAGCCCTTATATTTCAGTAGCTCTTTGGATTTAAATAACTGGAAACTTTTGTCAGATCACTTTGCTTGGTCTAGAGTCCAGGTGTTTCTCAATACAAATTGCATTTAAATTTATATACTATAATGTACTGAAAGTTATTTGATATTTCTATAGGATTCAACTGCGTGATATGAATGGTCCATTTAGCACTTATTGCATATAAATGATGTTCACATAGATGAAGCAAGAGGGCTTCCTGAGATGTCACCACTCCCAATACTACTATGATGGACCATTTATTCTCATTATAGATTGGTTTATGTGGACTAAGCTCATGAAATATGGGTCAATGAGTTTGACTCAAAAAATAAGCAGTTATATTGTGATAGAAATATCTATTTATCAAATGCAACAATTTTTAGTAGAGTACTCTTTGAATACATAATTCAATAACTCATTTCGCTAAATTTCACAATAGACTGCAATAAACACCTGTTTCTCCTTTCTTGTGGTGAACCTTTTGTTGGGATTAACATGCCTCAATCTTAGGAGTCCCAAGGACAATTATTTAATTAAATAAATGGTCCAATGTTGCTGATTTTATTCCTTTAATGATATATTTTAAGTTTCCAAAGTGCTATGCTACATTGTGGGACCTGATGGAAAGTTGAGTTACAATTAGCATTGAGGATAGTGGAAAATTGTGACACTTGTCACAAGAGGGAATTTTGAAGAAGAGCAATGCTTAGGAGCTCCTCAAAGTTCCTTCCAAGTGACATGTGGTAGTAATTTTGTCTTATCCCTGAGCACGGATTTGGAAATATTCTCAGCGGGATCAAATCTTCCACCTGAATAGAGTTGGAGTAAAATGGAAAGCCCTACTTTGGCAAAAGGCTTGTTTTTCTCATCTTGGATGCCTTGAATGTGAGGATTAAATAATGTTTGTATTAAATATTATTTATGCAATAGTTATGAATGGAGTTTCTATATTACATGTTGAAGATACATTGAATGTGGATGCATTTGGGAAGTTGTTACTTTTAGCATTGTAAGCTCTACAAATAAAAGTGTTTGTGAGAAGAGCTTAGGAGAGAGGAGTTATTTGGCAAGGGTTATGCTGCCAGATCTTCTCCAAGATGGAACATGATGTAAATCTCCATGTAAAGACTTTGAGCCTGAAGATTGTAATGTAACTGTATTCTGTTACTGAATAATACAATAGTTCAGAGTGTGGGGTATTTTAACCCAAAAAGGTTTTCCCCATGCAGGTTCTTCTATCTTCTGTCTTGTTCTTTCTGTTTAATGATTATGTAATGTGGAATCTTAATGTATGCATGCTGTTGACGCTGTTTGATCTGGCAAGATCTAAAATTGCATGGACTTTCCTCTAAGGTTTTAATCATGGGAAATAAACTGTCCCTGATTCTGCTTTATGGCATGGTAGTATGTGTTTGTATTTGATACTGCCCATGTTGATCTTAGATGGCTTTTCTGAGATGCCCAATTTCCCTTCACTTTTCTTAACCCTTTAAGAAATACAATGTGCAAAGTTACTCTTATTTTATCTAGTCCTGATTATTAAGTATCAACTCATTTGCATGAATACCCAACTGCACTTACCTTCTCCTAAAAACATTACTAACTGTGCATGTCATAATAGGAGCTGCAATCCTAGCTATGAATTGTCTTTTGCATGTTCCTTATTATGTGTAGCTGCAAGAGTAGCCTAGTTACCAAATCAACTTCTTGGCTAGAACATGTTTTTGTATCATACTCTCCTTGTTCAGTTTCTGCACAAAACATATTCTACTGATGAAATTCTTCGAGTAAATCAGGTTCAAGTTTTTTAAGTATCTCGTCAGTTGACCATGTAGGATGAGCTAAGGATTGATTTTTCCATTTTACAAAGTTATTTATTTTGAATCTTGATTAAGAAAGGTATTAGTGGAGCCAATGGCCAACAGGACACAAACAGGGTCCAGTCCCCAAGTACGCAGAGTGTGCACTTTCAAAAACAGAGTAATGACAGCCATCTGATACTTTTAATAATCTCTGATTTTTAAAATTTTTTTTGTGTGATATTGATGCAATAATGGAGTAATAGCAAAATATTAAATAACACATACAATAATATATACTCTTCTAAAACCAAATGAAACTCATAAGTGCTGATAACAAACAACTTTACAATAACAGAGTATATTCCATAGTAACCCCTTTTTAATATTTATAAAATTTAAATGATAACAATATCATTAAAGTGCTGAGGTCCACTTACAAGATGATGGATGAAATCCAGTCTTGAGTTGGGCTGTACGAACACTCAAGAGAATGGTAAAAGAACACTAATAAAATCCCAAAATGGTGCAATCATTTTTCCCAATGATATGGCAACTTGAAGAAAAATAGTACTGCAGCTAAAATCACTAGTTTTCGTACGACTCCCTTTCAACAAGTAGGACAGCCAACAAGTTATTTGCAAAATATTTCTCACGCCTCCCTTATGGAAGTGTATGGCAGCCAAAACACGTAAGTAATACATATCATTCAAGAATGCATGATCTCTTTTTTAAGAATAAAACAACAATATATAGTATGTCCAGCGGACCAGCAAGGATACAACCAATCTAAAAATATTAAATGATTTACCACTGAGCATCAATACAATATTATATTCCAAAATAACTTCAAAACTGATATCAAATATGAACTTTCTCAAAATCACTAAAATATTTGGTCACCAAATTGAAACTGGAAAAACTACAATCTTTCAACACGTGTGATTCCCGAATGGAATTATCTCAATTGGAAACCAAGAAATGAACAAAATGTTCAAGCTTCGAAATAGGATTTGATAACAATAACAATGGATTCCCTTTATGGTGCCAAACTCCTGTTTTATATTCACCTTATAATTTTGAATTTCTTTTCCTCCTAAAATTATCTCTAAAGGTGTTCAAAAACACTTTTAATAAATGTTTCATTAGGCCCATATCAATAAAATTAAAATAAGACAAGTCATCTTTTTGCAAACTTATTAAATAAAGTTATTGGACAACTTAAAATATTATTCTAAAGTTATTTTCTTAACTTTAACCCTTAGCCTATCGGAAATAAGAAATAGGCTCCTAGTCTCCTGGATAATTTAATTCTGAAAAAGGAGTCATGACAGTCTACCCTTCCCGAAATTGTTTTCCTTCTAGCAATTGTAAATTTGAATACTCAAACATCTCTGCACCCTCCCATGCAGCATCTTTAGTGGGGAGATTTTTTGTAGCACACCTAGTATTTTGATATGGTATTTTTCCTCAATTTCTTTTCCCTCTATCCAATATTAACTTTCTCTCATCATTCAAGGGAGGCAACTTCATTGAAGGTATGATGTGCTGTTTTGGTACCCTTTTGAGACATAAAACATGGACACATTGTGGATCCTGCTATTTTTCGGCAACTCAAGTTAATAAGCAACTTCTCCAATCCTCCTTAAGATCTTGTAGGGTCCATAAAATTTGAATTTCAGCTTTTTATCTCTTTTTCTTTTGATGAAAGATTGCTTGTATAGCCACAACCTTAGAAAAACCAAGTCTCCGACCTCAAATGTCCTCTTTGTCTGGTTTTGATTTGCATATAATTTTTGTTGATTTTGAGCTTGTTGGAGGTGATTTTTAAGCGCTCTCAACACATTTGGCTATTCTTACCTAGATCACTAGTTATTGGCATTCTACTATAAGAGAGCGAACACGTACGAAAAGTGTGCTTTGCTTTATTCTATTTTAAAAACAATGAATTCTCTGGTATGCTTGAGAACATCTTTTTTAAGTACCTTACACACAATTTTTTCCTTGATATGCTTATAAGTTTTGTAATATCTTGAATGCCCTGCTAGAGGTGTATCATAAAAATCTATTAAAATCTCTTCCTTCGTCTTGGATTCTAGAATGAAGGAAATTTTGTTCTAATGAAGTATAAGATCATTTGTCATTGTATTCATTTTTGTAATGTCCCCTTTTTAGCGCAACATGATATGGGGTGTCGTTAGCCTATTTTGACATGGTCCCGAAGGCTAACAAGGACATTGATGGGATCCTGAGGTGTTTTGGCCTAGGTGTTTTCGATTTCAGGCCAATCGGTGCTGGTTTGACAGGGTTTCTAGACACTTACTATTTATAGTAAGTTAGTCTCCAAGCAGTGACTTGAAATTTTTAGTGTTTCCCTGGTTGGCATAACTATCAGTAAAAATATTTGAAGGCGACAATGATTTAAAGGGATTATCAACAATGTTTTAATATTTAACGATAAAGTGTAAAGTTAAATTAAATATTTAACTTTATCGTTATTTTATAAGGTTGGGAATATAAAGTAATGTTTAAAATATTAAAAGTTCCCTTTAATGGTACATTGTGGGAAATAATATTTTATTCTAATTGTATTATCCCACATTTAGGAAATGAAGTGTTTGCATCCAGGGAGAAGATATAAATGGAGGTTGAGAGCTCTCTTTTGGGATATGCTGGGATGAATTAATGTTATGCTATTTGATTTCGTAGAAATCTGATTATTGGGCTTGGAGGACGGAATCCCTCTTTGCTAGCATTCTCTTCGCTGTTGAAAGACACAGTCAGGAGGATTAATGGTGTTTTCATTCAGGAAACACATTGGGCTTCATTTGGTGCTCTCGCATGATGTTTTTACAGGGGTTTGAAAGTGCAGATTTGAAAATAGTGTTTTGCTACAGTACCGCGTGAATAGTGTTTTTGCTACAGTACCGCGTGAATAGTGATTTGCTACAGTACCGCGTGAACAGTGTTTTTGCTACAGTACCGCGTGAATAGTGTTTTGCTACAGTGCTGCGTGAATAGTAAAAATGCTACAATGCCGTGAATAGTGCAGCTACAGTGCATGAACAGTGTTTTCAGCAGGTTCTATACTTGTGGAGTCTAGGTTTGAATTTGTTTATTATCAGATGGTCTGTAATATTCTTCAAATCTGATTTGTATGCTTGGAGTTGGAATTAAATAAATACAATCAGCATTAATCCTCTTGTTTTTGGTATTTGATATGTCTGGTTATTTTTATATTGAATAAACTTTGAAAGCTTTACAATAAATATCAGTTTACCAAATTTATCCTATAGCAAATCAAGAACCAAAAAATCCAGTAGTCAGCTTGCACGCCAACTGTTTGACAAAATTACACTAAGTAAAAAGGACATAAATTTAGTACCGAATAGGGGGTGTCCATTACAGTGGTATCAGAGCAGAAGATTCTGCCATCTTGTGGGAAACTTTCACCAAAACATATTGCAGAAATAAAACAGGTCCAGAATGTATGATTGAGCATGCGACAGGGGCATTATAATTTTCGCAATACCAGGGCCAGACAAAATAGAAATCCGGATAGTCAGAGTGAGCAATCTAGTTCATCCGTGCAGGTGGACATAGAATCCAGTCATACAGACATAGAGGAAATATTCTTCGAGCAGGACAGCAGTATGGGTGACCGAGATGAGAGGAATATCGTTCCAGATCAGGGGGAGGTAATGTTCAGACAGTTGCTGGGTACGTTAGAGCAAGGGCAGCGTATGCAGCAGGAGCAGAATAGGCGGATGGACATGATGTTGCAGCTTATGGCTAGACAGATGGGCGTTAATATTAATCCAGGTGATGCCAACAATGGAAACAATAACAATAGGGGAAACGATAACAATAGGGGCAATGATAATAATGGAGGCCGAGGCAACAACAATGGCCCTGAGAATAATATTAATGGTAATAATGGACATGGCAACAATGGGAATGAGGCGGATAACTTTAGACACATTGCACGCCCAGCTCGAACAGCGAGCTCGAGACCTCTTCTACCCACCTTTCCACCTAGGGATCCGGTTCAACCAGTGAACGAACCGCAGATTACTGAGTTACAGGGTCAGTTCAGGAGGGACTGGGAGGCCAGTGGACCCGAGTTTCAGGCAGATATTTCCCTCAGAGATTATATGGACTTGAGGATGAGACATATGCCTAGAGCAAGAGGGAGGAATCAGAATTTTGAGCTGAGGAAGAAAGTTGGAAAACTTTCCTTGCCTTATTATGATGCTTCAGGGAAGATGACTGCACGAGCTTGGGTGCAGAAGATAGATACATACTTGCAGCTAAATCCTATGCCTGAGGATGAGGCTATCAAGTATGCGGCTATGCATTTGGACGGCGTTGCGCATGAATGGTGGCATCATGGCATGGTGACTCTGGGGCATAATCAGATTACATTCTATGAGGAATTCACAGAAAGATTGATTGAGAGATTTGACACTAGGGATCCCGAGTTACATTTCAAGGAGCTAGCATAGTTAAAACAGTCAGGTTCAGTGGATGCTTACATCGCCGAGTTTCAGCGTTTGTTTGTACTTGTTACTGATATCTCTCCTAGGAGATTGGTGGTGTTATTTTGTGATGGGCTTGCTGATCCATTACGTGGTTGGGTGAAGGGACATGATCCACTCACCTTAGCAGAAGCAACTAAAAAGGCACGAGATTTAGCCCCTTCGGTATACAAAGGAAAATACCATTCAACAGATTCTTCCTACCGCAAGGACAAAGACAAAAAACCATTTCAGAAAGAGTATAACAAACCCAAAGAAGGATCAAAAGGACTAGACAGTGAAACCTTGAATGAACTTCGAAAGAAGAAATTGTGCTTCCAGTGTAGAGAGCCTTGGGACTTATCTCATAAATGCCCTCTCAAGGCTAAGGCAAATCAAATGGAATATTTTTCAGCAGAGGAGTCAGAGTCAGAGGGGGAGGATCAGCACTCCGATTCAGATGAGGGTAACACGATAGAGGAGAGCAGCATTCCTAAGGATGATAGATCGTTGGCACGCTTGACAGGGGCCCAAAAGGCAATCACATTTAAGGTCAGGGGCACTATCCAGGGGCAGAAAGTGATATCTCTCATTGACACTGGGGCTACACATAACTTTATAGATACACAGTTGGTAGCCAGGAGAGGTTTACAGACAGAGGAGCATGATGGTTTTAGAGTCATGGTGGCTAATGGCCAAAAGCTATTATGTACTCAGAAGGTTTCAAATCTTCACATTAGATTTGGAGATGGTTATGAGTTGAAGGATGATTTCTATGTTGTGGACATGGGAGATTACGACGTCATCCTCGGTATGACATGGATGGCATCGCTGGTTGAGTTCACTTTCAACCTAGCGAAGTTGGAAATGAGGTTTCAGCATGAGGGTAGGACTGTTGTACTCAGGGGACTTTCAGATGGGAGTTGCAGGGTAGTCTCTTTGAGGAGAATGGAGAAACTTTTTCGACATAATGACATAGAGTGGGCGACAGAGTGCTTAGTTATGCCAACTTCACCGGAGCCTCGGGTGAAGAGTTATCCACCAGATATACAGGAGATTCTTGACAGGCATGCCAAGGTATTCAGTGATATTCCTCACGGGGTTCCTCCTAACAGGGGTGCAGAGCATGTTATTGAGCTCGAGGAGGGAGCCAAACCAGTGATGATCACTCCTTATCGTCATCCTAAGAAACATAAAGATGAGATAGAGAAGGCAATTAAGGAGTTGTTGGAAATGGGGCACATAGGCCTAGCAAAAGCCCCTTTGCTTCAGCTGTAGTTTTGGTAAAGAAGAAGGATGGGACGATGCGCATGTGCATCGATTACAGGGCATTGAATAAGAAAACAATTAAAAACAGGTATCCCATTCCTAGGATTGATGAGCTGATTGATGAGTTGCATGGGGCATGCTTCTTCACCAAAATTGATTTGCGATCTGGATACCATCAGATCAAGATGAGAGCAGAGGACATTGAGAAAACAGCCTTCCGATGTCACTATGGCCACTTTGAGTTTATGGTTATGCCATTTGGACTAACCAATGCACCCGCTACATTTCAGAGTTGTATGAACCAGGTATTCAGGGAGCAGTTGAGGAGATTTGTCTTGATCTTCTTTGATGACATCTTGGTCTTCAGTAAGACCTGGGAGGAACATTCACAGCATTTGGAGGAGGTATTATCTATCCTAGAGAGAGAGTCTTTGTATGCCAAGGAGTCTAAGTGTGAGTTTGGTATGACAGAATTACTATACCTTGGGCATATTATTAGTGCGGATGGTGTTCGGGTTGATCCCGAAAAGATTAGAGCTATAGTAGATTGGCCTACTCCCACAAACCTGTTGTGACCATTTCACACATCGCCCCATCGCAAATGGGGACCCCCTCTTTTTGCTTGTTTTTTGTTCGTTTTCGCTTTCGTTTTTAGGGTTTTGTTAGTTAGTTAGTCGTCTGGATTTAGGGCCAAGCCTTAGGGTTTTAAATATTGCCTTTTCAAGCCAAAATCCAGTCGCTTTTGAGAGCTTTTTGAGCTTTTTTTTTAGAATGCAAATTTTGAATGCAATAAATTCGCCAAAATGGTCTAATTTTCAATTGGAATGTTCATGCAGAGCTTAAACTTGTCTAAATGATGACCGTCAATGTGAATTTTTGTCTGATTGAATATTTTGACCAAATTTTGACTTTTTTGAAGTTTGATCCTGGGCATTGGAATTGATTTGTTTTCGCCTCGTGAAGTGTTAAAATGTGAAAAATCTTGTTATTTTGGCCTGTAGGAGCAAAATCGCTCCTGTCCCTCAGTGAAGGACGGGAGCTCATTTCCAAATATCTCATTGTCCTTGCAGAGTCCAGACGAAGTTTACGTTTGAAGTGATGGAGAACGACAAGATCTTTCCATTGAATATAAATTGAAGATTTTCATGAGCACAGAAAGGCCTCCAGGAAGAAAATCGCTCCTGTCCCTCAGTGAAGGACCGGAGCTGCAATTCAAATTTCGTCTTGTCCTTGTAAGATTTTGAAAGTTTAGCAATTTGAGGACGTCCAAGGGAAGATGCTTTGCCAAATGAATATAATTTGAGATGCAAAAAATGAAGGAAAATGACCTATATTGACTAAATCGCTCCTGTCCCTCTCCAAGGGACCAGGGCGAGGTACCTTGTAGCTCTCGTCCCTCTCCCAGGGACCAGAGCGATTTCCTCCATTTTGCAAAATCCAGACAAGGGTCAAGGCAAGTTTACGTTCAAAAACAAGGGAAAACATGAGATGAACGCATTGAATATAAATTGAAGATTTTTGGGACGCCCATAACAGTGCTAAATGCCTAGTTCGCTCCTGTCCCTCAGGAAGGGACCAGAGCGATTTTTGATATAATTACCCCTTTTTGCAAAATTCCAAACAATGTCAAGACATGGACGGATCGAGTAAAGAAGGACGAATCCGTTGAATATAAACTCAGAGCATGGCAAAGTAAGATGAAAGCCACAAGGAAAAAATCGCTCCTGTCCCTCTCCAAGGGACCAGGGCGATACAATGGTGAAGATACGTCCCTCTCAAGTTCAAGGTCGTCCCTCCAAGGCTCAAGACCGATCCAAGCCAGGACAAAAGGTGGCGAGGACATTTCAAGGCGCTTTCATCATGCGTAAACACTTAAAGGACGTTAAAATGAAGAAATTGACACCCTATAACATAGATCGCTCCTGTCCCTCAGGAAGGGACCAGGGCGATGTTAGATGCATTGGCCATTTCATGCAAAATTTACGTAAGGACAAGACATTGCAATATTTTAGAGGGTCCATGGTACGACAACAAGATGATAAACAAGAGTTTTGAACGTTAAATAATCACCAAAATGGATCTAGGAACCATATCGCTCCTGTCCCTCTCCAAGGGACCAGGGCGATTTGCTTTGGATTCCTTGTTTGTTTCAAGTTCAAGCTAAGTCAAGACGTCCTAAGATAGCATATGGTCCAAGGCATCGTTTGAAGATAATTCGCAAGGGTTTTGAACGTCCGAACATCGCCAAATAATGTAAAAGCCTCACATCGCTCCTGTCCTTTGGACAAGGACCAGGGCGATCCTATCAAAAGCGCTCATATTCCTCCAAAATCGAAGCAAGGCGAGGTTAAGCAAGACAAAGGACGGCGTTTGGAAAACATCACAATGAAGGATCGAAGGTCAAAAATGCATATTGAACGTGAAAAAATCAAGATCGCTCCTGTCCTTTGGACAAGGACCAAGGCGATGCTATTAAAACACTCCCGTTCCTTCAAAGATCAAAGCGAAGCAAGGTTAGGTAGTGCGAAGGACAACGTTTGAAGGACATTGCAAAAGGGATCGAAGTTTAAAATCGCCAAGACCAAGGAAAACATGCGGATCGCTCCTGTCCCTCTCCAAGGGACAAGGGCGATGATCCTTATAACATCGAAGGTACCTTGCAAAAGCAAATGGAAATAAGCGCAAAGGACACAAGCAATGATATTTCGAAGGTCAAAAATGCAAGGTGAACGCAAAAACATGGAGATCGCTCCTGTCCCTCTCCAAGGGACCAGGGCGATAATGGTCATGGGACGCACTTGCTCGCACAAGAGAGGCATTCAAATTCGAAGGACCACCAGATGATCGATTTGGGACGTGAAAATGAAGGAGTTGATCGTGAAAAAATGCAAAACCAAGACAAAATAATGGATCGCTCCTGTCCCTCTCCAAGGGACCAGAGCGATGAGGTACGTCCCTTTCATTTACATATTTTTTGGCGCCAAATTAAACAATTTGAATTTTCTTTAAATGCTAAATCAATTTAAAAAATTGAAAATCCATTTTTTATTGGCATTTAATATGGCGTTAACATTTATTAATTATTTTTGCCTTTATTAAAATCGAAATTTGCAAATAAAAAAACGCAAGGCATTAATAATTAATTATTTAATCAATAAAAAATCGATTTCAAGCGCTCATATATGGAAGTCGGCCTTGTTATGTCATTGCAAATCATTTAAAAATCGTTTGAAATTGTTATATTTCATCAAGTCGGCCAAAGAGATAAATCGATGAGAGCGCTATATATATAGGGGGGTGAAAACTATTATTTTCACATCATTATTTTACCTCTCTACATGCGAATCAAGGAAGACAAAGGAAAGTGTTAAGTGTGTTTAAAGATAGTGCGAATATTATCCAAGGTGGTGCGAGTTTCATTCATCCAAGGGTGGCGCGCTTAGCTATCAAAGGTGGTGCGATTCCAAACCAAAGGTGGTGCGAATTTGAAGATCACGCCTAAGGCGAATTTGCTAAAGACTTGGAGATTTATTTGTGCGAATTTGAAGATCCATTTGAGACCACGTCCAAGGCGATAAGTGAAGATCACATTCTATCCAGAGGTGGCGAAGTCAATCTTGAGGGGATCATATTGAAGATTATTTATACCTCAATTTTGCCTAGGCAAATTTTGTTTTTGCATTCTAGAGTTAGCTCTCTCTATCGAGGTATGGCGATTTTATTGTTATTGTTTTATTCATTCATCGTCATATTTCAAATTTTGATCCTTGAAAATCTCTTAGCTCAATCGTTATATTTTAGGACATGATAACTCTAGGGACTTATCATGAGGTTTCCTAAAATCTATCTCTCTTATCTACGTTATTTATTGCAAAATCTATTTCTTATAATGAAATGTTGTGTAGGTATGGCGACCCCAAAGGCGGGAGCATCCACCAGTCGCTCGGCCCTCATGAAAGAAGATCAGAAGACTGAAGAAGTGGAGACCAAGATCGTGTCCAAGTGGAGCAACGTTGGAGATACAAACTTGGGAAACTTTAGTACAAAGAAGTTCCGAGAGGTCCCTTACATCGGCAAGCCATCACCTGTCGCCCGGAGAATAATAGAAAGTGGCATTATCAAGGCGGCCGGTTTTCCTCCAGCTATTCAGTGCCACGAGTTGATGATCGAGTGTGCCCGTCATTACAATCCACAGTCCAGGACAATTGTGTCCAATGAGGGAAACACTTTGGCGTACCTTTCAGAGGAAGCCATAAGTGAAGCCTTCCATCTTCCAGAGCACAGGGACATGATATACAAGAGCATTGAAGGAGCCAGATCAGTGTACGATGATGATCCAGATGCTTGTCTAAGCATAATCAACAAGAACTGGCTACTTAAGAGTCGTCCCCGTCTGAGCAAAGTACCGAACACACCACACCGGATCGATTTCCAAGAGGAGTACAGAGATTTGATCACCATGCTCAACAGAGTTACAGGAGCACCTCATGCCTTCTATTTTGAGAAATGGATGTTTTATTTCATCCAGGTGATTGTTCAAGGAAAGGGTACAATACATTGGGCTAGGATAATTAGCCATTGCTTAGACGTACAGTTGAGAAGACTCAGGGCTACTAAGTCCTTCCACATGAGTTCATACGTCATTTATGCCTTAATCAGGAGCGTTGAGTACGCAGGACTACCTCACAGAGGAGTGATTGGAAGAGGACCCGGCGAGGTCAGAGTTTGTGAATCCTATACCTACTTGCATCATCCACCAGGGAAGAACTACAAGTTAATCAATGATACTTTCACGATGAACATCACAAGGACGTTGCAAGGAGGGATTCACAACAGATTATCTCAAGATGCCCAGGAATTAATCAAGAGGTACGGTGCTTGGTTCATTCAGTTTCCTAAGTTCACTTACATTAGAGTGTATGGATGTCCTTTACCTCCATATATGTTGCCGAGATACCCGACAGACAGGATTGTGTTACTTGAAGTAACAAGGCAGTTGGCAGCATATGTGAAGGCATTCAGACACAGACATCAGAATGGAGTTCAGGTACCTATTATTTTGGGTAATTCAGTTGAGGTATGTCCCAATGTCTCAGCCATGGATGACGCAGAGAGGGAGTTAGCCTTGTATCCTTTTTCATCTTTTGCTTGGAGGAATAGTTTTGATCCTCATGGACATTTAGAGGAGACAGTCGGTAGAAGATTTAGACATGAGTACCAGATTGAAGATTTTATGATGAATCTCCTAGATGATCTCGAAGTGAAACGAAAGATACATTCTAGATTGCCTCTGGATTTCATCAGGAAATGTAAGATTTACAGAGTAGCCGACCAAGCTCAGGACAACGGCAGGCACATCCAATCTTCATATGATAGAGAAAGCAAAACAATAAGTTTGAATTGGAATGAGCCCGAGGCCGTGGATTTAGATGAATTGATGGCACCAGTCTTGTCTTGTACTCGCAGATGGGTAGACATTCAACATCAGAAGTTGAGAGAACAAGGCATAGCCATGTCTTTTACTTTGGAAGAAAAGCCAGCCGAAGGAGGAGCCAGTGTTAGTGAAGGCAATCCTAATCCTAGGAATTCAGGTGAAGGTAACCTTCGATGTGCCAGTGAGGGCAATCTCCATTCGAGAGGTTCAAAGAGAAAGGAAAGATCAGAAAAGAAAGACCCTTCCAAGAAAAAAGCAAGGTGCTAACAAAGATCAAACACTAGGTACTTCTTCCAGGCCAGAAGATAGAACAGTTCGAGTGGAAGAATCCATGGAATCGATGGTACAGAATGACAGGCAGGAGGAAGAACAGGCACAGCATGTTTCATCCGATGGATCTCTCCAAGACTATGATTTAGAAGAAGATAATGAAGTAACATCTCCTCCCAGACAAGAAGAAGTAGTACACAAAGAAATTCAAGTTCAAGAGACAAGATCAAATATCCCAGATTGGTTGAAGGAAAGATTGACTAAGGTGATCGTAATGGAGGACGAGGACAGTGCAATCGATCTAGAGAGCCTTGTTGGACGTTCACATATGACAACAGAGAAGAAGAAGGCTACAAAGATGTCCAAGATGATTCGAGATGAGACTGGATCCAGAAAACTGCAGATAGCTACACCGGCAGCAGACAAATATGAGGGTGAGATCCTAGCAGAGGACTATCATATACAGACTATTGAGTTAGGACCATCCACAGCAGAGCAGACTTTAGATGATGCCACCGACACATTTGAGGCATTGAAGGACAAGTTCAGAGAAGAAGTAGAAAAGAATAGAAAGCTTGAGAAAGAGGTCGGTGCATGGAGAACATATTTCAGTCACATCAATGAACCTTTGGGACGTCAGGATCCAGTTAGATCGCCATTGCAGGCATTGCCCCTTCAATCAATCAATGAAGCAGAGAGATTCAGGAATATGGTCCAGCGTACATGTAATTGGATGGATAGATCTCACACGGTGGCCATTGAGTTTATTACAAGGATGTCGAAGATCACCCATCAGGCTAACCAAGTCCTTGAGATAATCCACAGACTGATGGCAACAGTAGATGCATTTGCCCATACCAAGGACGTCGTCATTCCTGTCTTGAAAGTTATAAGACATACATCCAGAAGAATTTTAGCACAAGAGAAGATCTTGGAGGGCGATTCTCACAGTTTGTTTCAGTGGTCAACCTTACTCCATATAAAGAGTGTTCTCTTTGAGGACATCAGTATTAGATGTGGTCAAGTTGAGGAGGTGATCAATCCGATCCAGGACAGAGTATTTGAGGTACTTCGTACCATTCTTGGCAGAAGGATCGAGGTCGAGACAGATGTGGATTTACAAGAATTTGAAGATAGAATCAAGATCATCTTTCGCAAGGACGCAGATGTTACAGATGAGCAGTATGATCAGATGTATGCCACCATGCTCCTAATTGATAGAACTAAGGAACTTGAACCTACTTGGGACACAGCTCTTCTAGATGCATTTGATCAGGTTATCCACTTAGAAGAGAGTATCAAGAATCTTCCCGAGATTCCAAGCACAGAAATCGAAGGAATTGTGACAAAATTCATTGCATATGCAAAGAAAGAGAATTGGAAGGGGAATAAGATTCTAGATGAAAGGTTGTTACAGATGACATGACATCTTAATTCTCATTGGCTGATACCTCCTAGATTTTTGTGCCAAATTTAATATTTGGCTATGTATTTAATATTGTTCAGTAAAAAGGAGGTCATTTGTAACAAACCCTAATTAGGGTTTAGGTGTCATGATCTTGTCCATTGATTTACTTTCAATCTGGACCTTTCATTGTAACTGGGGATGCTATTTATACCCCCATTTTTCATTTCATTTGTAACAGAATAGTCAATAGAGAAATAGAGAATAGAGTTGTAAGCAATTTTTATTTTGTAGCAAGATTGAGTCTTGAAGAGAGAAGTTCAAGCAATTGTTGTATATGATGACTTGGAAATCAATAAAATATTGAAGTTATGGTGTTTTGTTGCAAATTTCTTAAGTTATCTTCATGGTTGTTGGATGTACTTGAATCACGCTCAATCAAAGTAGTTTGTTAATTTGAAAGGCTAAGTGTGAGATTTGATATTTGGTAGGATTCGCAATCCAAACCACTAGCTTCTTGCTGATTGTAGGAACGCCTTGCGTGGTCGACTGGAAAACGTTTTGAGTCCTTAACCTTCAAGCATTTTCGCATCTAGGATATGTACCTTCGTAGTAGTGTCCTTGGTCTTTGATGCATTGAACACCATTATTACCTTAGAAGATCGCACTAATTTCAGTTGAGTTGTTATCTTATGGCAAAATTGAAATTGGTTGAGTCTTGCCGAATCTCATTCATGCTAAGTCATTCATAGGATTAGACTAGATTAGATTTACTCAAACCCTGTCCTTTTTCCTTTTTTTTGAAAGTTCCTTTTAGATTAGTAAAACCTTCGAACTATTGAATCCGTAAGAAGCCTTGAAGGAAACAGCAAATCACATCATACCACTAAAAAAGCTTGTCCACACGTGGAGACCCCACTAAAAGAACCTTGGAGTCCACCTAACTGATCCTTTTTGCAGATCTTCAGCAGTTAGAGACTATTTTCTCAAGAGAGGATAAGATGCCTAATGGTATTTTATTCTGTGTATGATTGTGTACAAAATACACGTCAACAGAATTGGCGCTAGAAGGAGGGCTCTCTTCCGTTTCAAAGTTCGAAGTCCGAAGATTTTGAAAAGGAAAAACATTGCAAATATGATCATGAAGTACGATGGTGTTGCCAAATGAAGGACTGAATCAAGTAGTGCAACCCAATTTGCAAGTAGGCAATACCCAAGAAGACATCATTTCCGAATTAAATCAAGTAGCTTGGAACGCAAGGAGAAGTCAAGTCGAATATAACAGAGTCAGAATCATCTTAGAGCAAGAGGAAGATATAGCCGAAGAACATCAAAGGGTCATAGCTAGGAATCTTCGCAATCAAAGGAACCCACAATAATCCTTGCAAGACTTCACGCTGGATCGCATTGGTTCTTTCTCGCCCGAGAAACATCAAAGGTTGTTGAGGTCCACACCAGGCATCAAAGATCTAAGCGAACTTCAGTTCACTTCCAAAGCAAAGCGAGTTAAAAGAGAGGACACTCCCAAAGAGTTCGAACTAAGATTGGAAGGATCTCCTGAGTCATCACAAGTTTTTCAAGAACAAGTGCAAGCGGCGATCCAATCTAGTATCCAGGCAATTTCACAAACAAAGAGCCAAGCTAGTTCATCAAGTTCAGTTTCAAGGAATACAATGGCTCATCGTGCTCCACCACCACCTCCTCCTCCTCATGTACTTAATGGTGCGACGTGGCTAGTCAACAATCCATCACCGTTGGAATTTGCAGTTTATCATGATATGCCGAAGAATCCAGAACACTTTTGTTCCAAGTTCAATGTCAGTGATTTCCATCGCACGGCAGAAGATCACATCAAGATGTTCGAGGACCTTCTTCGTAACAGACAAATTGAATATGGAGATGTGGCATGTAGGCTTTTTCCCTACTCATTGGGAGAAGAGGCATACTTTTGGTTTATTCATTTACCTACAGGGTCCATCAGGACTTGGGACGCGATGAAAGACGCATTCATTGCCAAATTTGGCATCCCAACTACGCCAGCGGAGTTATATAGACAGTTTGTTGAGGTTCGAAGAAGGGAACATGAACCTATTACTTCCTTTAACGACAGATTTCACCGAGCATACACAATGCTACGTCCTCCTTATCTCATTGCAGATCCAAGGGAAATTTACTATGGAGCCTTAGATCATCTCACAGCCATGTTCGTAAGGACACATCCAACTCCGAATGATCTAAATGCGGCCTATACAAGAGCCATTGAAGTGAGTAAGCACATGGGACAAAACATCACTGGACCACTACTACACATGGGATCCGTCGCAGCACCTAACCAGATGCAAGCAGTTGGCACGGCTTTAGCCAACCAAACTCCAGTCATGAATCCAATCCAGCAAGCGACCTATCCAAATGTACAGCCGGCAAATCAGTTGGTCCTTCACCCAGGAGCTCCAATCTCTCAGGCCCCACCCGCTCAACCTGTGTACCTGCAAAATGCCACAAATTCGTCAAGGACACAAGAAGAGAAAGACGAAATGAAAGAACTGATTGAGCAAGTCAAGAAGTTATCAACTGAGGTCACCCACTTGAGGAACCAAAATAATCAACTCCAGAGCATGCAAAGGAGCAATCACAACCAAAATTTCCAAGGGAATAATAATCAAGGATTTAGAAACAACTATCAAGGAAATCAAGGTTTCCAAAGAAGACCATGGAACACGGCTCCAAACAATGGAAATGTGGTGACGCCCTTGGACAATCCACCAAACGCGCAAAGTCAAGAGAACCCCTCTTCGAGCAAAGTGTTTTTAGCCGAAGCAGCCTTGTCTAGTTGGTGCAGACTCCACAACACGAACCAACATTCCGAGTTGCAATGTCCTGAGTTTAAAATTGCGGCCGATATTTTCCAACAAGAGATGCGTACCACCAATCCACCTGAAAATCCTCCCACCACAGGGTACGAAATTGTTCCAACCACGCAGTATGGTCAAGCCATGATCGTTGAAACCTGCAGATATTCACAAGAAGAAATTAGTCCAGTACAAAATGGGAGATTTCCTCCAGAATCGGCCAATGGACCAATGGTGCCACCAGGATCTCAGTTTCCGCCAGCATCTGCAAATGGACCCGTAGAGGATTCAGAATACTATTTCCCACCATTGAACGACAGTGTTTTAGTAGAAGGAATCAAGGAAGTGTTCCACCAATCGTCAGGAGGTGCAAACCAAAGAGTTTATCACAGGAATCAGAGAAATCCCGAACCATTAACAACATCGATTCCTCCAAACAATTTTTCAACCCCGCCGGATCCCCAAGCCAGCAATGTCCCTGAATATCCACAAAACACTCAAGAATACAGACAAAGAAATATTTCACCTCCTGCGGGAAATGAAATGAAAAGATTGGCCGCCTTGGTGTTAGATGAACTCAAGAAAGTCAAGGTAAGTTTACCACTCTATGAGTTGCTCAAAGTGTCTGAAATTAAAGAGGCAGTGATCAATAGTTTGAGTGAACCTAGTGCAACGAGGTCAAGTGTTCAAGCCGCTATCAATGTGACTCAAGAGGAAGCCGATTCTCAAGAACAACCCGAGCAAAATGAGTGCATGGTTCAAACTATAACCTTCCCAGCTAAAAAGGAAGATATGTTAGAAGGAAAAATATTACTCAAAAGAGGCGAAACCAAGAAAGCTCAGCCTACAGTCAAAGAGAACCTCACTACTAACTTGATTCTTCCCGAAAAGGAAGTTACAATCAAGAAAGATGTGGTTAAAAAAGGAAAATCTGCAAACCAAGCCAGTCACTCAAAAGAGGAGAGCCCAGCAAAGGAAGATCACTCAAAGATCAATCAAATTAAACATCAAGAACCAAGTGAAGAAAATTCAGTGCCTTCTCAAGGAAAGGACGAACCGGCCCCGTTCCTACTATCAGTCAGAATATTTGGAAAATTATTACACAATTGCCTTTATGATTCCGGAGCCTCAAGCAATGTCATGCCCTTAGCCGTTTGTCAAAGACTGGGAATAACTCCCGCACCTACCAAAAGAAAAGTCACTCAGCTTGACAAGACAGAAGTTCCAGTCATGGGAGAATTGAACAACATTCACATGCAATTGGCCGCAGACCCAAGAGTCCAGAATTTTATAGATATATCAGTAGTGGATATTCCAGATTCATATGGAATGCTCCTGAGTCGAGATTGGTCCCGAAAATTGAATGGGTATGTATCGACCGATTTCGCACACATGTGGCTACCATGGAGAGGAGTCCCGAACCAGATTAAAATTGATAGCACCCCAAGGTTGAGATTGATGATAACTGAATATGGAGAGGACAATGAAGTCCTATTTTTAGAATCCGACCTAGGAACATATAAACCCAAAGTAGAGGAGATCTTAATGATACAAGATATACGAGATGAAAATACCCAACAAGAGGTCATGGAGTCAACCGAGATCGTCATTGAAAGCGATCAAGGATCCGACCAAGAGGACGAAGGGATGTTTGAAAACTTCAGAAGGTTCGTACAAAGAAACATCCAGCAAAGTGTGCAACTTGGCAATCTAGCATCTGTCCGAGATCTGCTCCTTCCGAATTGGTGTAGAATTCACAATGCCGTCCACTCAGAATTATCTTGTGCTTTATGCCAGACCGCATTGGAGCAAGTAAACAAAAGAATCCCACAGACACCAATTATAGAGGAAGCTCAAGATTCAGAGAATGAAAGCTCTACAGACACCAAGAGTTCTGTAGAAGATGAAGTTTCGTCCGATACAACAAATGAAAGTCATGAAAGTCCAGAAACAGACAATCAAGAAAATCAGATATGGACATTAAGATTCGACGGATCTAAGTCCAAACAAGGATCCGGAGCCGGATATGAATTAATTGGTCCTAAGGGAGAAACATACCTTGCCGCTCACAGATTGCAGTTCCCTTGCACCAACAACGTAGCAGAATATGAATCTTTGGTTCATGGATTATTATTAGCCATCCAAAAGGGGGCGAAGATACTGCAAGTATACGGAGACTCAGAAATCGCAATAAGGCAAATCAGGAAGCAATATGTTTGCCATGACAAAAGGCTAACTAAGTATAGAAATCGAGTCTGGGATCTAATTGAAAGTTTTGAAGCTTTCAATATCAATTCAATTTATAGACATCAGAATCAAGTGGCCAATTCACTTGCACAGGCCGCGAGCTCATTGATTCCATTAGCAATGGAAGGATTAAAGAAGTTTACCATCGAGTTAATATCAGTCCCTTCAGTCCCAGATAACATCACCAATTTCCAAGTTTTCGAAGACGACAAGCACATTTTAGACTTCCTATCCAGCACGGACGTCTTCTTAACACAGATCATAGATGAAGATGAAGTGGGTGAAGCTGAGTTCGATGCCGAAGGAGTCCTGAACTTAAAGACAAACACTATTCCGAAAGGAATGGTTGAATTAGAAAGGATTTTTGATCCTGACAAGTTGAAAGAAAAGAAGAATCACAGTGTAGAAGGCAATATGTGCGACGCGATCAATCTAGGTGACGAGACACAAGTTAAGAATGTTTTCATTGGAAAGTCCTGCACAGCGGCTGAAAAAGATGGAATCCTAAAGAACATGAGGGACTTCCCAGATGTCATTGCATGGAGCTATGAAGATCTCAAGACCTACGACACTGCGATTATCACTCACACAATCCCGTTGAAGCCAGGAAGCAAGCCATTCAGGCAAAGACAAAGACCCGTCAATCCTTTGATATACCAAGAAGTAAAGAAGTTACTCACAGCTAAAATCATCTTCCCAGTGAGACACTCGACGTGGGTCGCCAACCTGGTACCTGTTAGAAAGAAAAATGGAGAGATCAGATTGTGTGTGGATTTCAGAAATCTTAATAGAGCGTCAGAGAAAGATAACTATCCGCTCCCATCATTGGATGAAGTACTGCAGATCGTCAATGGATCACAGATGATGTCCTTCCTAGACGGATATTCAGGATACAATCAAGTCCTAGTCGAACCTGAAGATCGAATAAAGACTGCTTTCACCACCAAATGGGGGACATTTGCCTATAAGAGAATGCCTTTTGGACTCATAAACGCCGGAGCCACATTCCAGAGAGCTATGGATATCGCTTTCAGAGATTTAATTGGTAAAAGCATTATTATATATATGGATGATATCACAGTTTTCTCTAGACAGAGAGAAGATCATGTGGACGATTTGAGAAGAGTCTTCCAAAGATGTAGAAGATACGGTGTCTCCCTTAATCCAAAGAAATGCATATTTGGAGTCACAGAAGGAAAGCTTTTAGGACATGTCATTTCAGAGAAAGGAATATCTATTGATCCTGAAAGGGTGAAGGCCATATCTACTATCAATTTGCCAGCAAGCAAGAAAGAGCTCAAATCATTTTTCGGCAAAATCAACTTCGTCCGAAAATTCATTACTGGATTTGCCGAGATTGTCAGGCCATTGAATGAAATGTTAAAGAAAGATGCAAAGGTCGAGTGGACTCCACAAGCCAGAAGAGCATTTGAAGAAATAAAGGCCGCCATCATGGAAGCACCAGTTTTGATTAGTCCTGATTATCTCAAACCATTTTATTTATATTCCTTCGCTTCCGAATACACTTGTGCCGCCATTCTCACCCAAAGAAGTGAAGAGAGGGATGAAAATCCCATTGCTTTCATGAGCACCCCGTTGAAAGACGCAGAATTAAGATATCCAAATGTTGAAAAGCAAGCATACGCATTAGTAAAGGCAGTTAAAAAATTCAGACATTACCTCCTGAGAGCCAAGATTTATGCAATAGTGCCTGATGCGGCAGTCAAGACTCTTCTCATGCAAAATGAATTAGGTGAAAGAAGAGGAAAGTGGGTCGCCATTATCCAAGAATTTGACATCGAGATACAGCCCATGAAACTTGTCCGAGGACAAGCTTTGGCGCAGACATTGGCAATAGATGGGCCAGGATTAGTCCAACAAATTTATGAATTAGAGGATGTCACGCCTGATGAATGGTACAAAGACATTGTGACATATTTGCTTAATCACAGATGTCCTGCTCATATGACACCTACACAGAAAAGAGCATTAAGATTAAAGTGTCAACATTACATGCTTCAAGGATCTGTTCTATACCGTAAAAACTATGAAGGAGTGTACCTGAGATGTGTTGGCAAAGACGAAGCAAAGCAGATAATTGAACATTTCCATTCCAAGTTTGGAACCGGACATGGAGCCAACCTCGCCACAGCTCACCAGATCCTAAGAGCAGGATATTACTGGCCTACGCTTTTTAAAGATACATTCAATCACATTAAGACGTGCCACACATGTCAAGTCGCAGCTATTAGAGAGAGAAATCCTGCCATGCCACTGAATCCCGTGATTGAAGCCAGACCATTTGCTAAATGGGGAATGGACTTTATTGGTGTTATTAACCCCGCATCCTCAGCACAACACAAGTACATCATTACAGCTACAGATTATTGTACCAGATGGTCAGAAGCACAGGCACTTAAGGTTTGTTCTACTGAAGTTGTAATCAAGTTTCTAGAGGAGAACATAATCACGAGGTTTGGATGCCCTTATGCGTTGGTTTGCGACAATGGATCGGCATTCACATCATTGAGATTCTCAAATTGGGCTTTTGAGTACGGGATAACCCTCAAGCTTTCATCAAATTATTATCCTCAGGGTAATGGATTAGCAGAATCTACAAACAAAAATTTGCTCAGTGTTATCAAGAAATTATTAGAGAGAAGCCCCAGAGAATGGCATACCCAGTTGAGATTTGCTTTATGGGCAGACAGAATCAGAACAAAGAACGCATTAGGCATTTCGCCTTATTTTCTAGTCTATGGTCAGGACCCAGTCTTCCCCATGCAACTCAGGATTCCAACCTTGAGATTCATTCAGGAGTACATGGAAGACACTGATGCAGTGCAGGCCAGATTGACACAGTTGATGAACCTAGAAGAGAAAAGAGATCAAGCACTGGATAACTTTGCTAAACACCAAGGAGTGGTGAAGAGATGGTTTGATCGACAAGCAAGAGTCAAGGCGTTCCGAATTTCGGATCTCGTCCTGTATTGGGACAAAGCGCATGAGAAAAGAGGAGAACATGATAAGTTTGATAAGCTTTGGAAAGGCCCTTATCAAATTTCAGAGATATTGGGAGAAAACGCATTTAGATTGCAGACTTTAACTGGAGAGGACATCCCGTTGCCTGTCAACGGGAGATATCTCAAACATTATTTCCAATCCTAAAATGCCAAGGCCTTCCCTTGTACATAGTTAGTTTAGTTTGCTTTCGTTGTTTTTTCGTTTTGTTTTGTTTCCGTTTTGCTGTAGTTTAGGTGTTTTGTTTTTAGGTTAGTTGTTTTGTCCTGAGGGGTATCCATTTGACATTGGGTGATTTTGTTATATTACGCTCTGACTTCCTGCTGGATTGTTAGATGCATTTGGAAAATCATGAGGTCTTTTGGAATTACTAAGGGAGTTTCTTTTAATGAAGCTTTGAGTCAGGACGTATTTGCATTGAAGTAGGTTAGCTTATTGAACTCACGTATTTTGTCCTTCAGTTATTATATTTTCACATACTTATAATCTCCGAGTCATTATGGTTTACAGGCGAAGCTGTGATCAGTGAAAAATCTAAAGTCTAGCTTCAGCGCCACCGCAATCCTCAAACCCTAGTGAGTTTCGTTACTCACAAGCCAAAGAATTGACAGAACTGAAAAGCAGTATCAAAAGAAAAGTTGAAAAAATGAGAAAATCAAAAGAAAAGAAATGAAGCTAAAAGGAAATATCAAATTGGCTAAAGGGAATTTTCGAATAACTCCATCGGGGCTATAGACGCCTGACTGGCAGTGGAGCAATGTTCGTGAGCTTGCGGCGATAACCTCGTCGGGACTATGGACGTCTGACTGGCAGCGAGGCTCTATCCAGGATGCTTTTGGAGTTTAGACGAACCATGTAGCTTATCACAGGGGAACCTGAAGATCATGATTGTCTTGTTGAGGGGAATTAACGCATTTGCACACACATGGGTAACTGTGGACTTAATACTTTGTCTCAATATGATGGTCTCTTCTTGTAAGTGTTTCTTAACTCCTGGATTTGTTGAGGGAGGTTTTCTGAGTCTTCCTTTAGAAAGATTGATTCCCAAATGTTTTGCAACATTTCTCAGTGGTGTCGCCAGATGTTGTGACCATTTCACACATCGCCCCATCGCAAATGGGGACCCCCTCTTTTTGCTTGTTTTTTGTTCGTTTTCGCTTTCGTTTTTAGGGTTTTGTTAGTTAGTTAGTCGTCTGGATTTAGGGCCAAGCCTTAGGGTTTTAAATATTGCCTTTTCAAGCCAAAATCCAGTCGCTTTTGAGAGCTTTTTGAGCTTTTTTTTTAGAATGCAAATTTTGAATGCAATAAATTCGCCAAAATGGTCTAATTTTCAATTGGAATGTTCATGCAGAGCTTAAACTTGTCTAAATGATGACCGTCAATGTGAATTTTTGTCTGATTGAATATTTTGACCAAATTTTGACTTTTTTGAAGTTTGATCCTGGGCATTGGAATTGATTTGTTTTCGCCTCGTGAAGTGTTAAAATGTGAAAAATCTTGTTATTTTGGCCTGTAGGAGCAAAATCGCTCCTGTCCCTCAGTGAAGGACGGGAGCTCATTTCCAAATATCTCATTGTCCTTGCAGAGTCCAGACGAAGTTTACGTTTGAAGTGATGGAGAACGACAAGATCTTTCCATTGAATATAAATTGAAGATTTTCATGAGCACAGAAAGGCCTCCAGGAAGAAAATCGCTCCTGTCCCTCAGTGAAGGACCGGAGCTGCAATTCAAATTTCGTCTTGTCCTTGTAAGATTTTGAAAGTTTAGCAATTTGAGGACGTCCAAGGGAAGATGCTTTGCCAAATGAATATAATTTGAGATGCAAAAAATGAAGGAAAATGACCTATATTGACTAAATCGCTCCTGTCCCTCTCCAAGGGACCAGGGCGAGGTACCTTGTAGCTCTCGTCCCTCTCCCAGGGACCAGAGCGATTTCCTCCATTTTGCAAAATCCAGACAAGGGTCAAGGCAAGTTTACGTTCAAAAACAAGGGAAAACATGAGATGAACGCATTGAATATAAATTGAAGATTTTTGGGACGCCCATAACAGTGCTAAATGCCTAGTTCGCTCCTGTCCCTCAGGAAGGGACCAGAGCGATTTTTGATATAATTACCCCTTTTTGCAAAATTCCAAACAATGTCAAGACATGGACGGATCGAGTAAAGAAGGACGAATCCGTTGAATATAAACTCAGAGCATGGCAAAGTAAGATGAAAGCCACAAGGAAAAAATCGCTCCTGTCCCTCTCCAAGGGACCAGGGCGATACAATGGTGAAGATACGTCCCTCTCAAGTTCAAGGTCGTCCCTCCAAGGCTCAAGACCGATCCAAGCCAGGACAAAAGGTGGCGAGGACATTTCAAGGCGCTTTCATCATGCGTAAACACTTAAAGGACGTTAAAATGAAGAAATTGACACCCTATAACATAGATCGCTCCTGTCCCTCAGGAAGGGACCAGGGCGATGTTAGATGCATTGGCCATTTCATGCAAAATTTACGTAAGGACAAGACATTGCAATATTTTAGAGGGTCCATGGTACGACAACAAGATGATAAACAAGAGTTTTGAACGTTAAATAATCACCAAAATGGATCTAGGAACCATATCGCTCCTGTCCCTCTCCAAGGGACCAGGGCGATTTGCTTTGGATTCCTTGTTTGTTTCAAGTTCAAGCTAAGTCAAGACGTCCTAAGATAGCATATGGTCCAAGGCATCGTTTGAAGATAATTCGCAAGGGTTTTGAACGTCCGAACATCGCCAAATAATGTAAAAGCCTCACATCGCTCCTGTCCTTTGGACAAGGACCAGGGCGATCCTATCAAAAGCGCTCATATTCCTCCAAAATCGAAGCAAGGCGAGGTTAAGCAAGACAAAGGACGGCGTTTGGAAAACATCACAATGAAGGATCGAAGGTCAAAAATGCATATTGAACGTGAAAAAATCAAGATCGCTCCTGTCCTTTGGACAAGGACCAAGGCGATGCTATTAAAACACTCCCGTTCCTTCAAAGATCAAAGCGAAGCAAGGTTAGGTAGTGCGAAGGACAACGTTTGAAGGACATTGCAAAAGGGATCGAAGTTTAAAATCGCCAAGACCAAGGAAAACATGCGGATCGCTCCTGTCCCTCTCCAAGGGACAAGGGCGATGATCCTTATAACATCGAAGGTACCTTGCAAAAGCAAATGGAAATAAGCGCAAAGGACACAAGCAATGATATTTCGAAGGTCAAAAATGCAAGGTGAACGCAAAAACATGGAGATCGCTCCTGTCCCTCTCCAAGGGACCAGGGCGATAATGGTCATGGGACGCACTTGCTCGCACAAGAGAGGCATTCAAATTCGAAGGACCACCAGATGATCGATTTGGGACGTGAAAATGAAGGAGTTGATCGTGAAAAAATGCAAAACCAAGACAAAATAATGGATCGCTCCTGTCCCTCTCCAAGGGACCAGAGCGATGAGGTACGTCCCTTTCATTTACATATTTTTTGGCGCCAAATTAAACAATTTGAATTTTCTTTAAATGCTAAATCAATTTAAAAAATTGAAAATCCATTTTTTATTGGCATTTAATATGGCGTTAACATTTATTAATTATTTTTGCCTTTATTAAAATCGAAATTTGCAAATAAAAAAACGCAAGGCATTAATAATTAATTATTTAATCAATAAAAAATCGATTTCAAGCGCTCATATATGGAAGTCGGCCTTGTTATGTCATTGCAAATCATTTAAAAATCGTTTGAAATTGTTATATTTCATCAAGTCGGCCAAAGAGATAAATCGATGAGAGCGCTATATATATAGGGGGGTGAAAACTATTATTTTCACATCATTATTTTACCTCTCTACATGCGAATCAAGGAAGACAAAGGAAAGTGTTAAGTGTGTTTAAAGATAGTGCGAATATTATCCAAGGTGGTGCGAGTTTCATTCATCCAAGGGTGGCGCGCTTAGCTATCAAAGGTGGTGCGATTCCAAACCAAAGGTGGTGCGAATTTGAAGATCACGCCTAAGGCGAATTTGCTAAAGACTTGGAGATTTATTTGTGCGAATTTGAAGATCCATTTGAGACCACGTCCAAGGCGATAAGTGAAGATCACATTCTATCCAGAGGTGGCGAAGTCAATCTTGAGGGGATCATATTGAAGATTATTTATACCTCAATTTTGCCTAGGCAAATTTTGTTTTTGCATTCTAGAGTTAGCTCTCTCTATCGAGGTATGGCGATTTTATTGTTATTGTTTTATTCATTCATCGTCATATTTCAAATTTTGATCCTTGAAAATCTCTTAGCTCAATCGTTATATTTTAGGACATGATAACTCTAGGGACTTATCATGAGGTTTCCTAAAATCTATCTCTCTTATCTACGTTATTTATTGCAAAATCTATTTCTTATAATGAAATGTTGTGTAGGTATGGCGACCCCAAAGGCGGGAGCATCCACCAGTCGCTCGGCCCTCATGAAAGAAGATCAGAAGACTGAAGAAGTGGAGACCAAGATCGTGTCCAAGTGGAGCAACGTTGGAGATACAAACTTGGGAAACTTTAGTACAAAGAAGTTCCGAGAGGTCCCTTACATCGGCAAGCCATCACCTGTCGCCCGGAGAATAATAGAAAGTGGCATTATCAAGGCGGCCGGTTTTCCTCCAGCTATTCAGTGCCACGAGTTGATGATCGAGTGTGCCCGTCATTACAATCCACAGTCCAGGACAATTGTGTCCAATGAGGGAAACACTTTGGCGTACCTTTCAGAGGAAGCCATAAGTGAAGCCTTCCATCTTCCAGAGCACAGGGACATGATATACAAGAGCATTGAAGGAGCCAGATCAGTGTACGATGATGATCCAGATGCTTGTCTAAGCATAATCAACAAGAACTGGCTACTTAAGAGTCGTCCCCGTCTGAGCAAAGTACCGAACACACCACACCGGATCGATTTCCAAGAGGAGTACAGAGATTTGATCACCATGCTCAACAGAGTTACAGGAGCACCTCATGCCTTCTATTTTGAGAAATGGATGTTTTATTTCATCCAGGTGATTGTTCAAGGAAAGGGTACAATACATTGGGCTAGGATAATTAGCCATTGCTTAGACGTACAGTTGAGAAGACTCAGGGCTACTAAGTCCTTCCACATGAGTTCATACGTCATTTATGCCTTAATCAGGAGCGTTGAGTACGCAGGACTACCTCACAGAGGAGTGATTGGAAGAGGACCCGGCGAGGTCAGAGTTTGTGAATCCTATACCTACTTGCATCATCCACCAGGGAAGAACTACAAGTTAATCAATGATACTTTCACGATGAACATCACAAGGACGTTGCAAGGAGGGATTCACAACAGATTATCTCAAGATGCCCAGGAATTAATCAAGAGGTACGGTGCTTGGTTCATTCAGTTTCCTAAGTTCACTTACATTAGAGTGTATGGATGTCCTTTACCTCCATATATGTTGCCGAGATACCCGACAGACAGGATTGTGTTACTTGAAGTAACAAGGCAGTTGGCAGCATATGTGAAGGCATTCAGACACAGACATCAGAATGGAGTTCAGGTACCTATTATTTTGGGTAATTCAGTTGAGGTATGTCCCAATGTCTCAGCCATGGATGACGCAGAGAGGGAGTTAGCCTTGTATCCTTTTTCATCTTTTGCTTGGAGGAATAGTTTTGATCCTCATGGACATTTAGAGGAGACAGTCGGTAGAAGATTTAGACATGAGTACCAGATTGAAGATTTTATGATGAATCTCCTAGATGATCTCGAAGTGAAACGAAAGATACATTCTAGATTGCCTCTGGATTTCATCAGGAAATGTAAGATTTACAGAGTAGCCGACCAAGCTCAGGACAACGGCAGGCACATCCAATCTTCATATGATAGAGAAAGCAAAACAATAAGTTTGAATTGGAATGAGCCCGAGGCCGTGGATTTAGATGAATTGATGGCACCAGTCTTGTCTTGTACTCGCAGATGGGTAGACATTCAACATCAGAAGTTGAGAGAACAAGGCATAGCCATGTCTTTTACTTTGGAAGAAAAGCCAGCCGAAGGAGGAGCCAGTGTTAGTGAAGGCAATCCTAATCCTAGGAATTCAGGTGAAGGTAACCTTCGATGTGCCAGTGAGGGCAATCTCCATTCGAGAGGTTCAAAGAGAAAGGAAAGATCAGAAAAGAAAGACCCTTCCAAGAAAAAAGCAAGGTGCTAACAAAGATCAAACACTAGGTACTTCTTCCAGGCCAGAAGATAGAACAGTTCGAGTGGAAGAATCCATGGAATCGATGGTACAGAATGACAGGCAGGAGGAAGAACAGGCACAGCATGTTTCATCCGATGGATCTCTCCAAGACTATGATTTAGAAGAAGATAATGAAGTAACATCTCCTCCCAGACAAGAAGAAGTAGTACACAAAGAAATTCAAGTTCAAGAGACAAGATCAAATATCCCAGATTGGTTGAAGGAAAGATTGACTAAGGTGATCGTAATGGAGGACGAGGACAGTGCAATCGATCTAGAGAGCCTTGTTGGACGTTCACATATGACAACAGAGAAGAAGAAGGCTACAAAGATGTCCAAGATGATTCGAGATGAGACTGGATCCAGAAAACTGCAGATAGCTACACCGGCAGCAGACAAATATGAGGGTGAGATCCTAGCAGAGGACTATCATATACAGACTATTGAGTTAGGACCATCCACAGCAGAGCAGACTTTAGATGATGCCACCGACACATTTGAGGCATTGAAGGACAAGTTCAGAGAAGAAGTAGAAAAGAATAGAAAGCTTGAGAAAGAGGTCGGTGCATGGAGAACATATTTCAGTCACATCAATGAACCTTTGGGACGTCAGGATCCAGTTAGATCGCCATTGCAGGCATTGCCCCTTCAATCAATCAATGAAGCAGAGAGATTCAGGAATATGGTCCAGCGTACATGTAATTGGATGGATAGATCTCACACGGTGGCCATTGAGTTTATTACAAGGATGTCGAAGATCACCCATCAGGCTAACCAAGTCCTTGAGATAATCCACAGACTGATGGCAACAGTAGATGCATTTGCCCATACCAAGGACGTCGTCATTCCTGTCTTGAAAGTTATAAGACATACATCCAGAAGAATTTTAGCACAAGAGAAGATCTTGGAGGGCGATTCTCACAGTTTGTTTCAGTGGTCAACCTTACTCCATATAAAGAGTGTTCTCTTTGAGGACATCAGTATTAGATGTGGTCAAGTTGAGGAGGTGATCAATCCGATCCAGGACAGAGTATTTGAGGTACTTCGTACCATTCTTGGCAGAAGGATCGAGGTCGAGACAGATGTGGATTTACAAGAATTTGAAGATAGAATCAAGATCATCTTTCGCAAGGACGCAGATGTTACAGATGAGCAGTATGATCAGATGTATGCCACCATGCTCCTAATTGATAGAACTAAGGAACTTGAACCTACTTGGGACACAGCTCTTCTAGATGCATTTGATCAGGTTATCCACTTAGAAGAGAGTATCAAGAATCTTCCCGAGATTCCAAGCACAGAAATCGAAGGAATTGTGACAAAATTCATTGCATATGCAAAGAAAGAGAATTGGAAGGGGAATAAGATTCTAGATGAAAGGTTGTTACAGATGACATGACATCTTAATTCTCATTGGCTGATACCTCCTAGATTTTTGTGCCAAATTTAATATTTGGCTATGTATTTAATATTGTTCAGTAAAAAGGAGGTCATTTGTAACAAACCCTAATTAGGGTTTAGGTGTCATGATCTTGTCCATTGATTTACTTTCAATCTGGACCTTTCATTGTAACTGGGGATGCTATTTATACCCCCATTTTTCATTTCATTTGTAACAGAATAGTCAATAGAGAAATAGAGAATAGAGTTGTAAGCAATTTTTATTTTGTAGCAAGATTGAGTCTTGAAGAGAGAAGTTCAAGCAATTGTTGTATATGATGACTTGGAAATCAATAAAATATTGAAGTTATGGTGTTTTGTTGCAAATTTCTTAAGTTATCTTCATGGTTGTTGGATGTACTTGAATCACGCTCAATCAAAGTAGTTTGTTAATTTGAAAGGCTAAGTGTGAGATTTGATATTTGGTAGGATTCGCAATCCAAACCACTAGCTTCTTGCTGATTGTAGGAACGCCTTGCGTGGTCGACTGGAAAACGTTTTGAGTCCTTAACCTTCAAGCATTTTCGCATCTAGGATATGTACCTTCGTAGTAGTGTCCTTGGTCTTTGATGCATTGAACACCATTATTACCTTAGAAGATCGCACTAATTTCAGTTGAGTTGTTATCTTATGGCAAAATTGAAATTGGTTGAGTCTTGCCGAATCTCATTCATGCTAAGTCATTCATAGGATTAGACTAGATTAGATTTACTCAAACCCTGTCCTTTTTCCTTTTTTTTGAAAGTTCCTTTTAGATTAGTAAAACCTTCGAACTATTGAATCCGTAAGAAGCCTTGAAGGAAACAGCAAATCACATCATACCACTAAAAAAGCTTGTCCACACGTGGAGACCCCACTAAAAGAACCTTGGAGTCCACCTAACTGATCCTTTTTGCAGATCTTCAGCAGTTAGAGACTATTTTCTCAAGAGAGGATAAGATGCCTAATGGTATTTTATTCTGTGTATGATTGTGTACAAAATACACGTCAACAAAACCTCACACAGCTTAAGGGGTTCTTTGGTTTATGCGGGTTTTACAGGAGGTTTGTTAAGGGGTTTTCACAGACTGCAGCACCTTTGACAGACCTCACTAAAAAGGGAGCCTTTGTATGGACAGAAGCAGCGCAGCGATGTTTTGACCACTTCAAACAAGTGATGTCATCTTGTCCGGTTTTAGCTCTACCAGATTTCACGAAGCCATTTGAACTTCAGTGTGATGCTTCAGGTGATGGGATAGGGGCAGTATTGATGCAGGAGAAACATCCCATTGCATTCGAGAGTAGGAAGCTTTGAGGTGTTGAGAGGAGCTATTCTATCTATGACAGGGAGATGTTGGCCATAATGCATGCATTGGCCAAATTCCGATCATACTTAGTAGGTGGACGGTTTGTGATCAAAACTGATCACAATAGCATAAAATATTTCATGAGCCAGCGTGATCTTAATGACCGGCAACAGAAATGGGTTACTAAATTGCAGGCTTATGACTTTGACATAGAGTTTGTCAAAGGTAAGAAAAACGTGGTGGCTGATGCCTTATCTCGGAGACCTCACTTATGTGCTCTGGCAGAGATTTCAGGAGATTGGAGAGATCAGATTATAGCAGAGTATGTCGGAGATGCTTGGGCTTCTGGATTGATTTCAGGTACTATACAGGATGATCGCTATGAGGTGATAGATGGATTGATCAGAGTTCAAGACAGGGTTTATTTGATTCCGTCATCACATTTGAGAGGTGATACTTAAGGCATTTCATGATGCACCCACAGCTGGGCATCCGGGGATCTTCAAGACCTACAGGCAGATCCGAGAGCGGTTCACATGGAGAGGGCTCAAGGATGATGTTCAGAGGTATGTCAGGGAGTGTGCGGTTTGTCAACAGAATAAGGGAGAGCACACATTTCCTGCAGGTTTATTACAGCCCTTGCCCATTCCAGATAGGAAATGGGAAAGTATTTCGATGGACTTCATCACTGGTTTACCACGAGTGCAGGGAAGGGATTGCATCTATGTGGTGGTGGACCGCTTGACGAAGTTCGCTCACTTCTTTGCTATTCCGTCCATTTACACAGCAGCACAGGTGGCAGATCTTTTCTTTAGAGAGATATTCAGGTTACATGGGTTGCCCAGATTCATTGTCAGTGATCGGGATAGTAAGTTTATGAGTGTTTTTTGGCAGGAGTTGTTTAGGTTGTGTGGTACAGATCTTACACCTAGCACTAGTTATCATCCGCAGACAGATGGGCAAACAGAGATTGTGAATAAATGGGTGGAGGGATATTTGAGGAACTATGTAACTGCACAACAAAAAGCTTGGGTCAGATGGTTGCATATGGGAGAGTATTGTTATAACACCACTTATCATATGTCCATCAGGATGACTCCTTTCATGGCACTCTATGGTTATGATGCACCTAGCTTCATGGATTTAGTTTTGGGGGACAGCAGAGTGCCCAAAGCCAAAAACTTATTGCAGGATAGTCAGGACATCCTGAAAGTGCTCAAGGAGAATATACAACAGGCCCAGAATCAACAGAAATTGTACGCTGATCAGCACCGAATAGAGCGCAGTTTCGAGGTAGGGGATATGGTTTACTTGAGGCTACAACCATATAGACAGTCATCACTCAAGAAGAGCGGAGCTGAAAAGTTGAAGCCTAGATTTTATGGTCCCTACAGGGTGATTCGCAGAGTGGGCGAAGTCGCCTATGAGCTTGAGCTTCCAGAGGGCAGTCGGGTGCACAATGTGTTTCATGTGTCTAGGCTTAAGAAAGCCATTGGTCAGACTGTAGTGCCTTCTGCAGATTTACCCCCTTTGGATGAGGAGGGGAAGCTTGTGTTAGTACCCGAAGCTATTCTGGATATCAGGGAAAGGACACTCAGGAACAGAATCGTTAAGGAATACTTGATGAAATGGAGAGACCTGCCAGATGAGGATGCTACATGGGAGAATGAGCAGGTATTGCAACATTCAGGACCGAATTTGCTTGAGGACAAGCAATTTCAAGGGGGGCGGATTGTAATGTCCCCTTTTTAGCGCAACATGATATGGGGTGTCGTTAGCCTATTTTGACATGGTCCCGAAGGCTAACAAGGACATTGATGGGATCCTGAGGTGTTTTGGCCTAGGTGTTTTCGATTTCAGGCCAATCGGTGCTGGTTTGACAGGGTTTCTAGACACTTACTATTTATAGTAAGTTAGTCTCCAAGCAGTGACTTGAAATTTTTAGTGTTTCCCTAGTTGGCATAACTATCAGTAAAAATATTTGAAGGCGACAATGATTTAAAGGGATTATCAACAATGTTTTAATATTTAACGATAAAGTGTAAAGTTAAATTAAATATTTAACTTTATCGTTATTTTATAAGGTTGGGAATATAAAGTAATGTTTAAAATATTAAAAGTTCCCTTTAATGGTACATTGTGGGAAATAATATTTTATTCTAATTGTATTATCCCACATTTAGGAAATGAAGTGTTTGCATCCAGGGAGAAGATATAAATGGAGGTTGAGAGCTCTCTTTTGGGATATGCTGGGATGAATTAATGTTATGCTGTTTGATTTCGTAGAAATCTGATTATTGGGCTTGGAGGACGGAATCCCTCTTTGCTAGCATTCTCTTCGCTGTTGAAAGACACAGTCAGGAGGATTAATGGTGTTTTCATTCAGGAAACACATTGGGCTTCATTTGGTGCTCTCGCATGATGTTTTTACGGGGGTTTGAAAGTGCAGATTTGAAAATAGTGTTTTGCTACAGTACCGCGTGAATAGTGTTTTTGCTACAGTACCGCGTGAATAGTGATTTGCTACAGTACCGCGTGAACAGTGTTTTTGCTACAGTACCGCGTGAACAGTGTTTTTGCTACAGTACCGCGTGAATAGTGTTTTGCTACAGTGCTGCGTGAATAGTAAAAATGCTACAATGCCGTGAATAGTGCAGCTACAGTGCATGAACAGTGTTTTCAGCAGGTTCTATACTTGTGGAGTCCAGGTTTGAATTTGTTTATTATCAGATGGTCTGTAATATTCTTCAAATCTGATTTGTATGCTTGGAGTTGGAATTAAATAAATACCATCAGCATTAATCCTCTTGTTTTTGGTATTTGATATGTCTGGTTATTTTTATATTGAATAAACTTTGAAAGCTTTACAATAAATATCAGTTTACCAAATTTATCCTATAGCAAATCAAGAACCAAAAAATCCAGTAGTCAGCTTGCACGCCAACTGTTTGACAAAATTACACTAAGTAAAAAGGACATAAATTTAGTACCGAACAGGGGGTGTCCATTACAATTGTCATGAGAGATGGCATCGTATGAACCACTACTTATGAAATATGAATCAATGAGTTTGACTCAAAAATTACATAGTTGAATCCTGATAGAAATATCATAATTTGACACATTGTGGAAACTACTTCCTACTAATCAAATGCAACAATCTTGAACAAAGTTCTCATCCATTACATAATTCTATTCCTCAAATACTCGGCTGTATTTGACAACAGATTGTCATAAACACCAATTTCTCCTTTCTTGTGGTGAGTCTTTCTTAATCCTTTTTAAGAAATACACAGGGCCCATTAACTTTTATCTTGTGTAATTCTAATTATCAAGTATCACCTAACAAAATTCCTAACTTTGCATGTTAGAATAGGAACTGCAATCCTAGCTTTGAATTGTCTTTTGCATGTTCCTTATAGTTATTATGTAATTGCAAGAATAATCTAATAACCAAACCAACTTCTTGGTTTGAACACGCTCTTGCATCATGCTCTCCTTGTTCAGTTTTTTGTACAAAACATATTCAACTGATGAAAATTTTCAAGAAAATCAGGTTCAAGTATTTTCAGTGGTTCCTTAGTTAACCATGTAGGATGAGCTAAGGATCGATTTTTCCATTTTACCAAGTTCTCTTTTTTTTTGATAGAGTAAGAGGGTATTAGTGGATCCCATGGCAACCAAGACACAAACAAGACTTAGTCTCAGGGTACACAGAGCATACACTTTCAAAAGGAGGATCCAAACCCATGATTGTGGAAGCCTAATAGGGGCACAAGGCTCATGACCCTTTTGGCTTAGTAGGGGTTGAACTTGGTTACCAAACAAACAACCACAAATGTCAGCCATTGCATTGTGCTACTAATGGCTACCAGATACCTTTCTTTAGATCCATACCAAGATGGGAATGTATGCACCTTCATTATATGTTACTAGAAACCTCGTGGGAGGGTGTGGTTTCATGTTTCAATGGCAGAAATGGGTTTCCCGGCACCGAAGGGCGTTTCCAACCTGTCACAGGCGTTTCCAAGATGTTGTGGAAGCATTCAGAATCACTGCACTTACACTTCAGTATTATTAATGTGCTTTTAAACTTTTCCTACTTACCAATTAGTTTGCTAGGAGTGAAATGAGTAAAATGTTAGTTTTTTAATGATTAAATTTCAGATTAAAGAGCTGTCCAATTCGCCATTGTAAGTTTAAAGAGCCGTCCAACTAATTTTACTGTTAGTTTTTAATCATTGACTTTAATGATTAAATTGTTTATTACATGCAAATACTTCTAAAAATAAATTTGCTTCTTTAAAAAAATTATATTGTTTGTACATGTGAATTGTCTTTTACCTGTCAATACTTTGAAAATAGTTTTGTTCCTTTAAATTTTCTTTATTTAAATATGCTTTTTTGTTTGTAAAATTTTTTAACGATGAAATTGTTTTGACATGCATTATATTTTTAAAAATAGTTTTGTTGTTTTGTGATCGTAGACATATAATTTATAATGAAACTATATATATATATAGCCATGGGTTTGCTCCCCATTGGTCTCGGGTTCGCTTGATGCACGTGGCTTGCGGGCGGCTGCGTACATCCCTAGAGGACTAGTCTCGCCTCAGCTCACTCCTTCCTGACCCCAACTTGGCAGTAAGTCCAAGGTAAGGCGGGTTGGGCACTGGGCTGGGTCGTGGGGATACCTCTAGAGTAATATATATATATATATATATATATATATATCCATTTCTTATATTTAACCTCTAAATATCCCATTTCTCGTCATGTTGCTGTTGCCATTGCGATTTTCATTTCTTGTTTTTGATAACATAGCCTTCATTTCAACAATTCTTTTAAGTTTGTTGCAAGACCTTTTCAACAATTTTGTAGACAATTTGAAAGTTATCCTACTAAAGTATTGTCAATTTGATCAATGTCTTCTCCTTTATAATCATATAGATTAGCAACATTGCAGATAGATGAGATATTTGATTCCTATGGCAGATCCAAATATAAGCATTACCACCTAGTGCCTTTGGGACAAAACTGTCCTGTAGTACCAGCAAGCATGGAAAGATTTGCAAATGTGGACTTGACTTGCAAATCAATCTTTTTTCCCAACATATTCTAATCTAAGCCTTACTGAGAGGGGAAAAGGGAGAAGCTGCTGAAAGTGAAAGTAAAAGGCTATATGTAATGTCTCCACTTTGAAATAGAATTTAATAATAAATAATAATAATAAAATTAAAATGCAAAAGAATAAAAATAAAAATTAAATTAAAATATAAAAGAAAATATTTAAGTATAATTAAAATTTGATTAAATTTAATGAATGGTCAAAAGGCATGAAATGATAAGTTGCGACTCCCTGATATGAGGTATAAAAGGGAGAAGAGAACTCATTTGAAGGGGGGATAATTTGGGAATCAAAAGTGCAGATCTGATTTAAATAAGACGTGCAGATCTAATTGTGAAAGATTGTGTCCCTTTCAAAGGGCAGAAATAATGAAAAGTTGCACTCTTTCAAAGGGTGCTAATGGTGGAAAGGGTGTGTCTCTTGCCAAAGGGCATACATGATGAAGAGGTGTGACCTCTCCCTCACATTGAGAGATATAAAGAAAAGGAATCAAAAGCATCCAGTAACATCACCATCGATCAGGTCATATCAGAACTGTTATTAAGTGACAGGCAGTAACATCCTTGTGTTTCCCCCTTGGGGTGTCAGGTTAAGACATTGCATAAATGACAGAAGTACACATAATATATGGAACGCACAAGTGTTCTATTGATTCATAATAAGCAGTACATACAATGATAGCAATATGTTCGACTACAATAGCATGTCCAAAGACTGGAAACAGATACAATATAAAGGAGTCTGGTCAGTTACCCGGTGCCAACTGCCGACAATCGACGGGTTAACTGCCGATGCTAACACAATTTACCTTAATGCTTAATTACCCGACAACATCATCCCCCCCAAAAAGAAATATCATCTCCGGACGACAGACAACCAAAATGGGAATGATGTACAGGCAAAACTGAAACCCTAAAACAACAAATTACTGGGATTGGGGTAGAGATGGCGTCCCTGATGGTCCCGTGGATGAGGAAGAGGCGAACTGCTCCCGGAGCTGCAACACCTGCTCTGTGCGGTGGCGAAGATCCCTCTCAGCCACCAGTTGGCGCTCCCGAGATCGTTGCACTCTGAATACGGCCTCCATCAGCTCGGTATGCTTCTTATCCAGCTCTGCCCTCGTACTACTCAGATTGGCCTCCAACAAAGCCCTATCTGCCACCCGTGCGGCTAAGGTTGCTGCTAACTAGGCGCAGACACGAGCCAACTCCTCCTCCATACTCCCTGTCCGGGCTCTCTACTGAGCCAACTCCAACTCCAGTGTCTCCCTAGTGATATTTGCCTCCTGCTGAGCATGACAATGCGCCAAATGACTATCCCGTATGGTCTGCTCGATCCTCCTGAGTAGGCTCTGCACCTGACTCTCTCCAGTCTGTCCAGGGTGCTGCCACTCCTCCAACATCATAGGAAGATCCACGCGAGGCCATCCTCTGTCAACAAAGCACCGCTGAAACGCCTTAGCAACTCCTCCGGTAGCAAATGCCAGGAGACCCTCCAACGCTGGCTGCCCTAGGGTCCCTTCCTCCATCAAGGCCAAAAGTCTACGTGCCTCACTCTCTACTGCTGCCAAAAACTGAGTCAAGGCAGTGGGCTGGTTCTCTGTAGAACCAGGCATCAGAATGTCTACCTATGGCACCGTATCCTCCGCACCACCCATGTGCTGGAGTAGGTCTGTAGGTTCCCCCTGTGCATGCATCTCATGAGGAGAGTCACTGCCCTCTAAATCAACCACCTCTTGACGGTGAGGTGTGGCAAGTAGGGGTCCTATTGGGGCTTTCGGTTGCGCTGAGTATTGCTTCAACCATGAGTCTATATCATCTCCCTCAACGTCACCCCTGTCTAACCAGATCTCTCCACCTCCATCCACTGGCTCTGTCTGAATAAGGGTTGTGTCCCTCGGCTGAACTACACTGCTGCTAGGGACCTGTGAAATCTGTCCGAGAGAGGGACGAGGATGCAGTTGACCAAACCCCGGCACAGGGATTGTTGATATGGCTCCCACTGTCACTCCTGCTGCTGGTAATGGTGTCACGGTCCCATCTGTAGTCAACACAGCGGGTGCATATACTAGCCTCCCTGTCTGAACACCCGTAGGTCGGACCACTCTTCCTCCTGGCAATCCCCCCGTCCCCTTCGGTATCTAGCCGAGGGCAACCGTACCACCTGTGCCTTCTTCCATACCCAACTCTGGATACGGTACCTCCGTGTGTGAGAGGTGAAATCCGGTATCCCCACCCGAACAGCGAGAAGATGTCTCCTCCGACTCTGCCCCTGAACTACTCTCGGTGGCCGAATCCAACTCGCTAGCAGAGACTACCTGTCTCTGGGGCTTCCGCTTCCTGCTGGATGGTGCATCCCCTGTGTGTGTATCCAAATGAGTCCAGTAAAAAATGGAGGGCACGGTAGGGTCAATGCTGTCTCGCGGCTGCCACCCTCGCCTTTCTTCCGGCACCTGTATACGGACTGCGTCCAGGAATAACCCAATGGCGTGGTGGGGCATATAGAATGCCTTGTTCTTTAGCGTGAGGAACTCATGAATGCGGTTTGACAACACAGTAGCCCAGTTGTACACCGTCCCTTTCCGGAGCCGGTTCATCAATGCAATCATCGGCACGGCTGTGTCGGAGGCCCTACTGGCTCTTCATCAAGTCGAGCAAGTACTGCCATGCACCAGGTACTATGTAAGATTTTTTCAGTCCTCGCCCCTTGGGTGCCATAATCCTGTCCCACTCTGCTCTGGTTAGGTTATCTCGACATATTTGTTTTAGCAGCTGATTTTTCCTCTCGACAGACATCTTCATCGCCTGCTTGTCCACCTTCTTCCCTTCGTCAGGAATGCCAAAAACCCTCGCAAAGTCATCTGCAGCAAAAGACATGGTAACGTCTGTGTGTTGGTACTTGAATGAGGAAGTGCGCAACTCATCATTGTACGATTTTATCATCATGCGCAGGCAAGGCTCAAAATCCCGAATGGTGAATATCGGCATCTGAATGGCCAAATGCACCCGTGCCCTTCCTAACTGTGTTTTCACCAAAATGTCATCTGGGGATTGCGCCTCCAACTACCATTGCCTGCACACATTGCCGTTCAACCCCTCGAAAGTGATTGTGTCCGCTGTGACTTTAGGCTGCCTTTCTTTCTTGCCTGTATCCGGTACAACAACCTTCCCTTTATCCATAGGACAGTCTGTAGACGGTTTCCTGGTTGTCTTCTCTGAATCCTGTAGTCTCCTCCTCTGTTTACCTCACTGGGTAAACAGGAAGAATACAGAAATCGAACAGCAATGCACAATGCAAATACAAAAGAAGTACCAGAATAAGCTTGCCATTAATGTCAAAAGATGTTCATATTATAATCTGTCGTCCACATTACATGTCCTCCAACACCCGGAGGTGGTACAATATATGACAGCCGAAGGGGTGCGACACAACCGTCGCGACTCCAACTACTTACCCGTCGGCTAACTGACTGACCGCCGTAACTCATTATTACCGACGACAACATAAACATAATATACCAACATAACATAATGATTATTCCCGTCAACATCATCCCCCCCAAGAAAAGAAGTCGACTTCGACGACTTAATACAAAATAGAGATGAACGGCAGGAACTACTGACGCCAGTCGGGCCCGGATCTTATACACTTGCTGCGTCCTCGCCTGAAAACCCTTTTCTGCTACCATCTGATGCTCAAGTGCGGATTTCACCAATATTGCTTCCTTTGCCGTCACAGTTCTCCTGGGCCTAACCCAAACTTGTCTGCAAAACACGTTTTTCAGTCTCAGCTTCCACCAACTGCTACTCAAATGATTCTGTCTCCCTAGCCAATTTGTCCTCGATAGCCACCCGTGCTGCTGTCTCGGCATCCAACTCCTGGGTACGCTGAACTAAGTCTCACGCGACTATTGCCTCCAATTTGGTGGTCAGCTCCTCCCGAGCCCTCTGTGCATCCACCAAGGCAACCTCACGTCCAGCCGAGACATACTCCGAGTTCCTCAAAGCGTACCAGTCATGCCTGGAGGTGGCCACAATCCGTTGGCACAAATGCTAGGAGCCACCTCAAATCCTCCATCACACTCCCCAAAGGCTAAAAATTGAACTGAATAACTCCCTGGTGTCATACAACTGCACAGACTTGCAATGCCTTCCGTCAAACTCTATTTTTTCCCAACCTCCAAATCCGTCTCCCTCTACGGCTTATGGCTTCCCTGCCAATGCTTAGCTGCAGGCACAACACTTCCCGTGGTCTTCTGTAGCTCAAAATAAACTGGGGGTCTGGGGCAACGCCCCCAGCGGGGTCTGGGGCAGCGCCCCAGCGGGGTCGAGGGGCAGCGCCCTTGCGGGGTCGAGGGGCAGCGCCCCTCGCGGGGTCCAGGGGTAGCGCCCCAGGTGCGCTCCCTGTCGCAGTACAGGGCGGGGTCGAGGGGCAGCGCCCCCGCTGCCAACACCAATTTACAACCTTCAGAACCCCACGAAAGTCCATGGCGCGCATCATTTCTGTGATATTTTATGATGTCAAAACCCTTCTTCTACACTCCAATATTTTCAGTGTCCAGGCTCCATATGTCATCGAATCATTTTTCAATCCGTCGTCGTTTTTTTTTTTTAATAAGGCACTGTAATGTCCCCGATGGCACCCCGGCCATACAACCTCCCTATACGGTCAACAACAGCATTGGCACCTCCGATTGTGCGGCTACTTGGTCTACCTGTGGCGGTCGGCCCGTGCTTTACCCTTCGCATCAC